>NW_012115155.1:1105800-1107445 GCF_000951035.1 Colobus angolensis palliatus | reverse complement strand
AAGAACTAGAGAAGCAAGAGCAAACACATTCAAAAGCTAGCAGAAGGCAAGAAATAACTAAGATCAGAGCAGAACTGAAGGAGATAGAGACACAAAATCCCTTCAAAAAATCAGTGAATCCAGGAACTGGTTTTTTGAAAAGATCAACAAAATTGATAAACTGCTAGCAAGACTAATAAAGAAAAGAGAGAAGAATCAAATAGATGCAATAAAAAATGATAAAGGGGATATCACCACGGATCCCACAGAAATGCAAACTACCATCAAAGAATACTATAAACACTTCTATGCAAATAAATTAGAATATCTAGAAGAAATGGATAAATTCCTGGACATATACACCCTCCAAAAATTAAACCAGGAAGAAGTTGAATCCCTGAATAGACCAATAACAAGTTCTGAAATTGAGGCAATAATTAATAGCCTACCAACCAAAAAAAGTCCAGGACGAGATGGATTCACAGGTGAATTCTACCAGAGGTACAAAGAGGAGCTGGTACCATTCCTTCTGAAACTATTTCAATCAGTAGAAAAAGAGGGAATCCTCCCTAATCATTATATGAAGCCAACATCATCCTGATACCAAAGCCTGACAGAGATACAACAAAAAAAGAGAATTTTAGACCAATATCCCTGATGAACATCGATGCAAAAATCCTCAATAAAATATTGGCAAACCGAATCCAGCAGCACATCAAAAAGCTTATCCACCATGATTAAGTTGACTTAATCCCTGGGATGCAAGGCTGGTTCAACATACGCAAATCAATAAATGTAATCCATCATATAAACAGAACCAAAGACAGAAACCACATGATTATCTTAATAGATGCAGAAAAGGCCTTCAACAAAATTCAACAGTCTTTCATGCTAAAAACTCTCAATAATTCGATATTGATGGAACGTATCTCAAAATTGTAAGAGCTACTTATGACAAACCCACAGCCAATATCATACTGAATGGGCAAAAACTGTAAGAATTCCCTTTGAAAACTGGCACAAGACAGGGATGCTCTCTCTCACCACTCCTCTTCAACATAGTGTTGGAAGTTCTGGCCAGGGAAATTAGGCAAGAGAAAGATATAAAGGGTGTTCAATTAGGAAAATAGGAAGTCAAATTGCCCTGTTTGTAGATGACATGATTGTATGTTTAGAAAACCCCACCGTCTCAGCCCAAAATCTCCTGAAGCTGATAAGCAACTTGAGCAAAGTCTCAGGATACAAAATCAATGTGCAAAAATCACAAGCATTCCTATACACCAAAAATAGACAAACAGAGAGCCAAATCATGAGTGAACTCCCATTTCACAACTGCTCAAAGAGAATAAAATGCCTAGGAATCCAACTTACAAGAGGTGTGAGGACCTCTTCAAGGAGAACTACAAACCACTGCTCAACAAAATAAAAGAGGACACAAACAAATGGGAGAACATTCCATGCTCATTGATAGGAAGAATCAATATTGTGAAAATGGTCATACTGCCCAAGGTAATTTATAGATTCAGTGCCATCCCCATCAAGCTACAAATGATTTTCTTCACAGAGCTGGAAAAAATTACTCTAAAGTTCATATGGAACCAAAAAAGAGCCCACATTGCCAACACAATCCTAAGCCAAAAGAACAAAGCTGGAGGCATCATGCTAC
>NW_012115155.1:1059980-1105049 GCF_000951035.1 Colobus angolensis palliatus | reverse complement strand
GATGGACTGGATTAAGAAAATGTGGCACATACATACCATGAAAACTATGCAGCCATAGAAAAGGATGAGTTCATGTCCTTTGTAGGGACATGGATGCAGCTGGAAACCATCATTCTGAACAAACTGTCACAAGGACAGAAAACCAAACACCGCATGTTCTCACTCATAGGTGGGAACTGAACAATGAGAACACTTGGACACCGGTGGGGAACATCACACACTGGAGTCTGTCATGGGGCGGGGGTAGGGGGAAGGGATAGCATTAGGAGATATACCTAACGTAAATGACGAGTTAATGGGTGCAGCACACCAACATGGCACATGTATACATATGTAACAAACCTGCATGTTGTGCACACGTACCCTAGAACTTAATGTATAATAATTTAAAAAAACTAGAAATGAAAGGAAATGAAAGTACAATATATTAAAATTTATGGGATAAAACAAAAGCAGCTCTGAAAAGAAAATTTATACCACAAACTGTTTACACTAAAAATAAAAAGGGCCTCCAATCAACACACTAAGTTTTTTCCTCAAGAAATTAGAAAAGAACAAAATAATTCCTGATCACCAGAAAAAGGAAATAATAAAGATAAGAATATAAATAAATAAAATTTAAAATAGAAAGATAGAGAAAAATCAATAAAACAAAACTAGCTCTTTGAACAAAATCAATAAAATTGACAGATCTCTAGTAAGACTGACAAAAATAAAAATGAAAGAAGACACAGATAGCCCATATCAGAAATGAAACAGGTGCTATACTACAGATCCTGCAGCCATTAAAAAGAAAATAAAAAAATACTATCACTAACTTTATGCTCACAATTTAAAGGAAATAGGCCAGTCCCTGAAAAGCCACAAACTACCAAAGCTCAGCCAAGGTGAAATAGATAATCTGAATATCTATAATCATTAAATAAATCTAAATTTTAATTTAAAAACTCCCAGAAAAGAAATATTCAGGCCCAGATAGTTTTACTAGCATATCCTAATAAACATTTAAAGAAGAATTAGCATCAATTTTACACAACCTCTTATAGAAAAGGAAGAAACACTTTATAACTCATTTTATGAGGTCAGAATGATCCTAATACGAAAATCAAAGGTAGTCCAAAAAAAAAAAAGAAAAGAAGGAAAGAAACAAACAAAACTCTCTCATGAACTTTGACACAAAAATCTTCAGTAAAAGGCAAGCAGAGAACAAAATCATGAATGAACTTCCATTCACAATTGCTACAAAGAGAATAAGATACCTAGGAATACAGCCAACAAAGGATGTGAAGGACCTCTTCAAGGAGAGCTACAAACTGCTGCTCAAGGAAATCACAGAGGACATGAACAAATGGAAAAGCATTTCGTCCTCATAAATAGGAAGAATCAATATCATGAAAATGACCATACTGCCCAAAGTAATTTTTAGATTCAATGCATTTCCCATTAAACTACCACTGACATTCTTCACAGAATTAGAAGAAACTGTCTTAAAATTACATGGAAACAAAAAAGAGCTTGTATATCCAAGAAAATCCTAAGCAAAAAGAACAGAGCTGGAGGCATCACACTATCATACTTCAAACTATTCTACAAATCTATAGTAACCAAAACAGCATAGTACTGTTACAAAAATAGACACATAGACTAATGGAACAGAATAGAGAACTCAGAAATAAGACCGCACATCTACAACCGTCTGATCTTCAACAAACCTGACAAAAACAAGCAATGGGGAAAGGATCTCCTATTCAATAAATGGTGCTGGGAAAACTGGCTGGCCATATGCAGAAAACTGAAACTGGACCCCTTCCTTACACCTTATACAAAAATTAACCCAAGATGGATTAAAGACTCAACTGTAAAACCCAAAACTATAAAAACTCTAGAAGAAAATCTAGGCAATATCATTCAGGACATAGGCATGGGCAAAGATTTCATGGTGAAATTGCCAAAAGCAACTGCAACAAAAGCAAAAATTGACAAATGGGATCTAATTAAACTAAAGAGCTTTTGCACAGCAAAAGAAAATATCATCAGAGTGAACAGGCAACCTACGAAGTGGGAGAAAATTTTTGCAATCTATCCATCTGACAAAGGTCTAATATTCAGAATCTACAAGGAGCTTGAACAAATTTACATGAAAAAAAAACAAACAACCTCATTAAAAAAGTGAATAAGGGACATGAACAGACACTTCTCAAAAGAAGACATTCATGTAGCCAACATACATATGAAAAGAAAGCTCAACATCACTGATCATTAGAGAAATGAAAATCAAAACCACAATGAGATACCATCTCATGTCAATCAGAATGGGGATTATTAAAAAGTCAAGAAATGACAGATGCTGGTGAGGTTCCAGAGAAATAGGAACACTTTTACACTGTTGGTGGGAATGTAAATTAGTTCAACCATTGTGGAAGACAATGTGGTGCTTCCTCAAAGATCTAGAACCAGAAATACCATTTGACCCAGCAATCCCATTACAAACCATTCTATTATAAAGAAACATGGCACATGTATATTCATTGCAACACTCTTCACAATGACAAAGACATAGAATCAACCCAAATGTCCATCAGTGATATCCATCTGGATAAAGAAAATGTGGTACATATACTCCATGGAATACTATGCAGCCACAAAAAGGAATGAGATCATGTCCTTTGCAGGGACATGGGTGGAGCTGGAAGCCATTATCCTCAGAAAACTAACGCAGGAACAGAAAACCAAACACTGCACATTCTCACTTATAAGTGGGAGCTGAACAATGAGAACACATGGACACAAGGAGGGGAACATCACACACTGGGGCCAATCAGGGAGTGGGGGTATGAGGAGAGTATTAGGAATAATAGCTCATGCATTCTGAACTTAATACCTAGGTGATGGGTTGATGGGTGCAGCAAACCACCATGGCATATGTTTACCTATGTAACAAACCTGCACATTCTGCACATGTAACCTGGAACTTAAAATAGAAACAAAAATTTTTTTAAAACTTTCATAAAAAAATTAGTAAATAATATCAAGCAATAGGTTTTAAAAATTATACGCCACAACAAAGTGGGATTTATTCCAGATATGCAAAGATGGTTCAATATTTTAAAATTAATCAATATAATCCAACAGATCAGCAAGCTAAAGAAGAAAAATCATAAAATTGATGCAGAAAAAACACTTGCCAAAATCCAATTCATAGTAAAACTATCATCAATATAATTCATAAATATGACTCATATAAAATAATAAACTCACAATAAAAATTCTCAGCAAACTAGAAATAGAGGAGAACTTCCTCAACTTAAAAAATTGCGTCTACAGAATATCTAAAGCTAACATCATACTTAATGGTGAAAGAGAGGGCACTTTTCCCTTAAGATTTGAAACAAGGCAAGGATATCTGTTCTTGCCTTCTTAGTCAACATAGTACTGGAAAGTTCTAGCCAGTGCAATAAATAAGGCAAGAAAAAGAAACAAAAGTCCTACAGATTGGAAAGAAAGAAATTAAAATGTTCTTATTTGTAGAGTACATGACTATCTACACAGACAACTCCACAAAATCTACAAAAAAATTTTATTTTCATTTATTTATTATTTTATTTTATTTTTCTGTAAGTTATTGGGGTATAGGTGGTATTTGGTTATGCGAGGAAGTTCTTTAGTGGTGATTTGTGAGATCTTGGTGCACCCATCACCCACGCAGTATACATTGCACCATGTTTGTAGTCTTTTTTCCTTCACCCCCTTCCCACTCTTCCCTCCAAGTCCCCAAAGTCCATTGTATCATTCTTATGCCTTCATGGCTTAGCTCCCTCATATCAGTGATAACATATGATGTTTGGTTTTCCATTCCTGAGTTACTTCACTTAGAATAATAGTCTTTAATCTCATCCAGGTCACTGAAAATGCTGCTAATTCATTCCTTTTTATGGTTGAGTAGTATTCCATCATATATACACCACAGTTTCTTTATCCACTTGTTGGGGTTCCATGATTTTGCAATTGTGAATTGTGCTGCTATAAACATGCAAGTGCAAGTATCTTTTTCAAATAGTGACTTCTTTTCCTCTGGGTAGAGACCCAGTAGTAGGATTGCTGGATCGAATGGTATTTCTACTTTTACTTCTTTAAGGAATCTCCACACTGTTTTCCATAGCAGCTGTCCTAGTTTACATTCCTATTAGCAGTGTAGAAGTGTTCCCTGATCACCACATCCATGCCAACGTCTACGGTTTTTTTATTTGTTGATTACGGCCATTCTTGCAGGAGTAAGGTAGTATCACACTGCGGTTTTGGTTTGCATTTCCCTGATCATTAGTGATATTGAGCATTTTTTCGTATGTTACTTGCCCATTTTACAACTTCTTTTGAGAATTGTTTTTTCACATCCTTAGTCCACTTTTTGATGGAATTTTTTTTTTTTTCTTACTGATTTGTTTGAGTTTGTTGTAGATTCTGGACATTAGTTCTTTGTCAGATGTATAGACTGTGAAGATTTGCTTCCACTCTGTGGGTTGTCTGTTTACTCTGATGACTGTTCCTTTTGCCGTGCAAAAGCCCTTTAGTTTAATTAGGTTCCAGCTATTTATCTTTGTTTTTATTGCATTTACTTTTGGGTTCTTGGTGATGAAATCTTTGCTTAAGCCACTGTCTAGAAGGGTTTTCCCAATGTTATCTTCTATAATGTTTACAGTTTCAGGTCTTTGGTTTAAGTCCTTAATCCATCTTGAGTTGATTTTTGCATAAGGTGAGAGATGAGGATCAAGTTTCATTGTCCTACATGTGGCTAGCCAATTATCCCAGCACCATTTGTTGAAAAAAGTGTCCTTTCCCCACTTTATATTTTTGTTTGCTTTAAGTATTTGGGTTTATTTCTGGATTCTCTGTTCTGTTCCACTGGTCTATGTGCCTATTTTTTATACCAGTACCATGCTGTTTTGGTGACTATGGCCTTATAGTATAGTTTGAAATCAGATAGTGTGATGCCTCCAGATTTGTTCTTTTTGCTTGGTCTTATTTTGGCTATGCATGCTCTTTTTTGGTTCCATATGAATTTCAGAATTGTTTTTTCTAACTCTGTGAAGAATGATGGTGGTATTTTGATGGGGATTGCATTGAATTTATAAATTGCTTTTGGCAGTATGGTTATTTTCACAATATTGTTTCTACCCATCCATGAGCATGGGATGTGTTTCCATTTGTTTGAGTCATCTATGATTTCTTTCAGCAGTGTTTTATAATTTTCCTTGAAGAGGTCTTTTGACTCTTTTGTTAGGTACATTCCTAAGTATTGTATTTTTTTTTTGCAGCTATTGCAAACGTGATTGAATTCTTGATTTGATTCTCTGATTGGTCACTGTTGGTGTAAGGAAAAGCTATTGATTTGTGTACATCAATCTTGTATCCAGAAACTTTGCTGAGTTCTTTTATCAGTTCTAGGAGCTTTCTGGAGGAGCCCTTAGGGTTTTCAAGCCCTTAGGGTTTCAACAGTCATATCATCAGCAAAAAGGGACAGTTTGATTTCCTCTTTACCAATTTGGATGCCCTTTATCTTTTTTCCCTTGTCTGATTGCTCTGGCTAGGACTTCCAGTACTATGTTGAAGGGGAGTGGTAAGAGTGAGCATCCTTGCCTTGTTCCCATTCTCAGAGGGAATGCTTTCAATTTTTCCCCATTCATTATTATGTTGTCTGTGTGTTTGTCATAGATGGCCTTTATTACATTAAGGTATGTCCCTTGTATGCTGATTTTATTGAGGGTTTTAATTATAAAGGGATGCTGGATTTTGTTGAATGCTTTTCTGCATCTATTGAAATGATCATGTGATTTTGTTTTTAATTCTGTTTATGTAGTGTATCACATTTATTGACCCAGGAATGTTAAACCATCCCTGCATTCCTGGTATGAAACCCACTTGATCCATGGTGGATTATCTTTTTGATATTCACCATAACTAGTATTTTGTTAAGGATTTTAACATCTATGTTCACCAAGGATATTGGTCTGTAGTTTTCTTTTTTGGTTGTGTCCTTTCCTGGTTTTGGTATTAGGGTAATGAAGGCTTCATAGAATGAATTAGGGAGGGTTCCTTCTTTCTCTATGTTGTGGAATAGTGTCAAATGGGATTGGTATCAATTCTTCTCTTAATGTCTGATAGAATTCTGCTGTGAATCGGTCTGGTTCTGGACTGTTTTTGTTGTTGTTGTTGTTGTTGTTTTTCTTGGGGAGGTAGGGTAATTTTAAGCTAGGAAGGTTGCATTTTTCCAGGAATTTATCCATCTCTTCTAGGTTTTCTAGTTTATGTGAGTAAAGGTGTTCATAGTAGCCTTGAATGATCTTTTATATTTCAGGGGTGTTAGTTGTAATATATCCTGTTTTGTTTCTTAGTGAAGTTATTTGGTTTTTCTCTCTTCTTTTCTTGGTTTATCTTGTTAATGGTCTATCAATTTTGTTTATCTTTTTAAAGAACCAGATTTTTGTTTCATTTATCTTTTGTATTTTTTGTTTCAATTTTATTTAGTTCTGCTCTGATCTTGGTTATTTCCTTTCTTCTGCTGGGTTTGCATTTGGTTTGTTCTTGTTTCTCTAGTTCCTTGAGTTGGGACCTTAGGTTGGCTGTGCTCTTTCAGACTTTTTGATGTGGGTGTTTAGGAGTATGAACTTTCCTCTTAGCAACATCTTCGCTGTATCCCAGAGGTTTTGATAGGTTGTGTTGTTATTGTCATTCAGTTCAAAGAATTTTTTAATTTCCATCTTGATTTTGTTTTTGACCCAATCCTCATTCAGCAGCAGGTTATTTAATTTCCATGTATTTGCATGGTTTGAGGGTTCCTTTTGGAGTTGAATTCCAGTTTTATTACACTGTAGTCTGAGAGAATGCTTGATATAATTTCAATCTTCTTAAATTTATTGGGGCTTATTTTATGGCCTATCATATGGTCTGTCTTGGAGAAAGTTCCACGCACTGTTGAATAGAATGTGTATTCTTTGGTTGTTGGATTAAATGTTCTGTATATATCTGCTAAGTCCATTTGTTCCAAGGTATAGTTCAAATCCACCGTTTCTTTGTTGACTTTCTGTCTTGATGACTTCTCTTGTGCTGTCAGTGGAGTATTGAAGTACCTCACTAACTATTACTGTGTTGCTGTCTATCTCATTTCTTAGGTCTATTAGTAATTGTTTTATAAATTTGGGAGCTCCAGTGTGAGGTGCATAAATGTTTGGGATTGTGATATCTTCCTGTTGGACAAGGATTTTTACCATTATGTATGTCCCTTTTGTCTCTTTTAACCTCTGTTGCTTTAAAGATTGTTTTGTCTGATATAAGAATAACTACCCCTGCTCACTTTTGGTGCCCATTTGCATGACATGCCTTTTTACACCCCTCTATTTTAAGTTTATGTGAGTCCTTATGTGTTAGGTGAGTCTCCTGAAGGCAGCAGATAGTTGGTGAGTTCCTATCCATTCTGCAGTTCTGTATCTTTTAAGTGGAGCATTTAGGCCATTTATATTTAATGTTAGTACTGAAATGTGAGGTACCCTTGTATTCATCATGTTCTTTGTTGTCTGTACTTTGTTTTGTTTTTTTGTTTTTGCTTTTTAACTTATATTTTTGTATTACAGATTCTGTGTGATTTACGCTTTAAAGAAGTTCTGTTTTGATGTGTTTCTGGGATTTGTTTCAAGATTTAAGGCTCCTTTTAGCAGTTCTTGTAGTGGTGGCTTGGCAATGGCGAATTGTCTTGGCATTAGCTTGCCTGAAAATGACCGTGTCTTTCCTTCACACAGGATGCTTAGTTTTGCTGGATACAAAATTCTTGGCTGGTAATTATTTTTTTTGAGAAGGCAGAAGATACGGCCCCAATCCTTTCTAGCTTGTAGGGTTTCTGCTGAGAAATCTGCTGTTAATCTGATAGGTTTTCCTTTATAGGTTAACTGGTGCTTCTGTCTCATAGCTCTTAAGACTCTTTCCTTCATCTTAACTTTAGATAAACTGATGACAATGTGTCTAGAGGAAGATCTTTTTGCAATGAATTTCCCAGGTGTTCTTTGTGCTTCTTGTATTTCCATGTGTAAGTCTATAGCAAGGCCAGGGAAGTGTTCCTTGATTACAGCCCCAAGTATGTTTTCCAAGCTTTTAGAATTGTCTTTTTCCTCAGGAACATCGATTATTCTTAGGTTTGGTTGTTTACCATAATCCCAGACTTCTTGGAGGCTTTGTTCATATTTTCTTATTCTTTTTTCTTTGTCTTTGTTGGATTGGGTTAATTCAAAGACCTTGTCTTTGAACTCTGAATTTCTTTCTTCTACTTGTTCAATTCTATTGCTGAGACATTCCAGAGCATTTCACGTTTCTAAAAGTGTGTCCAAAGTTTCCTGAATTTTTAACTGTTTTTTTATTTAAGCTATCTATTTTCTTGAATATTTCTCCCTTCGCTTCTCATACAATTTTTTGGATTTCCTTGCATTGGACTTCTTCTCTGGTCCCTCCCTGATTAGCTTAATAACTAACCTCCAGAATTTTTTTTCAGGTAAATCAGGGATTTCTTCTTGGCTTGGAACCATTGCTGGTGAACTAGTGTTTTTTTTTTTTTTTTTTTGGCGGTGGGTTGGGGGGTCTGGATGAGCCTTGTTTTGTCATATTAGCAGGGTTGGTTTTCTGGTTCCTTCTCATTTGGGTAGGTTCTGTCAGAGGGAAGCCTAGGTCTGAAGATTGCTGTTCAGATTTTTTTGTTCCACAGGGTGTTCCCTTGATGTAGAAAGCTCCCCATTTTCCTGTGGATGTGGCTTCCTGTGAGTCAAAGTGCAGTGATTTTTGTCTCTCTTCTGGGTCTAGCCACCCAGTGACTCTACCCAACTCCAGACTGGTACTGGGGTTTGTCTGCACAAAGTCCTCTGATGTGAACTGCCTAAGGGTCTCTTAGCTGTGGATACCAGCACCTGCTCCAGTGGAGACAGCAGAGGGTGCAGTGGACTCTGTGAACATCCTTAGCTTTGGTGGTTTAATACTCTATTTTTGTGCTGGTTGGCCTCCTGCCAGGAGGTGGCAATTACAGCTGAGAAAGCATCAGCTGTAGTAGTGTGGAGGGGGACTGGTGGTGGGTGCGGCCCTAGAACTCCCAGTATCACATGTCCTTTGTCTTCTGCTTCCAGGGCAGGTAGGGAAAGATCATCAGGTCCAGGGGTGGGGCTAGGAGTGTATGATCTCAGAGTCTCCTTCGGCGGGTCTTGCTGCAGCTACTGTGGGGTATAAGGGTGAGATTCCCAGGTCACTGGAGTGGTGTACCTAGAAGGATTATGGCTGCCTCTGCTGAGTCATGCAGGTTGTCAGGGAAGTGGGGGAAAGCTGGCAGTTACAGGCCTCACCCAGCTCCCACACACACCAAAGGGCCAGTCTCACTCCCACTGTGCCCCCAGCAACAACCCCAAGTGTGTTTCCAGGGGGAGGGTGAGACAACCTTGAAAACTTGCCTGAAGCTTTGTCTGCCTCCCAGCTGCCGAAGAAAAGGACTTTAATTCTTCCCCTGCCTGTGAAGTCTGCAAGCTGGATTTGTGCCCTCTGCTGAGTTCTGGTCAGGAGGCTTCTCACCCTGTTCAAATTGTTACACCCAAGTTCAGCTAGAGAATCCCTTCTCCCTGTGTAGTTTTATCCCCTGCTCCTCTGGCCAGGGATGGATCCCTGTGGTGCCAGCCAGTCATGGGCTGTTTGGGGACCCAGCAAGCTCCCAGGGCCTTTCTGCTGCTTCCCCCACCCCTATATTTCACTTGGCTCAGCTCTTTAACTTGATCAGCTCCAGGTAAAGTTGGAAAGTTCTCCTGCAAACAGATCTGCAGCTTCTCCAGTGGGGATGTGTGTTCAGGAGACGAGGGTCTCCCTTTCCCACTTACATGGCTGGGGCACTCACAGTATTTGGAGTGTCTACTGGGTCCTTCAGGAGCAGGCCACTTCCTTCAGAGCGTCTGTGGATCCTCTCAGGATTGCTGATTTATTCTTGCAGTTGATATGGAGCTAAAGTTCACAAACCAAGCCTCTGCATGCTGCTCTGTCTGGAGCGGAAATCTAGTCTCACCTCTCATCCACCATGATCCCCCTGCCTCCAGAAAACTTTTAGAATGAATAAATAAATTCACAAAGTTGGAAGATACAAGATCAACACATAAAAATCAACCACATTTCTATATACTAACAATAAATGGAAACCAAATTAAAAGCATAATAGAACTGACAATCACATCAAATGGAGAAAGTAAAAAGTTTCCTCTTCAAAGTTTTCCTTCTTGTTGAAGAATAAATTGTGAGTGTTGGAAATGATGATTTCTTTTGAGGACTAAGTTTCTTCAAGCCTCCTTGCTTTGTGTTTAATAACTTTTTGTTAAGCCCTAGCCTATGTAACTGTTAAATGTGCTCACAGGCACGTTCCAGCTCACAGCCTATGCCCCTTCCTTATTTGGGAATGTTATTGCTTCCTTAAACCTTTTGTTACCAAATTCTTTGTTCTTCCCTGTACTTACCTATTTAGGAAAGTTTTAGGCTATTAGCAAATCGGGTATCAGTTTAAGATTGTGAGGTCCTGCTCCAGCCAATGGATGCAGGACGCACAGTAAGGATGACCCAAATGTGTAAGGGATAAATATGTCTGCTTTTCTTTTGTTCAAGTGTGCTCCCGCCGTTGTTCCATCTGCAACTGAGCACCCTTTCTGCAGAAAGTAAAGATGGCCTTGCTGAGAGATCTTTTGTTTCTGTGCTGACTTTTCTTTGTGGCACCAGTTTTCTATTTCTAACAATTTTGATATTTCTAACAATTTTTGTGGCAATCCTCCAGGGGCTTTTCTAGTCCTCTTTCATGAGGAGGCACCACACCACCTCTTGCCGTGGCCTCAGGCGTAAGGGACCAAGACTTACCTGGTGCGAGGAATAACCCGAGCTCTCGGCAATGCAGAAAGAAACTGGCCAGCAACCTAGCTTAAAGGATCCTCACATACTGCGGCAACGACTTTGTGCACAGACCAAGGAAGGAAATCCACAGGAGCTGGTAAAGTACTTCCTTGGTGATGAAATTCTGGAAGGCTAAATGTGCATGTGCGTGAATGATCACAGACAACTCTGCTTGCAGTGTGGTTTGTGTGGATAGTGACAAGTCCTACTGCTGGATGGAGTGAGTGGGTCCTCTCTGCGGTTCCCTAGCTACCTCATATGGCTTAGGGCGGATCCTGCCATGGGATTTATACTGGCATGCCAACACTAAGAGAGGCCTAATTCTCCCTTGGGGGAGTGGCCAGAGAGGACAACACAAGTGAGAAGTGTGCAAAGGACCTTCAGAGGGGGAAAGGGAGAAACCAGGTCAACCTCCCAGGGCAGGCAAGGCAAGACATCCCTGGTTTGAGGGGTTGAACCTTCCTCAAATTTCAGGTGGTTGAACCTCAAACAAACCTCTGGTAGCAAGAAAAATATTCAGAACTCCCCTTTCCCTTCTTTTCAGGGGTAAGAAAGAGGCTAAGCTCCACTCCTGCTGGTTGCTTCCCAGGGGAAGGGGAAGGACAAGGGAGAACAGCAGCATAAGTGGCTGGCAGAGGCAGGGAAAGACCAGCAGAGAAGAAAGAGAAACTGGGAGAGGAAGTAAGGGAGAGAAAGAGAGAGAGACAGGGATACAAAGAGGGAGTCAAAGAGAGAGAGAAAGAGAGAGACAGAGAATCAGAGAGAGAGAGAGAAAGAGAGAAAGCGACAGAGATAAAGAGGGAGTAAAAGAGAGGAAGAGAGAGAGTCAAAGAGAGAGAGAGAAAGAGAGAGAGATAGAAGCAGTAAAGAGAAAACAGTATACCCTATTCATTTAAAAGACAGGGTAAGTTTAAAACCTATAATCGATAACTGAAGGTCTTCTCCAAGACCCTATAACACTCCAATACCACCTTGTTGTCAGTGGGAACAAAGGCGTAGCCCGAAAGCACTGAGGCCACTGATAACCCGTAGCTTTTCTAATCAAAAATCCTTAACCCAGTAACCCGCAGATGGCCCAAACGCATTCAATCTGTAGCAGCAACTGCTTTGTTACCAGAACAAAGTAGAAAAATAACTTTCAGAGGAAACTTAACATTGTGAGCACACGTCATCAGGTCAGAACTACCCTAGGTCAAAACAAACAAACAAACAAACAAACAAACAAAACGAAAAAACCCCCAAAAGCTAAAAGGTAGCTCATTGACTCAAGAACCTTAGGGTATGAGGCTATTCTGTTAGAAAAAATGATTTGACATTAGCCACTGAAAATTCCCTTGACCCAGTAGCTTTCCTAACAGGGGATCTAAATCTTAATTACCAAGCAAAGGTGCCACCAGACCTAGGAGGAACTCCCTTCAGGACAGGATGACTGATGGTTCCTCCTGGGTGACAGAAAGATAGATGGTTCCTCCCGGGTGACTGAGGGAAAAAGACACAATGGGTACTCAGTAAGTGAAAAGGAAACTGTTGTAGAAGCAGAGGGACGAGTTGATGGGTGCAGCACACCAACATGGCACAAGTAAAAAACCTGCACGCTATGCACATGTACCCTAGAACTTAAAGTATAATAAAAAATAAAAATTAAAGAAAAAAGAAAATTGCCTAATAATTGGTCTGCTCGAAAATGTGAGCTGTTTGCACTCAGCCAGGCCTTAAAATACTTACAGATTCAGGAAGGAGTCATCTATACAAATTCTCAGTTAAATTTGGACTAAATTAGGTTTTATTAATAGCAAAGGATAATTGAAACCTAAAACCTACAAGGTTTTCAACAAAAGTAAAGTTTGCTAAACGTTAACAGTGTAACACAGACTATCCTAACTTCTAATCTTGTGGTCTTAAACAGTCTAGTCCACAGACATGAAGTAATTTCACTTTGGAAAAGAATGGTTATCACCTTTGAAGAAAAAAAAAAGGGGGGGATAATTTATGTAAAAAGGAATGTTATATGGTAAATTCTTGTCCTAAAATAAATTAACTGGTTGTTTAAAGAAAGGGATGTTTGCAACAACTCAGAAAGTTGAGGTATATCGAAGAATTGTCTGTGAAAGTCGCGAAAAAAAAGTTGTAAAAGGGAATTTGTGCAAGAAATGTTGTATAATTTAAAAGTAATTAGGCCTTCTGAATGTGAAACTATTGAAGAAACAGTTACCTGCAAGGTGTGTAAGGAAAGCAAAACATACTTTTGGTAAAAGGATTATAAAGAGGCATAAGAATGTGAATTTTCACCTACATTAAAAGGGTAAAAAAATTTTGTTTTGAAGGTTCAAGCAAGTTTTGAAAAGTTACTTGTAAAGGAAATTATGTGTGTGAACATATTGGCTAAAGTTAAAGGGGTGTCATCCAGTTTTTCTGTGAACTGGACATTAAAGTAAAAGCACAACAGGTTTTCCTTAAAGCACTAACCTGTTCTTTAACAAAAAAATTATAAAAGGTTAAAAACAGTCTATAAAAATCTTACCTTATGGTCAGACATTAAAATTAGATAAATATGTCTACAAAGTTTTATTAAAATTAAGTTTAACATTAATAACACACTAATATAAAGGTAAAATTTAACTTATATGGTATAAAATCATATAGGAAGTATTGTCAAATATAAAATGGTGTTGGGCTTTCTTTGGTCTAAAAACTAATAAAAATAGGCGCTAAAGAAAATTTCTCAGCAAGAAGGCACCAAGGACTAAAAAGTCCACTGTTGATGTCCCCACATTTTAAACAAAAGATTAGTTTCTTAGAAATTATATACTTGGTTTATCCTTCACCTTCTCTTCCCTTAAAACAAAAGGTCTTTTAGCACAGGTGCCACCCTTGGAGTTTCCAGTACACCAGCACCAGCCTGGGGATCACATTCTCCTCAAAGAGTGGAAAGAAGGGAAACTTGGGCCAGCGTGGGAAGGACCGTACCTTGTGCTGCTAACCACCGAGACTGCTGTTCATATAGCAGAAAGGGATGGAGACACATCACACCTGAGTCAAGCAGGCGCCATTATCCTCAGAATCACAGGCCATTGTTCCTGGATCAAGCCCTACCAAATTAAAGCTAAGGAAAGCTTAGTCTATCTATCTTTTCCTTTCCTTTCCTTACCCAGTGCTTATACCCATTACTATTCCTACCACCAGCAACTCTAACCCCACTGTAGGGCGCTTCTGTGGTTTAGGAACAGAGGTCACTGGAAAGGATCCTATAGGCACCTCCTACAGCTGCCCCTTTCCCAAACCTACAAAATCAAACTATGACTCGCCTCATGCCAAATGACAAAAGCAAGTTCTCAGTAGTACAAACAGGAGACCTACGGCAAACCATAGCCATTGAAACAGGGTATAAAGGTGTAAATGCCTGGTTAAAATAGATTAAATATACCGTTCGCACTTTAAACAAAAGTGACTGTTACGCTTGTGTGCATGGTAGCCCAGAGGCCCACGTTGTTGTCTTTCCACTAGTATGGTCCTCAAATCAAGCGGGCATGGAGTGCATGGTAGCTCTTTTTCAAGATTCCACCTCCTGGAATAAAGAATTGTGCCAAGCTCTTTTTCTGCTATTTCCTGAAGTTCAACACCCTGGCAGTCAGCCCTTGAGGGTCATCCAGCCTCCAACTTCCAAAACCAATTTTACCTCATATCTCCAATGACAAGGGGGAAAATCTGGCATTCCTGGGAGACATAACAGGATGCAGTGAAGTCAGGCACTTCCAAGAGCTGACCCATCAGTGTGCCCTTATTCATACATCTGCCCTGAGCAGATGCATGGTGGGATTGTGGAGGACCGTTACTGGACACTCTGCCAAATAATTGGAGCAACACTTATGCTCTAGTTCTATTGCCTATGCCTTTTACTCTGATATTTTGTCAACCAGGAAAGGAAAACCACAACAAAGTAGCTTCAATTCTTACCTCTTTAACAACTATAATAAGTATACTCTTTCTTCTTAGGTATTATGTTGTACTATATATCCAGGAGTTAATCAAAACAATTAAACCAAGACATGTTAAGCAAGTTTGAAGAGGAAAAGTAAAAAGTAAAAGAGGAGGGATTATAGAAAGTAAAAATTTCCTCTTCAAAGTTTTCCTTCTTATTGAAGAATAAATTGTGAGTGTTGGAAATGATGGTTTCTTTTGAGGACTAACTTTCTTCAAGCCTCCTTGCTTTGTGTTAATAACTCTTTGTGAAGCCCTATCCTATGTAACTGTTGAACATGCTTACAGGCACGTTCCAGCTCACAGCCTATGCCCCTTCCTTATTTGGAAATGTTATTGCTTCCTTAAACCTTTTGTTACCAAATTCTTTGTTCTTCCCTGTACTTACCTATTTAGGAAAGTTTTAGGCTATTAGCAAATTGGGTATCAGTTTAAGATTGTGAGGTCCTGCTCCAGCCAATGGATGCAGCACACACAGTAAGGACGAACCAAATGCCTAAGGGATAAATATGTCTGCTTTTCTTTTGTTCAGGTGTGCTCCTGACATTGTTCCATCTGTGATTGTGCACCCTTTCTACAGAAAGTAAAGATGGCCTTGCTGAGAGATCTTTTGTCTCTGTGCTGATTTTTCTTTGTGGCACCAATTATCTATTTCCAACAACTTTGGTATTTCTAAGAAATGAAATATTTAGATATAAATCTAACAAAACATGTACAGGATCTGTATGCTGAAATTTTTAGAAATTTAATTAAAAGAACCAAAGACCTAAGTAAATGGAGAGACGTACATGAATTGGAAGTCTGCATATAATAAAGATATCAGTTTTCTCTACATTTGTCTATAGATGTAACACAATGCCTATCAAAATTTCAGCAAGATCTTTTTGTAACCGTAGACAAGCTGACACTTAAATTTATATGGAAAGGCAAAAACCCTAGAATAGCTAAAGCAGTTTTGAAAAGAAGACTAAAATTTGAGGAATAACTACCTGATATTAAGGCTTACAATATAACTATAGTAATCAAAGCACTGTGGTATTGGCAGAGGGACAGTCACATAGACCACTGGAACAGAATAAAGAATGCATAATGAGATGCACACAAATTTACCCAAGTTGTTTTTGACAAAGGTGTAAAAGCAATTCAACAGGGAAAGGATAGCCTTTCAATAAATGGTGCACGGAATGATGATATATCCATGGTCAACAAAATGAAACAAATGAAAACCTTGGCCTAAACCTTATATGTTATACAAAAATCAATTCAAAATGGATCATGAGCATGATCTGGGCATGGTGGTATGAGCCTGTAGTCCCAGCTACTTGGGAGGCTGAAGTGGGAAGATCACATGAGCTCATGAGTTTGAGGCTGCAATGCACTGTGACCACACCTGTGAATAGCCACTGCACACTCCAACCTGGGCAACATAGTGAGAGCCTATCTCTATCTAACATATAAAAATAAAATAAAAATAAAATAGAGCATGAACTTGACTGTAAAACATAAAACTAAAAAAATTTTAGGATAAGATAGAGAAGAAAATCTTCAGCAATAAGGGCTAAAGAGCTCTTAGACTTGACACTGAAAGCATGACACATAGATGGAAAAATTGTTAGGTTGGACTTTATCAAAATTAAAAACTTTTGCTCTGTGAAAGACGCTGATATGAACACAGCAATACAAGTTACAGACTGGGAGAAAATATTTGTAAACCACCTATCTAGCAAAGGACTTCTATACAGCATATACAAAGAACTCTTAAAACCAAACAGTAAAAAATAAAAGATCCAATTAAAACATGGGCAAAAGACACAAAGAGACATTTCACCGAAGAGGTTATACACATGGTAATTAAGCACATGAGAAGATAATCAACATAGCCATTAGGAAAATGTAAATTAAGTCTACAATGAAATATCACTATACACCTATGAGAATGGTTACATTTTAAAATAGTGATAATGTCAAAGGCTGGCAAGGTTGCAGAAAACAGGATCAGTTGTACGTTGCTGCTGGAATGTAAAATGGTATAGTCACCTTGGAAAATATATTGACCGCTTCTTATAAAACCGAACATACACTTAGAATCCTGCAATTACGCTTTTGAACATTTACCGTGGAGAAATGAGAACTTAAAGTCACACAAAAGCATTTACAGAAATGGTCGTGGCAACTTTATTTGTAATGGCCCCCAAACTGAAAACAACCCAAATGTCCTTCAGTGGGTGAATGTTAAACAGTCTCTGATACATTCTTATCAAGGAATGCTGCTCAATAAGAAGAGCCAACTACGGATGGATACAACTTGGATGGGTTTCACTATATGAAAAAAATCAATCTTAAAGAAGTCACATACTGTGTAACTTCTTTATGTAACATTCCCAAAATGGCAAAATTATAGAGATGGGAAGCTGATTAGTGGTTGCCAGGGGTTGATGATTGCTGATGGGGGAGTGAGGGGTATGTGGGGTTATTTAGCATGGAATTGGTAGAACTATATACATACCCACGGATGAGTGCATGTAAAATTAATGAATAAGCTCTATGGATTGCACCAATATCAATTTCCTGTGTAATTTTGTATTAATGCAATGTAAGATGTTACCACTGGGGGAGAATGAGTCAAGTGTCAGAAAAGCTTCTCTGTACATTTTTTTTGCAACTTTCCCTGAATCTATAAGTATTTCACAATAAAAAGTGAAGACAGAACTCTACATTAAAGCCAGATTTTAAATGATGTTGAGAAATATTGGTATGATAAAGAGCAAAGTCAGAACAACGACCTGAAATAATAGCAGTCGTGTCAGCAAGACTAAGCCTGAATGGACTTGAGGGTTTGCGTGTGTTAAAGGTCGCTCTAGAGTATCTTAAGGGTGGGAAGAAAGGATGGTTAGGCTCACTATGGAGAGACAATGGTTAGTGTTAATTAAAACAACATTAAAAACCTTAACTTTTCTTCTTGTATTTTCTTTCAATCTTTTCTCTCAGGAAGAATGTTCTTCAGACTGAAGTTGGTGGGAAGCCTGAAGTAGTTGAGAAGTTGGGGTAGGAGGTCCTGACAGGGCCAGCTGTGTGGCTCATGCCTGTAATTCCAGCACATTGGAAGGCCGAGGGGGGCAGAGCTCTTGAGGTCAGGAGTTGGACACCAGCTTGGCCAACATGGTGAAAGCCCATTTCTACTAAAAATATAAAAGGTAGCTGGGCATGGTGGCCGGCACCTGTAATCCCAGCTGCTAGGGAGACTGAGGCGTGATAATCACTTGAACCCGGGAGATGGAGGTTGCAGTGAGCCGAGATTGCTCCACTGCACTCCAGCCTGGGTGACAGAGGAGACTCCATCTCAAAAAAGAAAAAAAAAAAAGAGGTCTCGACAGATCACATTGCACAGCCTAACAAGTGCTTGTTGGTGCGGTAACAGTAGTCTTCCTTGAGAAACCAGATGTACCAGAAGTGTGACAGGAAGCCTAAAGCGAGACACAGGTTGCTAATTTTTGAAAAGGTAGAAAGAGACACATCCCAGAAAGATATTGTCAACAGGTAAATCCTCTCATTCAAGCCCAAATGTTCCGTTGTTGAGGTGGATGATGGGGCAAAAGAGCAGTTTCTATGGCTCTGAGGAGAGACCTGGGATAGTGTGGGACCCTGAGGGCCACAGAAGCCCACCCTATGTCAAGTCCCTTCAGGAAACTAAAGCAGTCTTTGTGGTGGTCATTTGTCAGTGGATACGTATATCAAATCATCATGTGTACATCATAAATATATGCAGTTTGTATTGTTAATCACAATTCTAAAAAGCTAGAATAAAAAAGAAAGAAAAGAAAGCGTACCTTAATTCTAGTGCAGAATGAAGGAGGCTTGTTCTAATGAGGGAGGCTGGAGGTGATGTCAGGAAAGAGGGAGGCAAGGTGCACTGTGCTTCTAGAGGGTAAACTGTGAAATTTACACTCATCATCATTTTTTTAGATTAATTTTAGAAAAAATGAAAGTTATATTCCAAAAGTTTCCCAAACTCACTTCTAAAATTTTCTTCAGCATGTGGTTAAAACTTTCCTAGTCCGGTATCCTTGGATAATAATAATAAACTAGTTTAATACTTTGTCATCAGGGAAAAGCAGCATTTTATATTTCAATACAAACAATAGAGAAAAATAAATGGGGAAAAGGACATTAGAAATGTTTTTCAGTGCTGTTTTTCATGAACCAAATGAGGGAAGTTTAAGACAGTGTATTTTCAAAAGAAAATAAAACTATATATGGCCTAAATAAATAAATCTTCAGCAAACTAAAAATAAATAAGGTGCCTAGAGCCGGCCCTGAGGGGTCACTGTGTTACAGAGCCTCACAGTGATTACCGGCATAATGGCACTCTTCTAGGAAGTTTCACATGTTCCACAATCTTTGTATTAGAAGGCAAGATGTTGTGAATGCATTTAAGAAAATGTTTCATCCAAATTAGAGTAGTTTTGGTGTTTTGGTAAGACACTATTAAATTATTTATTTATTTATTGGTGGAGATAGGGTCTCGCTATGTTGCCCAGGCTGGTCTGAAATTTCTGGGCTCAAGGAATCTTCCTGCACTGGTTTGGTTACATTTTTAGTTGGTGACACACACAACCGGGGTCAGAAATCTGAGGTTTACCTTTAGCTCTTGTGTCTTCCTCCCCAGCCCTGTCCTGCCAATTGATCTGATTTCCAGGGTTTCTCCAGAGCATTCCTCTCTTTTCCTGCCTTCCATCCACTGCCCCTCATCACCTCTTGCTGCCAAGTTCCTCTCTGTCCTCAGCTTCTCTCCAGCCATTCCCATGAAGGACAAAGAGCAACCTCACATACACATTAGTGTCTTTCAGCCCCACATCGCCCCCTTCCCGCTTCCCCACTGACTTCAAGATGAAGTCAATGTTTTTGGTTCCGGCCTCAGTCCCCACTGGTCTTTCCCTCCCAATTATGGCCAAACAGTATGGAATTATTTATATTTCTCCAAATATTTCTTGTGAATACAATACAAACATGTGGCGCCCACCCCTGCCCCAGGCACTCATTTCTTTCTCTAACGAACCCCCTTTATCCTTTAAACTTTGGAAGAGGTGTCAGCTCTGCCCTCCAGGGCCCTACACTTGGTTAGATCCATCCATCATGTCCTGTGGAAGTCTCAGTCACAACATGGAAATTGTCAGTTCATGGGCAGCTCACCCTGTCCCCTGTCCCCTCCTGCCAGAAGCCAGAGGCCAGAGGCTATGTTTATTCAAGCCTGTTTCCTTGGCACTGAGCGCAATGCCTTGCTGGAAATAGGTGCTGAGTATGCTTGAACATCTTCAGTCTCTTCAACAGTCATGTTACATTCTACATATCCAGAATGTTACATTCTGAGAAGTTCTAAATAGCCAATGATTATTATAGTCATTAGCACTCATGCCTTTCTCTGTTATTACACTGTAAATTCCTAGAGGCAGAGCCCCAGATGTTTCATCTTTGTACCCATAAAAATTCCAGGCAGGAACCTGGACAGACAGGTGTGGGATGAGAAGGATACTTTGGCCAGGAGACAGAGCCACCAATTTTCCTGCATAGACATCTTCCAGCAAAGCCTGGGAGTGGAAATGATTGATCAACTTGGAAGATGATCCCAAGAGAATGTTCTAGAACTAGGAAATCAGAGATCATGTGTGGAATGCAAGCCCACCCATGACTTTGAATGCTACAAATTCTAGAAGATTTTAAAAATGCATCACCTGTTGAACACTGAGTGAGAAAATAAACACGACAGAGTTGACTGAATATTACAGACCTGAGTTTAACCTAAGACAAACTAATTATGAAACTATGAACATATTTCAGTCAACATGAAATTCAGAATGTTTCGTGACCAGCATATCTGTTATAACAGAAATCCCCTTAAACGATGTTAAAGAAGCTGTGTTTTGAAAACTGTTATGCTTGACTTCAGTTTTGCGGTCCCCTTTCAGTGCCCCTGTTTTGCGTTTTCATTGTATCACCCAACCTGTGTGTCAGAATAAGACACTCATAAAAAAAGGAGACATTTAATAAGCATTGGCATTTTTGCAAGGGAAAATATTTAAATATGATTAAAACAATAGTGAAGCTAAGAAAAACCTGATTATATGCTAAAGCTACAGCATCTATTATTAGCATTCCAGAAATTCCAAATTGAAGCACCCCAGACACATATTAGTGATGGTTACGTGCAAAATGCAGCAACAGGCCAAACCCAGACTTTCTATTGACTTGTCTATTTTCGTATCTCGCTAGCAGAAAGACTACATTTCTGATCAATTCCATTATTGAGGAATAGTACTTTACCACTGATTTCGAAAGGCTCCATTGCAATTTGGTGAAAAACTGCTTGTTGGGTCTCACTCAAGAGCTCGTCCTCCTTGAGAATTTTCTTATTTCTCATTGCCAAGCTTTATAGATGGCCAAAGTCCTGGAGCCAGCAGAAATGCTCCCCTCAAGAGGAACCACTCGGAGAAAGATCCTTCCCATCGAACCACTACAGCTGGTTGTAAACCTCGCAGCACTTCCCTTTGGCTCTGATTTCGGAATTTGCAGAATGTTTCCTGACATGATCAGGATTGGACATTTCTCTAAACATGGGCTATTCACATGTGAATCTCCTACACAGTGCTGCTGCTTGTTCAGGGGGATGGAGGAGGCTTTGGGGCACAAGTTACGGGCCTCTGAAAGCATCCCCTCGCTCCTAGGTCCCTGAGACCCAGAAGCTGGATGGCCCCAGAGACAGCCAACCAAGCCCTGCCGTGGGCCCAGACTCAGCTCACTGTCCCAGGGCCTCTCCAGCCCACAGTGAAATCTCCCTTCTCTGACCTGCCTCAATCTTTAGAGTTCATCCTTGCTGCTCAGAATGTGGTCTATGGACCAGCAGTATCAGGATTACCTGAGAACTTGTTAGAAATGCAAGTTCGCTTGTTCTAATAATGAGTCTCTGGTCCCACCCCATCAGATCAAATCCAAATCTACAGTTTAACTAGATCCCCAGGTGATTTATATACACATTACCGTTTGAGAAGCACTGCTCTGAACCACATATTTTAGCACTTAGTATTTCTTCTTGTAGTTTTCCCATGTTCTCTGTGTGTGTGTGCACACATGTGTGCACATGTGTACATGTGTTACAGGTGTCCTTGTCCAGGCCCCAGTGAGATCTGGACTCCTTAAGGAAAGTAACCTCTTCCCTCTGTCCCTCCTGGCAGGCATCTCTACTGGTTAAGACACAGACACTATGAGCTTCAAATTCCGCATCTTCCACGTAGGAGCTGTCTGGCAGTGGGCAAGTCTCTTGAGCTTTGAGCATCTCACTATTCTGCTTGTGAAAGTAAGGAAGATATGAATTTTGTGAGCCTTAAATCACGTAAGGTGGCTAGGATGGAAGTATTAGGTGATAAACACTATGGTCATGTTGTTATTATTATCACTGGAGACATTGCGAGCCTGCTGGGTGCCAAGGAGATGAAGAAATGGCCTTTTTTTCATTAAAGATATTCACAGTCTAGCATGCAAGACGGACGCGGCTACAACCAGATTCCAGAAAGCTGCTGTGAAGTGCGGCAAAGGTTGATGTTCCTGAGAAGACAGAAGTGCTTGGAGGCAGGGGAGACAGGGCAGAAATATGACAGAAAGCTTTATCATCTGAATCAAGGGATACCAGAGCTGGGCTTAAAGGGATAATGGGGGATTGATCCAGATCAAGATGAGGAAAAGGCCCTCCAGGGAGGAAGGAGGGAAGGCACAGCCTCTCAGAGGTGCGACGGCCCGGAACAGGGGAGCCATAGACTTTTGGCCTATTTGAAATGTAAGAGGTGAGGAAGACGGGTGGCAGGAAGGGAAGCTGAGCCAGGCTAAGTCACTTTCTTTGGCCTGTGGTATGTCAGAAAGTGAAAAGGGATGAAACTCAGGAAAGTGAGTTCCCAGCAGTGCCCTGAAAAGCAGAGGTCCCCCGAGGTGCCCACAATTTCAACATTCAGGAAGTCACTGGTTCCGCCAGAGGACAAGCAGCAGAAGCCAGGACAGACAAATTTAAAGACGAGAGTTGGAAATGAGGAAGTGATGGCTCCAGCCAGAGTCTGAGGGGTAGATAGGACCAGATAACAGGGGATTTGCTCATTGGAGGGCAATCCCCCAGGCAAAGGAACCTGCTCACTTAGCCTGGCAGAGCTCCCTGCTCTGCCTCTGCCTCTGCCTAGTCAGCTCAGCTTTGATTCTCATGGGTGTGGGGAGGGGACTTATTAGAAAATGTCATGGGCTAATTATTGAGGATCCCTGTTCTTAGAGGAGGCACTTAGTGGTTGTCAAGTGTAGTCACTTCACCTCTGGCTATGGGGCCAGAGAGACTTGGGTCCCAAACTCAACTCTTTCATTGACTTGCTGTGTGACCTTCATTGACTTACTTCTCTGAACTTCCACACAAAGTAATGGTTGTACAAGCATTAATTCTTATCCAGGATTTACTGTTATGCCAGACACTGTGCTAGACAAATTTACGTACCTTGCTCAACACTCATAACTTGCAACTTGCCTCAAATTGTGTGGTTATAAAGAGCTACACCAGAATTTGAATCCAGACTCTCTGCCTCAGACTACAGACAGATTTCATTCTGGTTTAATCCAGGGGTTCCAATCCAGAGGTTTGCAGTAGAGGAACTTTTTGATAACACACATGCCAGTTTCCCATCGCAAGCCTGAGGCTCTGGTTTTAATAAACATTTCAGAAGGAGCTCTAATGTGCACCAGGCTTAGGACCATTGAGCAGTATAATTGAGGCACTCACGTGCAGTGTGGCCTCCTGACTCCATCCTAGGAGGATCCATTAGGTTGAATGATATGAAATGACTGATGTCATCTGTTTTTCATATGTAATAAATGGATACTTTATATGATTCAAGCTAATCCATTCACCTTGCAGGGCCTGAGACTCAGAGATTAGGACGAAGCAAGTAATTCACTACCTTTGAGTACAAAAGATTCAATAATCAATATAAATAATATTTTAGTGCAATATATTTAAAAAATCAAAGTTAATGCAAAAATTCTGTGATGAACAAAATAGCAACATCTTAAAGAAAGACAGAATCCCACTTTGCACTTACAATGACTCTCCTCATTTGCTTACCCTAGTCCTGGCCCTCTCGTTAGCTCTGTGTTTCAGCATCTCCATTACAAAATGGGATACCCAGAGTTGCCCTGTTTGTCCATAGAGTGGATGTATGGATCAAATAAAATAACAAATGAGTAAGTACATTTGTAAACAAAAGGGCTATATATAGAATAGCATTTTATGTCAAGAGAGCATGTCATACAAAACTGTATTGTCAATGAATCCCTTACAAATCCTTTAAATCTTCTATAAATACAAAACACACAATTTAGGAAATATGGTACAGTCTCTTCTGAAGTCTTACTCAGACACTTTTATCTCCAGGAACACAGATCCAGCTGCTTCTTCCCAGGTGAAGTGGCATTTGGAGACCAAGTTGTCCAATAAATGCAGGGTCTAGCTTTATTTGTCTAGCGGCATGCATATAATTGGACTGGAGTATTTAAATGTGCATTTGGAGAGGGCTCAATGCCCAGTGTAGTTACATCAAGTTCTGATATTCTCTGAAGTGATGGTCAAGTGGCTCCCAATGCTTAATTACACAGGAGTGGTGGGGCTGGGGTCCCAGGCAAGTGTGGCCACTCTTGATGGTCTCCATGGAGCCTGATTTCCTATCAGCTAGTGGGTTCCAAATTAGTTCAGTCAGTGAGCTGCCTGGGAGATCATCAAGAAGAATCCTTGAGCAACCCAATTCCAGCTTAAAACTGGGGCAACCAAATTAACGCAGGATATAAAAATTACCGGCACAAACCCATGTGTCCGAAACCAACCAACCAACCAACCAATCCACAGCAGACAGGCGAACCGAGCCTTGGGGACCGCTCTGGAGTCCCTTCCACGCATCTGCTCAGTCATCTGCCTATGTCCACCAGCAGAAGGGATGGAGAGCTTGGACTGAAGGGAATGTATAAGAGAGAAACATTTTTAAAAGTTCTATCTATTGACTTCATTTTTCCTGCCAGTTGTGAGTGCCCAGGCTTACCTAAGCTCCTGGTACTTAATGAAGCTCAAGAAGTGTTAATCATTTAAAAATTAGAGAAAATCAACAACACAAATGACCATCAACAGGCAAATGAATTGTGTCCTATCTATGCAGTGGAACACTAGTCTGCAGTAAAATGAAATACGCCACATGAATGAGTCTCAGAACCCATTATGCTGAGCAAAAGAAGCTAGACTTCAAACAGGACATACGGTATGATCCCATTTATACAGGCTTCTAGAACAAGCAAAACTCATTCAAAGTGTCAGCAAACGGAACCATTGGGTCCTGGGGTGGGAGTAAGGGGGACTCTACCACGGTGGAACACAAAGGAAACTTCTAGGGAGAGGAAAGTGTTCTGTATCTTGTTTGGGGTGTTAGTTACAAAAGTCACTAAACTTTACACTTGAAGTGTGTGCATTTTATGGTATGTAAATCATGCCTCAATAAAGTTAATTAAAACAGAAGTTAAAGGATAAAAAAGAATCATTGTTGTTGGACCTTGGCCCAACTCACAGCGGTTTGTCTTTTGAGAGTCATTGGAATGAGAGGGTGACAGTGCCAGCCTCCCACTGACAGATGTGGACTGGCCACCCACACCCTCTCTTGCCTGACAAGGATCCTTACACTCGCTGGTGTGGCAGGTCAGTTCTCCCTGACAATCACACAGACAGGCAGGCATGACGGTCACACAGACAGGCCTGCGCAGCACCCCAGTTACACAGACAAATTTCCACAGAGCTGCCTTAACATTGAGCAAAATAGTTAAACCTAGGGAAATCAGTGCCCAGATATCAAAGCTAGAAATGAAACATGGTCAGTAGGAGCATTGCATGGGCTTCTTCCTAACCTAAAGCAAGCCAAAATAATAGAGACAGTCTTACATTCCTAGTGCCAGCACCCGTCTCAGGTGGACGAAATTTGAGACGACTCAAGGTAACTGAGGCAGCTGTTTGAATAGATTCATTGGAGAGCCTAAGGCAGCTCTCTGGACCAAGCGGTAAAGGAGATAACATAGAAATAATCACTCGGGTACCATAGTGTACAGGCCTTGAAAGCACTAGGGACCTTTTCATTGGACTTAGCAAGTATTTTTTGCCTATGACCTCTCTCATATTCTAAAACACCTACTCTTGACATGCTGTCCTACAACTTACTACCTAATTTCTTGCTCTCTATTCAAGTAAATTTTCTCAAAAGAATTGTTTGTACCCACTGTCTTCAATTTCTCTCCTCCCATGCTCTTTTAGATCAACTCCAGTGGAGTTTTCATCTTCATCACTCAACCAAACCACTCATGTTAATATCACCAGTGAACTCTGCATGGTGACATCCTATGGTCAAATTCAAGTTTTCATTTTATTTGTCAGAAGCATTTCTTAGGGTTGCTCACTCTCTCCTCCATGAAATAATCTCTACATTTTCCTTTAAGACCTAACAGTTTCTTGGCTGGGCATGGTGTCTCAGGCCTGTAATGCCGGCACTTTGGGAGGCCAAGGCGGGCAGATCACCTGAGGTTGGGAGTTCGAGACCAGCCTGACCAACATGGAGAAACCTTGTCTCTACTAAAAATACAAAATTAGCCGGGTGTGGTGGTGCATGCCTATAATCCCAGCTACTCAGGAGGCTGAGTCAGGAGACTCGCTTGACCCCCAGAGGCAGAGGTTGCAGTGAGCCAAGATCACGCCATTGCTCTGCAGGCAGGGCAACAAGAGCAAAACTCCACCTCAAAAAAAAAAAAAAAAAAAAAAGACATAACAGTTTCTTGATAGTCTTCCTATCTTACTGGTCACTCTTGGTTCACTCTGCTCATCCCTTCTCTTTTCCTCACCTCTTAATGTTGCAGTGCCCCAGGGTTCTAACCTTTGTCATCTTTTCCATTCTTACATACTTTCTTGGTGATGTTACCTAGTCTCATGGTTTTAAATTCCATGATTTTCAAATTTCTACTTCTTGATCAAACTTCTCTCTTGAACTTCAGATTTCAATTTCTACATATATGTTGCATAGGCATTTCAAACTATATGCCAAAACAAAACTCCTGATTTTTCATCCATCTTAATGGGAATTTCAACCCTCCAGTTGTTTTAGTCAGAAACTTTGGTGTCAACTTTGATCTCCTTTATCTCTCTCACTCTGCCTTTCTCCCAACATTCAATGTGTTAGGAAATCCATTGGCTTTACCTTCCAAATATGTTCACAATTTGAATTTTCTCACCAACTTCCTGATACAACTCTGGTACAAGTAACCATGATCTCTCACCTGTATTACTTCCATAACTTTGTAATTGGTATGCATACTTTGGTCCTTGCTATTAAACAGTCCATATCCAACATAGCAGCCAGAGTGGTCCTTTTAATACATGTCAGGAGTGATGGAAGGGAAAATGTGGAGTAAGAAGCAGGAATAATCTGTCTCTCCACCTAGACAACAATTATACTGTTAGAAACAGTCTGAAGTGACTATTTTGGAACTCTGGAGTTTATTTTAATGTTTATCTCTTCCACTGAACAGTTTGGCTGGAAAATTTTAGCTATTTTTTATTTATTGCAGCCATCAGCACAGTGACAACTACCCATCTCAAATCCCCAGCTGGCAGCAACCAGTGTTTCTTGTATGGCTCCTTGGAGCTAGAGTGTGCAGGAAGGACCTTGTCCTCCAAATATTAGGGTTCTGTG
This sequence comes from Colobus angolensis palliatus, assembly GCF_000951035.1. Classification (NCBI taxonomy): domain Eukaryota; kingdom Metazoa; phylum Chordata; class Mammalia; order Primates; family Cercopithecidae; genus Colobus; species Colobus angolensis. The sequence goes on along the minus strand of NW_012115155.1, from coordinate 1,077,345 downwards.
TTCTGACTATGGATTGTTGTTTCTGACCACTGATGGGGCAGGCATGGAGGCTGTTTGTCATTGTTTTAAACTCCATCAACTGAACAGCTTTCAGGAGACTTAAAAAAGCAGTGCCTGTTGTTTTGGACACCAAAAACTGAACAGATTCCCGGAGAATTAAAAGAGCAGTACCTGTTGTTTTGGACACCAACAACATGCATGTGAAGAAATTTATAAAGCCATTGTGCATTCCCAGGGAAAGAGGTAGGCTCAGAAAAAACCTAGAAGACCTTAAGATTTTATTTTAAGTTGATTCTCAAGACAGAAACATCCCACCAAAATGCAAAAACAAAAACAACACAAATTTTGAGGAAGGGAGAGAACCCAATTTCCAGAGTTACCATGTTATAAGATTCAAATGTCCATCTCTCAACAACAGCAAAATCACAAGACATAGAAAGTATGACCCATTCAAAGGAACAAAATAAATAAACAGAAAACTACTTGAAGGAGTCCAAATATTGGACTTACTAGATAAAGACTTTAAAATAACTGTCTTAAAGATGCTCAAAAAAACTAAAAGGAGACATGAACAAAGATGGGAAAACCATGCATAGATAAAATGGGAATATAAATGAAGAGGTAGAAAGTATAAAGGGACCAAAAAGAAATTCTGGAGCTGAAAAATATAATCACTGAAATGAAAAAAAAAATACATTACAGGGGTTCAAAAGCAGGTTTAATCAAGCTGAAGAAAGAACCAGCAAACTTGAAGATACAACCATTGAGATTACTGAGTGAGGAACAGAAAGAAAAAAAATAAGGAAAAGTGAACAGAGCCTAAGGGATGTGTGGGCATCATCAAACAGAACAACTTACATATTCTGGCAATCTCAGAAGGAGAAAAGAGAGGAAAGGGCAGAAATAATATTTGAAGAATTATTGCCTGGTAAGGCTCCAAATTTGATGAAAGATATGAATTTAGAAATTCAAGAAGCTTGATAAACAAAGAAGTGGGGTAGACTCAACGCGACCCACAGTGATGCACATTATAATCAGAAGACCAAGAGAGAATCTTAAAAGCAGCAAGAGAGAAGTGACTAATTACATAGAAGGGCTCTCAATGAGATTTCAGCAAGCCAGGCACGGTGGTGTGCACCTATAGTCCCAGCTATTCAGGAAGTTGAAGCAGAAAAATGACTTGAGCCCAGGAGTTCAAGTACAACCTAGGCAACATAACAAAACCCATCTCTAAAAAAAAATTTCAGCTGATTTCTCATCAGAAATCTAGAAGGCCAGAAGTCAGTGGGTTGATATATTCAAAGTGCTTAAAGAAAAAAAAAAAACCTATCAACTGAGAATTCAATATTCAGCAAAACTGTTCTTAAAAATAAGAGTGAAATTACAATATTCTCAGATAAATAAAAGCTGAGTTTATTACCACTAGACCTTCCCTGCAAGAAATCCTTAAGGGAGTCCCTTCAGGGTAAAATGAAAGAAAATTAGACAGTAACTGGAAACCACATGAAGAAATAAGGATCTGCAGTAATGGTAAATACAGAAGCTATTATAAAAGTTAGTATTATTGTAATTTTGGTCCATAACTACATTTTTAATTTTCTCTGTGATTCAAAGACAAATGCATAAAAATGAATTATTAATGTACATTATCAGGCACACAATTTGTAAAGACTTAATCTGTGACACTAATAACAGAAAGAGAAGACTGGACACTATGAAAGCAAAGTTTTTATATGTTTCTGAACTTAAATTGGTAAAAATTCAAATTAGACTGTTACAGCTTTCGTGTATTCAATGTAATCCCTGAAGTGAGAACAAAGAAAATATCTATTAAATTAACACAATAGAAAATATCAGTTAAATTCATTAAAAAGAAAATGTATTTTAAAGTAAAAATAGACTTTTAACCCAAAAAGGTTATAAGGGGCAGACAGCATTGTATATTAATAAGAGGTTCAATACAGCAAGAAGATATAACAATTATAAAGATTTACAGACTGCTATGGTTTGAATGTGTCCCTTCCAAAGAAAATGACAAGGGAATCATATTAATCAGGGTTCTCCAGAGAGGCATAACCAACAGGAGATATATATGAGAGGAGATTTTTAGGGAATTGGCTCATACAATTATGGAGGCTGAGGAAGTCCCATATGCTCCATTGATATTCCAGAGAGTGGCCCAGTCCAAGTCTGAAAGCTTCAGAACCAGGAAAGCTGACGATGTAACTCTCGGTCTTAGGGCAAATCCCTGAGAACTCAAAGGGCTGCTGGTGTAAGTCCTGGGGTCCTAAAGCAAGAAGGCCTAGAGTTCTGATGTCCAGAGGCAGGAAAAGAGGAGCGTTATAGCCAGAAGACAGAGAGCTAGAATGCTCCCTTCTTCTGCCTTTTTGTTTCATCTGGGCCCCGAGCCATTTGAATAGTGCCTGCCCACCTTGGGGAGGATCTTTTTCACTCTTTCCACCAACTTGCACACAAATATCCTCCGGAAATGGCTTTATAGACACATCAAAAAGTACACCTTATCAGTTCTCTAGGTAGTCCTTAATTCAGTCAAGTCCACGTTCAAAACTAATCATCACAGGAATCAAAAAGTTTCACTACAAAAAAAGCAACTAAACACAAAGGCAGTAATGCAGGAAATGAGGAAAGTAATACTACAGGGCATATGGAAAACAAATAGCAAAATGGCAGAAGTAAGTCCCTTCTTATCAGTAATTACCTTAAATATAAATGAATTAAATCCTCCAATCAAAAGAGAGAAAAATGGATTTTTTAAAAACCTACCATGATCCAACTATGAGACTCACTTTAGATTCAGATACAAGTAGGTTGAAAGTGAAAGGATGGAAAAAATTATTCCATGTAAATAGTAACCAAAAAGAGAAGTGATGTGGCTATACTAATATTAGAAAAATGTAGACTTTAATCCTAAAAGGTCACAAGAGACAGAAAAGAACATTATATTTTAATAAAAGACTCAATACAGAAAGAAGATATGACAATTATAAAGATTTACAGACTGCTATGGTTTGAATGTCTCCCCTCCAAAATTCAGGTGTTGAAATGAATGGTGAATGTGATTAGGTCATAAAGGCTCTTCCTTTTGCAAATGTGATTAAAGTCCACATAAAAAAGTGTTATTTTCATGCAGTGTTCCACTTGCATGCCCTTCCACCATCTGCCATGTGAGAACACAGCATTTCTCCCCTCAGGAGGTTACAGCAACAAGGTGCCATCTTGGAAGCAGAGAGCAGCCCTCACCACAAAACCAAACTTGCTGGCACCTTGATCTTGTGCTTCTCAGGCTCCAGAACTGTGAAAAAATTAATTTCTCTTGTTTATAAATCACCAGTCTCAGGTATTTTGTTATAGCAACACAAATCAACCTAATAAAAGACTCTCAAAATATACGAAGCCAAAACTGATAGAATTGAAGGAAGAAGTGGATACTTCGATACCACATTTTCAGTAATGGATAGATTAGTCAGACGGAGATAAGTAAGGAAATAGGGGACTTGAAAGACACAATAAGCCAACTAGACCCAACAGACATGTACAGAAACTCCTTTCAACAATACAACGCACATTCTTCTCAAGGGCACAAGTAACCTTCTCCAGGATACACCCCATTAGGTCACAAAACAAGTCTCAACAGATTTTAAAAGATTGGTGTCATACAAAGTATCTTCTCCAACCATAACAAGATGAAGTCAGAAATCAATAACAGAAGAAAAACTGGGAAATTCACTAACATGTGAAAATAAACAGCACACTCTTAAACAACCAGTGGGTCAAAGAAAAACATCACAAGGGAAATTAGAAAATATTTAAAGATGAATGAAAATGAAAACACAGCATATCAAAGCTTACACTTTTTGTTGTTGTTGTTGTTGTTGTTTGCTTAAAACAACACAAATTTATTCTTTCACAGCTCTGGAGACTAGAAATCAAAAATCAAGGTATTGGCAGGGTCATGCTCTCTTTGAAGGCTCTAAAAGAGAATCTTTCATTGACTCTTCTAGCTTCTGGTGATTGGCTGGTAGTCCTTGGCTTGTAGATGCACATTCCAGTCACATGGTCACCTTCTCCCTACATGTCTTCACACTCTTCCCTCTGTGCATGTCCGTTTTTGTGTCCAAATTTGCTCTATGTCTTTATATATCTCTTCTCCTCTTAATATAAAATCCCTGCATACTGAAACTTTTTCTTTGCTGTCCACTATCGTATTCAACATTAGTCTTGTGTCTCCTCCTAATTATTATTAAATCAGGCGCACTCTCTTTCTCTTCAGGTCCAGAACCTATTCTTTGCACAGGAACCATCAAATGTGTCATTCCCGGCTAATTTCATATCTTCCGGTTTCAGCAGGCTGTGCAAGCATGATGCCAGTGTCTGTTCAGTTTCTGGGGAGCCCTCGGGGAGATTTTATTCATGGTAGAAGGCAAACATTATATTTTGCCTTCACATCACAAGGCCAGAGAAGGCACATCACAAGTCCAGAGAAGGACCAAGAGAGAGCCAAAACATATGTACACTTATAAATGGTTAAAATGATAAATACTATGTTTTGCATATTTTACCACACACAAACAAAATGTAAGTCAGATTGGCCAAAATGGCCTAGTACCATGCCTTGCTAAAAAACAGAACTTTACACCCAGGAAATCTGGAGGATGGGTGTGTATTTTGCCTTTTCTCTATCCTCAAGCCTGTTCCTGCCTATTATCTCCAAGAAGTCTGGGTTCACAGGGACACTGCCTTTGGAGAGAATCAGTGTTCATTCACTAGCCATTCAGTGTCGTATGACTCCCTGGGAACCCCAAAGATGAATGGAGTAATCTGAACCTAAAAGATGGAAGAAAGTGCATGTGAAAGAGGACCTGGGTCAGGAAGAATTGCTTAGGTTTCTCTTCTCTTTCTGACTTTCATTTCTGAACACTGCTAGCAGTGAGGCTCTGAATGGAGAGGGGTAAATGGTCATGTAAATTGGAAATGTAGGGTGAAGAATGATCCATTTACAATCTCGTGGAGATCTAGAGAACACCTAGAGGGCTTTGGGAGGAAGGAGAGTGGTGAGTAGCTGGTTGGTATACCTGACAGATGAGTAGCTAGATGATTGATGATTGCTGCATCATGGTGGACAGCTGGCTGTGCAGATCCAAATGTATTTCTGGTGTCACATTGTCTCTGACACAGTTTGGATATCTCATGTTGAATTGTAGTCCCCAGTGCTGGAGATGGGGTCTGGTGGGAGGTGTTTGCGTCATGGGGGGAGATCCCTCATGAATGGGTTGGGCTATTCACGGTGATGAGTAGAGGGTCTCCCTCTCAAAGATTGCTTAAGAAAGGACTCAGAGGCAGCTCATGACTTGGTGTCAAGTCAAGAATGTGCCAAAGGCCCTGGATAAGGCAGTTTTATGCTTGTTTCTTTATGACTAACCTGTTTTTGAGCACCGTTTCAATGTTTTGGGTCTTCTCTGCCTTTGGAGAGTTAATGGGAGGCAAAAACCCTATTCTACTAAAGAGGCCAAAGAGTTGAATTGCTTGAGTTCTCAACCTCACTTGCATGGGCTTGTGGCCAACCAGACATGCCACCACATTCCTTTAAAGAAGAGGGATTGCTGCACACTAGGGAAGGGGCAGCAGCTAGACAATGCCTTGGGTCCTACCCACTCCTCCTGCATAGGCAGCAGAGGTAGCCACAGCGGTAGATGGGTCCTCACTGGATGGATTCTGTGGCATGATTTCGGCTGTGACCTGTTATTCTCGTCCCTGACCTTGTCTAGACCCTCGTTTGGTGGTCTTACCAGTAAATCTGTGAGATCCCAACAGTTTTCCAGGAGTTTCCTTCTTAGCTTAAATCAGTCAGTTATCCATTTCTGTTGCTTAGAGCACACTGCAGACTGACACAGAGAGCGAAGAGATGTGATCAGCAATTCAGACCCTCAGGAGGCCCAGGTGATTAGAGTTTTGGAGAATAAAAAGGTCCAAATTCCTTAGCTTGGCAAATAAGGGCCTTTGTGCTTGTCAGCACCACCCTCTCCTCCACCCAACCCATATTTCTCCTGTCATCCTGAAATTACTACAGGTTACCATGGCTGCTCCTTCAGCTTGAAGACACTTTCCCATTCCTGCGTCTCATCTGGTGAATGCCTGTCACTCAGTCTAAAGGTATCCTTCTCCATAAAGCCTACTGCCAAGTGGCGCTGACCCCCACACTCCCTACCTGCCTTTTCAAGGTATATTCTGCACGGAGATTCATCCATAGCACAGTAACTCTGCAGTGCTAGTGTTTATTAGTCTCCTTCCTAAACTGTGAGCTCCCCAAGAGGAGGAACTACACATTACTGTCTCCTCAACTCCATTTCAACCAAGACTGAAGTCAAGGCATGATTGGGGAAATAGCCAGGTGCCAAGGAGCAGCTCCCATGCTGCATTCCAGCTGCCCCAGGGTTTGTGTATGTCCCCTAGAAATAAGTGGAAGGAAAGAGGAGGAAAGGGCAGGCCAAAGGCCCTTTTATTCCTTGTTGACTCTGTTAGATGAGATCTCAAAGAATAGTGATCCAGAAAGGCTCTGTGGAACCTGTGATTTGTTTTTGTCCAGCACAAAAAGTTATGCTGTGAATGCTCTAAGGAAGTTTATGGCCAAGTGCACCCGAGATTCATTCTTCAAGGCTCTTAACCTCAGCCTCTAATTGCCAACAGCTGCTACTGACCCTGGGTATTCATATTCCCAAGAACTACACATTTTAATAGGGAACTTAGACTATAAATTGGCTAAATTTTTGTAGAAAAGAGACGCTGAGGGCTAAGGGCTTTGGTGGAGGCTGTACCTCCTCACTTCCCTGCCCCTGCTGGGAAATTGTGTACACCTAAGGACATTTCTAGCCATACAAAGGTAAACTCTGCCTCTCTCCACATTTTAACCATTTTTGATTGAAAGATGTGCAATAAGCAACACAGCTTGATTCTTTCCATCCTTTGGACTGATTCTTTGTCCTTTCTTCTGACATCTGTGGGCTCACAATTCTAAGAGCTGACTACAGTAAAATGATCTAAAACATAAATGCAAGGAGTGATACAAAATTCCCAATCTACTATTATCTCTCTTCCTCTGTCATTTCTGATCACAGAAAGAAGTTAACTAACGGTGATTGTGCAAACTGGTTACAAATAAGAAGAGAAGCAAAGCCCTGATGCAATTTTTAAGAGCTGGGTGGAGGGAGCTGAAGTGACTGCATTTCCGTAGACTCATTTCCAAAATGGCATATGGGATAGAATCACTTCCCCAGGAAGGAGAGGTGAACAGTTAACATTTTAGTGCCTACTCCAGGCCAAACTTAGTTAGCCTTTTAAACAGGTTCTTTCTCTACAACAATTCTCTTTAATGTAAATATCATTGTTTTCTTTCTATGAACGCAGAAACTGAGACACAGGAGCCATTAAAAGCCCCCTGTCCAAGGTCACACAACCAGCCCCAACTGGCTGCAGAGTCCAATGTGTTCACTGCATCATACTGAATGCTGGAGTTACTGGGGCACTGAAGAGGCGCCAAGCGTTTTCAAGTGGTGTGTTTACAGGAGGAGTTCTGTCTGAAGCAATATAACTGATGCCGCCAACTGTTTAACAACTTTAACCAAACTTTAAAAACAAACACAGAGTGTTAAGGAGCTGGTGAGCCCACAGGAAACTTGTGAATTACGCAACACATATCTTTGACGTGTTCTTTTTTTTAATTTATACGTCGTTTCCCTGGCTTGAGGTCCTTGTTCTTCCTCCGCAAGAAGCTGTGCACTCAGCACTTCCCCAGCCTGAATTGCCCTAAAGAGATACTCACAGAATTCACTGTGATCAGAATACATTGCTGTATTATTTGCTATAGCAAAAACCTGGCATTAACTTAAATGATCTTCAGTGGGGAACACAATCAGTACATTCTGGAATATTATGAAGGCATTAATAGGAATATGGTAGATCTGATTAAGTAAGCTTGGAAAGAATTGCAAGAGTTGTTATGGAGAAAACAGAGGAGTGAACAAATGGATAATATGATTCTGGTGATGCAAGTTAAAAAGTATATATGTATGTACACCTATATGATGGGTTATTTATAATTTTTTAAAAAATAGAATGGTATACCAGAATTTTAGCAGTAGCTGCCTTTGAGTTAAGGTGGGAAGAATGTCTTTTTAAAAATAATTTTGTTATCACTTTATTATAAGAACTGTAATTCTTATATCGTATTTACATCACCCTTGCCCTGTCCTGAGCTTTTTATGAATTTTAATGTATTTAGGTCGGGTATGGTGCCTCATGCCTGTTATCCCAGCATTTTGGGAAGTCAAAGCAGGAGGATCGCTTGAAGCCAGGAGTTTGAAACCAATGTGGGCAACTAAGTGAGATGCTGTCTCTACAAAACTCTTTAAAAAATTATCTGGGCGCAATAGTGCCCATCTGTGATCCCAGCTACTCAGGAGGCTGAGGCAGGAGGATTTCTTAAGCCCAGCAGTCTCGAGACTACAGTGAGCTATTATCATGTCACTGCACTCCAGTCTGGGCCACAGAGTGAGACCCTGTCTCTAAAAAAATAAATTTTAAAAAATGTATTTAATCCTCATGACAACACTACAAAATTGGTACCACTGTTATCTCCATTTTGCAGATGAGGACATCTGGGTACAGGGAAGTTAGGTAACTTGTCCAAGGTCTTCCAGCTTTAAGGAACAGGGTAGGGATTTGAATTCAGGGATTCAGGCCCATAACCACTACACAATACTGCTTCCTAGAATAGCATAATACAAGTTGGGTATCCTGTGCCTGAAATGGTTGAGACCAAAAGTGTCTCAGATTTCAGATAGTTTCGGATAGTTTTGGATTTTGGGATATTTGCATATACATAACAAGATATCATGGGGAGGGGACCTAAGTTTAAACATGACATTCATTTATATTTTGTATACTCTTTATACACATAGTGTTAAGATAATTGTATACAATCTTTTAATAATTTTGTTCATGAAAAGAAGTTTGTGCACATCAGAAAGCACAGCTGCCACTATCTCAGCCGCCCATGTGGACAACCTGTGGTTGTCTGGCATCACCACCATCCTGACTGAATTTATATGCTGTGGAGAAGCAGTCCTTTCCCAACACTACTCACACATAAGTACTTAAGAGTAAAAAGGGCCGGGCGCGGTGGCTCAAGCCTGTAATCCCAGCACTTTGGGAGGCCGAGACGGGCGGATCAGGAGGTCAGGAGATCGAGACCATCCTGGCTAACACGGTGAAACCCCGTCTCTATTAAAAAATACAAAAAACTAGCCGGGCGAGGTGGCGGGCGCCTGTAGTCCCAGCTACTCGGGAGGCTGAGGCAGGAGAATGGCGTGAACCCGGGAGGCGGAGGTTGCAGTGAGCTGAGATCCGGCCACTGCACTCCAGCCTGGGCGACAGAGCGAGACTCCGTCTCAAAAAAAAAAAAAAAAAAAAGTAAAACATATTACATCATTAATAGAGTGAAAAAAATAATGTGTTCATGGTAATGAGGCAACACAATGGCATCATCAGATACCTGGATCTGCTGCAAAACAACAGCCACAACAAACAATGGCAGGTTTTCAGTCTCCATTTCCAATGCTGTGCTTCAGTTGAAGGATTACGGTATGGTGTGTTTTACACTTTAGGTGAGGGAAACATGAGAAACAGTTGAGGGACCAGGCAGTGGGTCCTTGAGGGATGAAGAGGCGTTCCGCTAGATGGCTTTTTAAAATGTTTCCTCCAGAGTCATCTGCCTCACTAGCAATGGTTTTTGTCTTAGAAGTCTGTCTTTGATTTTATAAACAGACTGTACGAGTTGAAGAGGAAAGAAACACGAAAAGTGGCTCAACAGTCAAAGACAGGCCTTTTTGGGAGCATAAACCTGTGAGGGACTTCTGGCTGATTTCGGTCAGGAGTACTCTCTCTTACAGACTAATAGTACTTATTGGTTTTAGGGTGAGAGAGCTTATTACAGGCTTGGAATGTTTCCATGTTGGGGAGAAGTGTATGGCAGGGTTGGAATGTATCTGGTCAGAGGGGAGGCTATCTTGGGGCTGGCATGTCTCTGGTTGGGAAGGGGTTTACTTTATGGTTTTGGAATGTTTCTGGTTGGAGATGTCATTTGTGGTTTATGGTCATGCTGACCTTAGCCATCAGGCTGGTGCCCTTTGGATTTAGGCAGTTTTTGATCAAGGTGAACTTTAAAATGGCAGTGCTTGTCCAAGATGGTGATGCTCCTGCTCTGCCACAGATATGATTTTTGTTCTGTTTTACTGCTCTAGTCTTTCAATAAGCCCATCACATATTTTCACCACATCATCTATAAGCATTTTTTTCTGCAGTATTAACATCATCTTCATCATCAATATTATCACGATCCCCTTGTTTCAGAACCATTTTTGCTACTTCACCATTGGTCAGTGAATGAACAGCTGGAGTCTCCTCGTTGATGTCAAACACTTCTTTGATATCCACTTCTTCCAGCTTACTGACAGACTCTGAAGGTATATATCCGCATATATGGGATCAAACATAATTTTATTCTCACTTGACTTGCAGACTCCTTCAAAGCCACTGCCTTGTTCATTGTCATCCCTGAACACAGTCACAGGCCAGAGGTTATGCCAGGCAGGCACAACTGTGATTTTAGTCACTGTGTTCCGAGCATTGGCAGGAGCATATATGGTGTCTTTCACGCTAAATTTCTTTTGAAAACCGTCCACACCCACACTTCTGTTCGCTGCTGCTAGGATGCTATTCAAGAACGTGTTTTTATATTTACTCTTTATTTTCCCAATAATATCCTGGTCACATGGCTGAATTAATGAGGTCACATTTGGGGGAAAGTATATTACATGAACATTATTTTAGATGAGAATTTCAACTAGTGGACAAGCAGAAGAGTTGTCAAGATACAACAAAATCTTGCAGTCGTCATCCAATCCAGTTTTCCTGCAGTGAACACAAGCCACTGGTACAAAATGTTGTGAAAACAATTGGAAAAGATGTCCCTAGTGATCCATGCCTTTTTGTTAACATAGTAATGAAGTGGTAAGAAATTCACCCCTTGAAAACAGTGAGTACACAAGATTTTTCTATCACAGCAACTTTACACTTATGCAACCCTGCTGCATTTGCACATTCCAGCACGGTTCTGCCCTTGGCATCCTTAATTCCTACAAAGATTGTCTCATCAGCTGTAGTCAGTCTTTCTGGGGCAGTAATGCCAACACATTGATGTTTTATCAGCATTATATAATAGATTTGTTCTGACATCAGAGTTTCATCAGGCATGACCTTGACCTTGACAAACTCATCAATGGATTTCTCTCCTGCTTTGTGATCAGCAGATGCTTTGTCACCGCAAACTTTAAAAATTAATGCCATGTCTTTTCTTAGATTTCTGAAACCAGCCTGTTGAATATTCACAATTCCCTTCAATTTGCAGTTCATTGCAATAGATCTTTGCTGTTTTACGATCAGCATACCTTTTAGAGGCATGTGTTCACTGTGATGCTGATGAATCCAATCTTTCAATACATGATCAAGATCTTCATTTTTAGCTTTATGCAGTGTTTTTCAATGTTTCATTAACTTCTGTTGATCACTGTAGAGCTTCAACGCTTTATCCTTCTGTTTCTCGGGTCATATATGGCGGTCATTCCAACACCATACCCTTCTGTAAGACATTTCACACTTACACTGCTGTCCAGGTTCTCCAACAGCTTGATTTTCTGTGTTATAGATAAATATAAATGCTTCCTCTTATTCTTATCACTGAGCTACCCATAGGGGTATCTGTGTGGTTTTCAACACCGCAATTATCTTTACACCAAAGAGCAGAGATGAATGAAAAAAAAAACACGTAGGTCTTGGCCCCACGTGGGGTTTGTGGGAACCTGCTGTTGGTGTGTCCAGCCTCCAGTGCCGTTTTATTTTCCTTTGTGGATGTGCTTGTGTCAGGGAATTTAGGCAGGCATGAAAAAGATACATTGCAGCTGAAGCGGGGAAAGGTCTTTCTTCCCATGGCAATGCCACTTAAACTGTGTGTTGTGTGCCTGCATTTTCACTGTGACCTGACACAAGAGGTCAGGTGTGGAATTTTCCACTTGTGTTATGTCAGTGCTTAAAAGTGTTGGATTCTGGAGCATTTTGGATTTGGAGTTTGGGGATCAGGGAATTTTAGCCTGTACATGCATGTAGATTACAACAGAAAAATTGATAAGATACTGATATCTAAAAAGGAGGAGACTGCTGCCTTACTCTCCCTCCCCAGATGCAATCATTTCCAAACTCGTCTGTTTCTTTTGGTTCATTACCTCTTTCTCTTATGTAAATTTATGCTGCTAATTTTGATTTACCTATTTTAGAGCAGAATCTTCCACTGCAAGCATGACTTCTTGTTATGGAAGATGAGGCATAGCTCTCTTCTACTATCACCTCTTATTTCTCCCACTCTGGTTCTCCCAACACTTAGTGAATGATTTGTAAATTTATAGGTAGTGCCTAAATCTTCATAACTGTATGTATATACACAGCTGAGCCCAGTCATCTACGATAATTGTCTTTCCTTTCTGGCATGATTTTTTTTTAAATTAATACTTGGCTTTTTTCCACATTGTTTTCATTTTCTATGAATTCATCCTTAAGTTTTTCCAAATGTCCCATAAAATGTTTAATTAACAAATATTCATTTTCAAAAGACATATTTGGTACTCTCATAATTCCATTTTTCTTAGAGAACTCCCTCCTGAAGTTTTCAATCAAATAATTTTCTATACTGCTTGAACTTTTGTGTCATGTGCTTATATTATGTTAAAAATACGTACTAAATAAAGGTTTAAAGCAACTCCATTGAGATATGATTGAGATACAATAGACTGCACATATTTAAAGTGTGCCATTTGAGATGTTTTGACGTATGTATACACCTGTGATATAATCACCACTACCAAGATACCCATTACTCCAAAATGTTTCCTTAGGTATCTTTGTAGTGTCTCCATCCTGACCCCATCCTCAAGTAACCACTCATCTGCTTTCTATGATTACAGATTAGTTTGTATTTTCTAGGGTTTCTATAAATGTAATTATACAGATGTAGTCAGTTTGTCGGGCTTCTTTCACTCAGCATAATTATTTTGAGACATATCCATCTTGTTGCTTGTATCAATAGTCCGTTCTTTTTATTACTTAGAGTATTTCATTGAATGGATATACCACAATTTGTTTATCTATTCACCTGTTAATGGAATTTGTGTTGTTTTCAGTTTTTGGCTATTACAAGTAAAGCTGTTTTGAAAAAACATATATACAAGCCTTTGTGTGAACATTTATTTGCTTTTCTCTTGGGTAAATACCTAGGAGTGAAATGGCTGTATCATATGGTAGGTTTATGCTCAACTTTTCAAAAAATTGCCAAACTGTTTTTCCAAATAATTGTACCATTTTATATTCCAATTGGCAGCATATGAAAGTTCCAGTTCCTACACATTTTTGCCAACACATGTCTTATGGTGACTTTTAAAAATCTGAGCCATTCTGTTAGGTCTACAATGGTATTTCTTTACAGCTTTAGTTGACATTTTCTTAATGACAAATAATATTTATTTATTTATGTATAGTTACTTATATTTTATTACTACAAGTCCCTTATCAGATATACAGTTTGCAAAGATTTTTCTCTCGGACTTGGCTTGCTTTTGTTTGTTTCTTTGTTTTTTGTGAGATGGAGTCTTATGATTCTCCCACCTCAGCCTCCTGAGTAGATGGCATTACAGGGGTACATCACCACATCCAGCTAATTTTCAGTAGAGATGGGGTTTTGCCATGTTGCCCAGGCTGCTCTTGAACTCTTGGTCTCAAGTAATCCATCAGGCTTAGCATCCCAAAGTGCTGGTATTACAGCCATGCACCACCGTGTCCGGCCCTTGATTTGTTTTTTCATTCTCTTGAGATTGTTAAAAGAGAAAAAAGTTCAAAGGAAAAACTATGTGGTTGTCTCAGATGCGACAAAAAACAGGTGACATAATCCAACATCAATTACTGATAAAGGCTCTCAACAAACCCGTAACAGAAAGGAATTTTTTAAACTGATGAAAGGTATTATAAAAGTCCTTAAATTAAATATTATATTTAATGATGAAAGACTGAAAGATTTCCTCCTATTATAAGGCAAAATAAACAAATAAATAAAATAATCTCAGTTGGAAAGAAAAAACTAATTCTGTCTTTATTCACAAGCAACATAATCATCTACATAGAAAGTTCCGTGGAATCTACACAAATGCTTCTAGAACTGAAGAGTAAGTTTAGCAGGGTCGCAGAATACAAGAGAATACAGAACACTCAATTTTCTACATGCTAGTAATAAGCAATCACTAAAATTGTTTAAAATTATACAATACGCAGCAGTACCGTAAGTATGAAATACTTAGGGATAAGTCTGAGAAGAGATGTATAAAGCCTACAGACAAAAATCAATAAAATATTTTTGAAAGAAATAAAATAAGACCTAAGTAAGCAGAAAGGTATACCATCATCAAGGATCAGAAAACTCAACGTAGTTGTTATTTCTTCTCAAACTGATTTGTAGATTCATTGCAATCTCAAACAAAATTGATAAGCAAATTCTTAAATTTATATGGAAAAGTCAAGGGCCTAGAGTAGCCAAAATAAACTTGAAATGAAGAATCAAGTTGGAGGACTTACATTTACTGACTTTAAAACTGATTTTAAAGCTAGTCAAGACATTGCCGTATTTGCAATTTGGCAAAGTGTTCATGTTTTTCTCATTCTACATTGAGGTTTTACTTTTTTATTATTTAGTTTTGAGAGTTGTTTGCATACCATAGACTGAGGTCCTTTATCAGCTATGTGATGTCCAAATATTTTCTTTCAGTTTATGATGTGTGTTTTCACTCTCTTAAGAGTGGCTTTTGATGAGCACATGTTCTTAATTTTGAAATTCAATTTACTTATTTATTTTTCTTTGAGGTGTCATGCTTTTGGTGCTCTATTTTTAAATTATTTGACTAACCCAAGGTCACAAAGATTTTCTCCTATGGTTTCTTCTAGAAGTTTTATAGCTTTAGATTTCCAATTAAGGTCTATGATCCATTTGGAGAAATTGAGAAGTCTGGGGCCCTTTCTACGGATTCTGACCTAAGACCTAGGCAATCTTTAAGGCCACTGAGCTTGACTAACTTTTGATAGTGGTGTGTAGACCACAGTGTGTTCAGCTGCAAGTATCAGAACACCCATCTTAAATTGGCTTACACAACAGGGGAGCCATCGGTACATCAATTGCAAGTTCAAAGTGAGGGTGGCCTATAGGGTTGGTTTAGTTCAGTAGCTCAATGATGCCACCAATGTGCAGTCTTTCTGCTGCCAGCTGTATCCTGATTTGGGTTCTTTTGGGGGTTGAAGGTTGCTAAAGCCTCCTCACTGCCTTAGAAAGCGTGATGGGCTCGTATCCAGAAGCCCCCATCATACTCCAACTTGGACCATGTGTCCCTCTCTGAGTGTTTATCTGTGGCCAGGGGCGGGTAGAGGGATTGTCATGGTTACCGTAGATGTGAGCCACGTGCCTCACTGCCAGAAGCAAGGGAAAGCAGCTTTTCCCAAAGCACATGGACAATGCAGGCAAGGTGGGGACGCTGAAGGGTCAATTGAGGGAAGAGTGAAGGGATGTTGAGGAAGCTACCTCAGTGGCTATTACAGGTGGATTTAGGGGCAGAGAAGGGGATGAGTTTAGTGATATATGTAAAATAATTAACAATTTTATAGAAATTGCCATTGTTTGCAGATTTGTGATTACTTACCTGGAAAGCTCAAAAGAATCAACTGAAATAATAATAAAAACATAAAGAAAATCCCGTAAGGTGGCTGGTAGCAAAATTAATATGCAGCTGTAGCTTTCTTTATAGAAAAAACTATCAATTAGAATATATAATAAACATAAGAAAATACCTCATTAAGACGGCAAAGAGATGAAATATCTGGAAATAAATATAACCAAAAAATGTTAAGCCTCAGCCCAACATGGTGGTGCATGTCTGTAATCTCAGCACTTTGGGCAGCCAAGGTGGGAGGATCGTTTGAGGTCAGTAGTTTAGGGCCAACTTGAGCAACATAGTGAGATTCTATTTCTACCAAATAATTTTTTAAAAGTAGCTGGGCATGATGGCTTGCCCCAGTCATCCCAGCAACTTTGGAGGCTGAGGTGGGGGCATCGCTTGAGTCCAGGAGTTTGAGTCTACAGTGAGCTGTGATCGCACCACTGCCCTCCAGCCGAGGTGACAGAGTGAGACCCTGTCTCTAAAAACAAACGAACAAAATCTTAAGACTCCATGTGAAAAAAACAACTTGTAAATTCTACTGAAGTATATTTTTAAGAGACATGAATAAATGTCTTGGATAATGACATTCAATGTTATAACCACACCACTTGTCCCTAAATGAATCTATAAATTGAATACAAGCTCAATAAAAACACTAACAGAATTTTTCTGAGAGGAGAAAATTAGATACAACTTTTTTCTAAAACTTATGCGCAAAAAAAAAAAAAAAAGGTAAGAATGAAAAAAGTGACAATGAAGAGTTATGGAGGGGGAACTATCTTACCAGACATTACAAAGTACTATAAAGGTACTGTAACTGAGTTTTCTCTTATCTACCTATGACTAAGTAACAGCAATGGAAGAGAAGAAAGAGTCCACAAATACGAAAATAAACATTAAAATTCAAGGTGTAGAATAAGGTAGGCTTTATACCAGAAAAGATAGATTATTTGATAAATCATGTTGGGACAACTGGTTAGGAACTCCTTACCAAAAATTAAATGCTGGTGAGTCAGATATATAGGATTAAAATAAAAAATGGGAAATACCGGAAGGAAAGGAGGTCTGTTTTAGTTTATTTTTTGCATTCTGGAGTGGGGAAGAATTTTCCAAGCAACACCAAAACATAGAAGCTATCAGTTTGACTACATAAGAGATAACTGTATGGGAAGAACATCCTGTAAACAAAGTTTTACTTTAAGAGGATAAGACGCCAGACACGGTGGCTCACAGCTGTAATCTCAGCACTTTGGGAGGCCGAGGCAGGTGGATCATGAGGTCAGTAGTTCAAGACCAGCCTGGCCAAGATGGTATAACCCCGTCTCTACTAAAAATACAAAACTTAGCCGGATGTGGTGGCAGGCGCCTGCCATCCCAGCTACTCGGGAGGCTGAGACAGAGAATTGCTTGAGCCCGGGAGGTAGAGGTTGAAGTAAGCTGAGATCACACCACTGCACTCCAGCCTGGGTGACAGAACAAAACTCCGTCTC
>NW_012115155.1:1044375-1059096 GCF_000951035.1 Colobus angolensis palliatus | reverse complement strand
TGCTGGGATTACAGGCATGAGCCACCGCACCTGGCCGTCTTTTTCAGTTTTGATCTCTGGACCTTATAAGGTTCAGAATGAGCACAAACTCTTGAAAGCTCAACACTTCCAGAAATAGAAAGGGGATGTGTCTCACAACTCCCAAAGCTGGATTTTCATATTTCAAGAACCAAAGTTTGGAGGGCAGGCCTCAGAGTTATTGACAATGAAATGATTAAAGTGATCAACTAAGGGGTGGCCCTTCCTGGTGCTAAAGGAGCAGCCAGCCAGGAGGTGCTGGAAGGAGGGAGTGGTTGAGCAGAGCGAGTGTTTAGAGGTGCACTCCCCTTGCGGTGCACCAAGACAGGAATGTGGGAAACTGGACCAGCCAGGGGCTCTTGGTACTTTTCCAGGAAACACCTAGAGAGAGATGAGCCTTCAGCTTAATGTCATGGCTCACCTGGTTAAGCAGCAAAAGGGGACCACATGGGAGAGGCAGGTAGACCTGAGGGCAGATCTCGACATGATGTGGTGAAGGCACTTGGGCTTCTGGGGCACCAAGGAGCTATAAATACACCAGGGGACTAGACCCAGGCACTAGGAGAGGCTTGGACTTAGAATAAAAGGCCACCGAAGGCAAACTCTTGATGCTGAGAGCCTTTGCAATCTCTGACGTCAACAACAGAGGGTGCCAGCACTTTATGGGACCAGTCACATCTCAGTGGATACCAGTGCAGGTGCTCGGGACCAGCAGCTCATCACACTGCAGCAGATGATACCAAAAAAAAAAAAAAAAAGTGTCTAATTTGCATTGCCTGCTCACACAAGAGACACAAGAAACTGATGACAGTGGTTATTCCCCAGAGAAAAGGCCTACGGAATAGAAGATGTGAGAATGTCCTGGCACACTCAGAGTACTATGTGAGCTCCCCAAGAGAAGGGTCCACATTGTCCCCGTCAGACTAGGCACTCACCAAGGTTAAGGCCAGTGACTCCTCTATCAGACTAGGGGTTCTGCAAAGGCTGGGAATATGCTTTCCCCAGCAGGTGCAGGATCTGAGGGCTTCCCGATGATGCCCATAAGGGCCTTAGGAATGGCCTTATTGAGTCCTCCCCTCCGACCACTGTTCTGCTCCTCCCCAGACCTCAGCAAACTTGTGTTGAAGAAAACGGGAGATGAGCTGAATGGGAGCTGACAGATGACTGAAGAGGTGGCCCCCAAGTAGACTTCACACGCTTTGTAGAAAGGACAGTCCCAGTTTACGCCTGTCATTGTGCCTGTTATTCCAGTGTGATTATTAGTAATGTCCTCGTTTACTCTTAAGAGTGACCCTGTTCAGCTGATAAATCATGTGGTGACTATTTCTAGATCTCTGAAAACAGTGTTTCCCTCAGCTCCCAGAAGGGAGAGTCAAGACCCAAATTCCTCAGCTCTCCATCAGCAATCATGGATTCATCATCTCCTGTGAGTCTCGTGGGAATGCATCACACATGTCCTGGGACTTAGGGAGGCAGGGACAAACACCACCGGTTGGGAATTGTTGCATGCGCAACAAATGTCCCAAGAGCCCCAGAACTTCCCCTATTCAGCTTCCTCCTGGCTTTTCCCTCAGATGGAAACAAGATGATTGCAACAATGATGAAAATAACAGTAGCTACTTACTGTTTGGAACTCTCAAAATGTCAGTGCTTCCCTTAGAAAGCTCCCTGACCAGTATGGGGAAACGAGTTTGACTCTGCTCATGGGACAGCCCAGTCCTGTGGGCAACGCAACGCATAGCTACAATCCTTTTAAGAAGAAGCAGGGACCCCTCTTAGGGGCTTGCCATGTTCCCCACCCCACCCCTCATGCATGGAAATAAAGAAAACATTTTGAGTCCCTTCAAGGGAATTCCAGGCATCTAGCTAGCCTTGAGAAGTAAATGAACAGCCCAGTAAGCAGGAAGAGAGTAGAAACAGCTTAAACGACAGCCACCCAAGTAAGCCAGAGTCATGAGATGTTTGCTTCCCCGTAGAAACTAAAAGATAACACCTTAGCATATGTTCTTGAGTTTTCTTTCAGAAAACACGACTCCCACTAGATGAAAATTGCCAACTGCTGTCATGCAGACATCAGATAAGGGGGAGCTGAGGACTAAACTCTGACCACTGTTTTTTGTTCTAAATTTCTTCCTGACAGACACAGAGAGAGTCAAGCCTACAGGCCATCAATCTTGCTAAGCTGGTCACTCTGGTCCAGCATATCGCAGCTTGCTTGCATGATCTGACTCTGGCATAGCACATCATAATTTACGGGTTTCTTTATCCTAAGTAACCTATGTTAAGGCCAAGCCTTAACATTCCTTTCTACTGACCCCAAGCTTTTAGATAAAGTCTTGCTCACTTAACCAAGTGCAGTTCAATGAATCTCTGAATTTACTTGTGACCTGTAAGCCCTACTTGAAGATATTCTGGGCCAGGTGTGCTAGCTTATGCCTGTAATCCCAGCACTTTGGGAGGCCAAGGTGGGCGGACCACCTGGGATCAGGAGTTCGAGACCAGCCTGGCCAATAGGGTAAAACCCCATCTCTATTAAAAATACAAAAGGCATGGTGGCGAGGGCCTGTAGTCCCAGCTACTCAGGAGGCTGAGGTTGCCTACTCAGGAGGCAGAGGTTGCTGTGAGCCAAGATCACGTCACTGCTCTCAAGCCTGGGTGACAGAGAGAGGCTCTGTCTCAGAAAAGAAAGAAAGAAAGAAAGATATCCCACCGTTTTGGGCCAAATCAATAACTTCCATCTATTGATTTATGATTTTGCCTGTAACTTCTGCTTTCTGAAATGTATCCCTGCCCTTGAAAGCCCTTTTTGGTAAGCCGTCGAGAAGCTCAGGTCTTAAACGTTAGCTGCTGATTTCCCTTGCTTGGTGACCTGCAATAAATGCTTTCTTTCTCTCCCTGCAAATCTCAGTGTCAGTGTTTGGCTTTGCTGTGCTGGGTGAGCAGACCCAGGTTCAGTTCAATAACACTTTGCAGTTGCCAGACTGAGGAGGAAAATCAGACATGTCACTCAGAGAGTGACAGGAATTCTTTACAAAACCCTGCAGGACAACTGGTCTCATGCCCATTTTACAGATGAAAAAGCTGGGATTCAGCAAGGTGATATAACTTATTAAGGTCATACAGCAATTTGGTGGCATCGCTGGCTTCAAGTTACAAATCCCATTATGATGCGATGCACCACAGAATATGGTGACAGAGCTTAGAAGAAGGAGGGCGTTTTTTAAATCTACTTCCATTCAGAAGGGCACATATTATTCTATTCCCTGAAAGTGGCTTTGGTTTCCATGCCCAGGAGCATTGTGGTGGAACCTTCATCATGTGCCCTGTACACAAGGGCATCCTGTGCCACTTCCACTGGGTTCCACCTCCCACATGTTCTGTTTGGTGCCCTGAGCAAAGCTAGGCCACCAGAGGCACCAGGAACTGGAGACAGTCCCAGATGCTCTGCTACAAGTGCAATGTTAATAAGTTTTGTGATGCTGACCGGGAGTTCCTTTTAGAATATTCAGTATTCTCATCTTGTCAATTTTTTAACGTTCAATTTTCTGTGTATCTTACAAAACCTCAAATATTATGTGGAACAAGTTGAAAGAGAAAGAGATAGAAAGAGAAATAGTTAATGATGAAGGCTGGTGGTTAGGGAAGGGTCAGAGACTCTCATGGGTCTAGCCTGTTTACAAAAGCCCCCTCTTTACATCTCTGACCAGCATCCTTGACTAGCACCCATGATACATAATCATCCTGGTCACTAATGCGTATCCAGACATCAGCCCTGTGGTGCTCTGGTCTTACATGCATGAGTCAATGAACAACACCATCCTCAGCATTTGCTGTTGTCAGAACAACTAACAACATTGTTCCTACTCAAGGAACTTATAATCTTGCTAGAGAGACAAGAATCTAGATTCGGAAACGATCAAGGTTATAAACAAGTGACAATCAGAGGATGATACACAGGAGCAAATAAAAGCCATTTTCCTTCTGAGAAGAACATTCTTTTATAACACAAGGAAGTGGACTTTGGCAATGATCTATGCAGAAACCTCAGGCCACAGATCACTGGGAAATTAAGAGCCCTTCTTTGGCTTCCTGAGGACTCAAATTGGCTGTCCACATGGTGTAATAACTCAGATGAACCGGGCCTCCTCCCTGTGAACTGTGTAGACACGGCTCCAGGCTTGGAGGCTTCTGGTTGAGGATTGGCTGCACAGAGTATCCAGGTGTCTGGCTGAACTTTTCCTTATTGCAGCAGATGTTCCAGAGTCAGAGACTGGACGAAGGTGTCTTGGAGTTGTCAAAAGGTCCTCAGCCTTTATAGGAGCTAGATCCTTTCCAGATCAGCGCTCAAATATCTGGTTCTTCTCTTCTTCCTAGATCCATGGAAGATTTACTTCTCAGTCACTATGATTTAGTTGGAACCATGTGACTAATTTTAGCCAGTGCCCCAAGAGTACAAGTTACATGTAGTTAAAAGCAGGTGCAGGTGCTCCATGCTCTCTGTTGCTCTGCTACAGTGACTCAGGAAGTCACACATAAAGATAGTAGAAATATAGGATAGAAAAAGTACGAATTTCTTAGTCATCACATAGGACAGCTGCCCACTAGAATTCTACAAGCAAGATACAAATTTTGGTTGTGTTAGACAGTTGAGATTTCAGTATCAATTTGTTACTGCAGCATGACCTAGCCTGTCCTGACTCTTTGCAACATCCCAGAGTACTGACTGGGAGAAGAGTCTGGGAGAAGGGGAGAGCTTGGATGGAAAGCCTTTTGTCTGTCTTTAATACTCTGTCTTTTCATTTTATGCTCTTGTTCACCCTCTTCCTCCCCTTCCCTCTCTTCTTCAGTTATCCAAAGACCTAACTGGCACTTTTCCTCTGCTCTGCCACTACAGACAGAAGGACTTGCCTGATGGCCTTGCTTCATAATCCATTGTAATTCAGAAAATATTAGGGCCAAAGGTGGGAGAGGTGCAGAGCCTACCCAATTCAACATTCTCAATGAGTAGAGAAAGAATCTATGGCTTAAGAGGTAATTTGTGTTGCCCAAAGCCACACAACACCTGGGTGACAGGACTCATACCCAGGTTTCCTGGCTCTGAGGCCCAAACTTTCTCCTCTGTCTCTATCCCTTAACCTGAATCCTAGTCTCATCTGGAGGGTTGATTGTCATGTTATTCTACATTTCTTGTGTCAAGAAAAAAGTATTGAAATCTTGTAACTAGAGAGGAAGTACAGTATGTCCTTCAATGTTTTATCAGGGCATTGTTTGACAAATCATTTTTAATTCTCAGGGAGAAAGCACTTGTGCTTGACTATGCTATATACTATTTGATTAGAGCCTAGACACTGGGAAATGATGTATTTAGCTGCAGATTTCTGTCTGGCAGAAAAGAAAAAAGATAACCTCAAATATGATGCTATTATTGCCCTGTAGGACATTAACCAGTTTTGATCTAGCCTAACAATCATCCATCCTTCCTTCCTTCTTTCCTTCTTTTCCTTCCTTCCTTCCTTCCTTCCTTCCTTCCTTCCTTCCTTCCTTCCTTCCTTCCTTCCTCCCTCCCTCCCTCCCTCTCTCCCTTTCTCCCTCCCTCCCCTCTCTCTTTCATACTTTCTCCTGATGGACTATATCATTCTAAGTCATCAAGTGCTCTTGGAACCAATTTTACCATATTACTGGTCTCTCATTGTTTAATTCATAAGTTGAGTAAAATCTTTGGCCCACATTCACCCTATATTGGTAAGAAAATTGACGTTTCTGGCTTTTTGAAAATTATATGTTGACACTTGAGAGAAGCGTCCATGGTTTTTCGGCTTTGTACCACCAGCACCTTGCATAGTGTGTGACCTAGAACTGGAGGTCATAATGTTTACTGAATGAACAACAGAACCTGAGCCTGTTCATCTAGGTTATAGATCTGCATATCAGCATCTTTAAAGTCTGGACTCAGAAGTGAAGCTCTGATGTGGGAGTCTTGGGGACCAGGAGAGTCTGTTGGGGGAAAGCTTTGGGCTTTCACCAGCCATGTCTGATCTTCCTCATAGGCGCTAACTCCATCTTCACTCAGGAACATGGCACTTCTGTCCTGATGGCCTTGGAGACAGCTTTTGCTCAGTGGGAGAAGTTGGGATGGGTGTATTCCTCTAGGGCCCCTCTTGAACAGACCCAACTGTGACCTCTACATTCCTTTAGCAGTTATGAGGGAGGAGGAGCTGCATTCCGTTCACTCCTCCCTTCCCCCTGTGCTCCATCAGCTAAGCCACCACCTCTGATATTCAGGGGAGCCCCATCAGGTAGCCTGAAGCCAGAATAGCTTACTCTGCACCCTCCTACTTCTTCTAATTATAGCCTTTAAACCCAAAGATCCCAGTCCTTTAAGACCAGGCTTATAATGGCGTCATTTCCCAGACACTTTTATGGGGACTCCTTGGTTGGTTTTCCCGTCCACCTAGAGGCACCGCCAGGTCCTCAAAACCTTAAGGCAAGCTAGCTTTCCAGCTCCAATAAGCAGACCCTTCCACCCAGAGGAGGGTCTTCCAAATGTCACCCAGTAGGCTTTCTTCAAAAGGAGCGGTGTCCTTCGCTTGTCCAGGAACTTCACTTGGGCTGAAGGAAACAGTTCATTCTCCCTTTCATGATTTCTCCCTTTCCAGCAGCAGCCGGTGTTTATCATTCAGCGAGGGGCTTGGGACGAGACTGAGTGGATTGGAACTAAAGTAGCTGATTTATATTCAGAGTGGAGTTTAAATTAACTGTACAGAAGTCAAATCTCGCATTGCTCATGTTTACTTTTTCTGAGCAGTGCTGAGGACTTACGCTCTGGTCCATCCAAATTCCTAACGGGCCAAGTGCTCCAATTATAGATGATTTTGTGAACATCCATAGCTTCTGAGCTGACGCAAGGATGATTCAGGAGAAGCTTTGGTGTCCTTCAGTCAGCTGTGGGCAAGTGACACCGCTGAAGCACGGCTGCTCTGGGCTTAGAATGGCTTTGGGCAGGGCTGGGTGACTTTCGCAACTCTCCATGCCCCTTTCCCCACCTGGGTCTTCAGAACACAGAGGACTTAAAAGGAATTGGGGTCCCTATTAGCGCTTTTCAACAAAATGGACCCTCGGTGGGGGAGTGGACAGTGGTATAGATGAAACAGGATTGGCCTGTTTGGGTCCATGTGTTGATAAGGTTGAAGATACTGAGGGAGACAGATACATAAGGGTTATTGCACCATTCTCCCCACTTTGAATGTGAGTGAACATTTCCATAGTTAAAAGTCGTGTAGTTTTTTCTTTTTTGATTGGAGAAACCTTCTTTCTCTAATCGGAAAGACCTTTTTATGTACCAGAGACCTGAGATCGAAGCAGCTTCAGAGAAGCCCTCATGGCCCAGGCAGACCCTACTTCTTCCCCATGCCCTGACTGTGATTAATAACCTGTCAGAGGAGCCAGGGGTCTGAAGCCAAGCTCTGCCACTGATGTCAAAGGGTAAATGGCTTGAACGAGAACTTTCTGAGCGGCTGACACTCTTGCGCGTGTATCCAGCAGTCACTCTGCCTTTGTTCTTGCTGACAGAGCACTGCTGAGTTGAGCACGTGCTTGGGGGAGGTGCGCCCAGACTCTGGGAATGCATCATGTCAGTGAATGATTAGGGGTGGCCATGTGACCCAGTGAAATGCAAGGAAAAGTTTTGGGGTCAGCGAGACTGCTGGGAAATGCTCTCTGTTAAACAAAAGGGTGGCTTTAGGGGAGGCCTTCCTTGCCCTGGTGCTTTGGCAAGCTGTCATTCCTTTCAAGGACCTGTGGCCCCCTTCGTTCCACTTTCTACAACATCCCTCCTCCATCACACCCCCCAGCCACCCTGGCCCCTTTGCTTTTCTAGAACATGCCAAACACTCTTGCCTCAGGGCCTTTGCACTTGCTTTCTCCTAGGCTTTCCCTCCAGGTTTTCACTGGCTCCTCTTCCACATACTCCAGGTCTTTGCCCAGACATCAGCTTTGCAGTGAGACCTTTCCTTGCCAAATTAAAACAAATCCTTACCCTTCTTCTCCTCCTTTTCCCTTTTTTATTACTCTTCATAGCATACACCACTAACATACTGTGTTAGGTCCTTCTGGCACTGCTATCAAGAAATACCTGAGGCTGGGTAGTTCATAGAAGAGGCTTAATTGGCTCATGGTTCTGCAGGCTGTACAGGAAGTATAGTGGCCTCAGAAAGCTTCCAATCAAGGCAGAAGGCAAATGGGGAGCAGGTGCATCCCATGGCTGGAGTGGGAGCAAGACAGAGAGCAGGGAGGTGCCACACACTTTTCAACAACCAGATCTTGTGTAAACTCAGAGTGAGAGCTCATTCATCACCAAGGGGGCGGCCCAAGCCATTCACGAGGGATCTGCCTCCACGAACCAAACACCTCCCACCAAACCCCACCTCGCGTACTGGGGATTACAATTCAACATGAGATCTGGATGGAGACAAATAGTCAAACTATATCACATACTATGTAGTTTTCGTATTTATTTTGTTCATTGTCTCACCCCATCTCCAGAACAGAAAGTCCTGAGGGCAGGGATTGTTGTCAGTTTTATTCACAAATGTGTCCTCAGGACCTAGAAAAGTGTTTGACACACAGTAGCACTTATTAAATATTGGTTGAATGAATTAATGAAAGTTTGCTATGGTTGGAGCTTCAGCAGCCATTTTGTGACCGTGAGGAGGAGTTGAAGAGAATCACAGAGAAACAGACCCACAGCTGTCACTGAGCTGCTGTATTAACAACCCTGTCTGCTGAGTTGTTCTTATTGAAGAAATAATGTCCTAATAGTTTAAGCCACTGTTAGTTGGGGAATGTTTTACTTTTGGCTGAAATTATCATAAATGATACACCTTTCAAAGTTGTTGGGCTAACGGCCAAAGGAGCCTTTGTCATTCTATTCCAGGAGGACTTAGGCTGAGGGCTCGAAGAGAGAGACAGGGAGCCCAGAGTCTGGCATGTCTGGAATGTCATCAGCCGAGGAGGTGGGCAGTCTGGCCCCAAACTGCTCCTTGGTGTACTCAGGGTCTCGGTGTTTCCATCAATACAATGGACATTATAATACTTTCAGTAGAAATCGCCTTGGTGCTCAAGGAGTGACCTGCCTGCCAGCATGTCCATTTTGTACAGGAAGTGGCAGAGGCTGAGTGGCATTGCAGTGAGTCCTCTTTAGCTACACAGCCTGGTATCAAGACTGGGACACCTGCCCACGACTCGTGCCTTCTACATTAGTCTTCTTTCTCCCACTAGCTCCTGAAGCTGCAGTCATTCCTGGGAGGGCTGGGGATTCTCAGAGCACCCCCGTCTCACACAGGGGAAGTGAGGAGTTGACAATCACCTGGTTATCTCAATCTGCCTAGACAAGTAAAGCCAGTCACTGGCTGAGACTTGTGCCCAGTACAAACAAGGTCAAGAAAACGGGACTCAATCTGGTTGCCACACAGTAACCAGAGGGTCCTTTTACAAGCTAACCATGGATCCCTGGCTCGAGAATCTTCCATTGATTTTAATTGCTCGAAAAATAAAACCCAAACTCCTTCACAAGACCTCCAAATCCTCACTAGTCTGGCCCTGCTTACTCTCAGACTCACACTATCCCCCCTTCTTCATCTCACCAACTCCAGGCACAAACCTCTTCCCCGAACCTTTATAACCATTTTTCTCTCTCCCTGGGGTGCTCTCCCCAGCCCTTTGCATGACTGACTGATTCTCAGCCTTGAGGTCCCCACTCATGTATCTTTCTCTTTGGAGAAATGGTTTCCAATCTCCCTACTCAAAGTGGCAGTGTCCCAGTTCCTCAATATCATCACCCTGTTTATTTTACTCACAGCACTTATCACGGTCTGTAATGATCTCAGTTACCTGTTTACTTATTTATTGACTGTCTCTCCAATTAGACTATCTGGGAGGGCAGGGACGGTCCTCTGCTCCTAGCTACATCTGTAGTGCCTCACTCAACATCCAGCACGTGAGAGGTACTCAATAATTGTGTGGGGTGAATAAATGGAAGAAGGAATGGATACTTGTGTTCACCTCAGCCACAGTGCCAGGTGGCCAGGCCCCAGCACAACACTGGCCTAAAGATCCTGTGATGGCCCTGGACAAACCAGATATGCCACAGCCACCACAATATAGCGATGCTCCAGCTCACCCCAAAAGAAAATGGGTCCAACAGACAAAGTTTGGATGTTGCTTTAACCAATGAAATGTAGGGGGAGTAACACATGTCACCCAGGGAGAAAGCAGAAAGTTTCAGTTGGACCAAAACAGGTCCAACCCAACAAACCAGTCTGCCCTCCAGGGTGTGGAGCCACATCAAGCCAAAACCCCAGGTCCTGCCCTGGGCAATCCCGAACCTTATGACCACAAAGGAGCTCTGTTCCCCGAGGTTTGCTCACCACTATTTGGGGAAAGTAATGCCTAACCTCCTGCAGCCAACTGGGCAGTCGAGCAGTAACCGAGGCGGAGCCAATGGGATATTGGGCAGCACTGAGCAGCTGTCCTCCCGGAAGCCACCTTGGTCTTTCCTGGGCTGGTCTGATTCATGGAAACTTAGGCAGAAGAGTGTCCCACAAATCAAGTGTGCTTGGGGATTTCTGATGACAAGGGAAATGGAAACCTTCCCCTTATATAAAGGTGGAGTTTGCAGTATTAGAAAGATAACCAGAAAGGTCACATGTACCATTCCTCCTCACTCCACCTTCAGCAAGAGAATGGAAGCACAAGCACAAGCACACACACGCACACACAAATATACAAACATACACATGCACGCATATACACCATGCATGTACTCACAAATGCATGCAAATAAACTCACATATACACAATATACACACATACAATCACACAGTTACTCCCACAAAAAAGGCACATCTCCTTTCCTTCAAAACAATTTAATGTTTTGGGGGAAGTTATTCTGAAATCAGAAATTCCCTGGCCTGTATCCTCACCATTAAGGGGGCCAGAATTGCCACACTGGGTCAGCTTCTCGACTTTACCCAGGCCAAATTTCTGTCTCTGCTGAAGGTCCCAGAGAAATGTTTAGTGGAAAGATGGGGATGTTTTTCCTGATATCAAATTCTGAGTGTTCCCGACGTGAATGTATTAAGTTTCCCTTAATACGTTCCAATCTGGGTCTGTCATCCTTGTCTTAAATCTAGTTATAATTTCAGCTGTCAGTTTATTTCCCAAAGTGAGAGTAGCAAACAGGACTTTAATGAATCAATCAGCAAGTGCTGTTGTGCACACAGGAGCTGGGTAAGGAATGGATATTGTACTGGGAAGCAGCAGTCCTGGTTCCCGGGTCTCTTGCACCACTAACTGGCTGAGAACCCAGGAGTCACGACCTCCAGAGGTCTCAGTGTCTGCATCTGCACATGTGAAAAATATTAATACCTCCCTCCCTGGAGATGGGCCTGAAGGTTGTCCCTGAGGCTGAACCACCTACCTAACACTGTGTTCAGTGCTGAGGAACTCGTGAGTCTCAGCTCCTCCCCTTGAAGCTCTGAATCTTTCTGTGCTTATTCATAAAGTGTCAGGGGTGAGCATGGACCATCCTCTTCTAACTCTTGAGGGGGAGTTTTTGGTGTAAGGAACTCAGGTTCTTGAATCAAACTTACAGCAAACACTACCAGGGACTTCACAACTGTGCCCCCTCCCCTTTCTTGCCAACAGAATCAGGTGACCTTGTGCTTCAGGGAGGATGGGTCCCTCATCTGACCCAGGGAGACGAGCTCAATCCATCCTGCAAATCAATGTTGATTTTGTTCCCTTGGATACTTGAGTGGGCGTGTGACACAGATCTGGTCAAGAAGACTTGAAGGAAACTCCACTGGGGGAAGGAGACTAAAAATGAGCACGGAACACACGAAAGGGAAGCTCTTTCTCTCTCTCTCTCTCTCTGACTCTTGGATATTTCTGTGTGAGGATAGGACGGCTGGAGCTGCTGATGCTCTTTTGCCCCTCTGAGGGGAGGAAATGTAGTGCTGGCCATGGTAGGTGGAAAAACACCTGAGTCCTCAAGGACATCATTGAGTTTCAGAATTGTCCAAACTTGCAATTACTCTGTTTTCAGACTTTTTTCTACAGGAGATAATGCATGTCCTTATTGTTGAGCCACTTTCTGATGGATTTTCTTTTCCCCACAGCCAAAAGCATCTCAACTGTATCAGTCAGGTTAAGTTAGGTTATGCATGATGACAACAACCATGCTTGCACCCCAGGGGTTTTATACAAGTTAATTTCTCACTCAGGTGCCATGCCCCTTGGGGGTTGGCAGAGGAGCTCTGCCCATCTCAGCTGCTTGGGGATCTGGTTGCGGGAGGCTGGGAAGAGAGTCTTGGGAATGGCACACTGGCCCTAGAAGCTTTCTCCCTGAGTGACATGTGTCACTCCCCATATTTCACTGGTTAAAGCAAGTCAAACAGATATGCTGTGTTTCAGAAGTGTGCCATCTGCCCAGAGAGTGAAAGCTGGAATGATGTGGGGGAAGACACTAATTCTACCACAGTAACTGACATAAACTCTAATAACAGCAAGTCATATGGTGCCAGACCAACAATTTAACTTCCTTGAACTTTGGTTTCCTCATCTAAAAAATTTAATTTCTTTGAATGCTTCCTGTTTTTCTACTGTGGTGAGGTTACAATGAGTAATACATATGAAGGTGTTTTTTTTTTCTTTTTTTTTTTTTTGAGGCAGAGTCTCGCTCTGTCACCCAGGCTGGAGTGCAGTGGCGCGATCTCGGCTCACTGCAAACTCCACCTCCCAGGTTCACGCCATTCTCCTGCCTCAGCCTCCCGAGTAGCTGGGACTACAAGCGCCCGCCACCACGCCCGGCTAATTTTTTTATATTTTTAGTAGAGACGGGCTTTCCCCGTGTTAGCCAGGAAGGTCTCGATCTCCTGACCTTGTGATCCACCCACCTCGGCCTCCCAAAGTGCTGGGATTACAGGCTTGAGCCACCGCGCCCGGCCGAAGGTGTTTTTAAAAACAGAATAAAGCCTATGGGAGCGGGTGGCTGAGGGGGTGTTTGTGCCATCTCAGTGCAGATCACCGGATATCTCCATCAGTGCTTCGATCAGATGTGCAACTTTCTCAGTCTCTGCCACACGTCCAGCCAGGCCACTTTGGAGACACTGGATGTGTTCTATTTCCAGGATAAAACAGAGAAAGATGTTTATTCTGGAGGTGGAGGCAGAGGTGAGAGATGGTGGGAGAAAGGAAATGGGGTAGGAATTATTTTCCCCATGGCACTTCTGAGAGGCTGGAACAGTCAGCTCAGGCTGCCATAACAAAAGACCACAGACGAGCTGGCTGAGACATCAAGAATTCGCTTCCTCTCAGTTCTAGAGGCCGGAAGTTCCAAAATGAAAGTGTTGGCAGGTGGCTTTCTTCTGAGGCCTCTCTCCTTGGCTTGCAAGCAGCTGCCTTCCGACTGCCCTCACTGGGCCGGCCTTCTATGCACTCACATGGGAGGGTCTCTTTTTGTGTCCCAATTTCCTTTTCTTATGAGGACACCAGTTAGACTGCACTAGGGGCGGCCTTAACTACCTCATTTAACTTAATCACCCCTTTAAAGACCCTCTCTCCAAATACAGTTCCATTCTGAGGTCCTGGGGTTAGGACTCCGACATCTGAGATTTGGGATTGGGAGACACAACTCATCCCGTAACACAGGCCGTTCTTTTCCTCTCGGTGAGATGTCTGCAGGAAAACACATGCTAACTTCTACTATAAGTGAGAGAGAAGGAGCAGATCAGGGAGAAGGGAAGGAAGAGAAGAAGGAAAAAGGAAAGAGCCCTGGGAGGGGCAGGGGTGAGGCACACAGCTGTCTGCAGAGGGCTTCAGTGGGTGTGGGCATCACTCAGCTTTGAGGGCCCACCCACCCAGACGTCAGGGCCAAATCTGCGGACAACAACAGACGCAGAAGCAAAGAGAGTTCACTGAAGCCACGTTAGGCCAGGGGATGGTGCCAGCTTGCTGTGTGCAGAGGGATTGGTGGTAATGAAAGCCAGTGCCGAGAAGTTTACTTACAGCTATAGTTGTAGAAGATATTCATAATTAATTGTGTAGGTTTAAGTGCTTATGAAAGTTTATTTATAATCTTAACTGTAGTCCCTGCATTAAGTTTATCTTAAACAGAATCCTAATTTGGGAACTCAGGAAGATATGCATCAGCTGGTCTGTTTCAGTCTGGGTGAGCTCTACTTTTCCTCTGGGCTCTTACGGCCTCTACCTGAGGCAGGCAGATCACAAGATCAAGAGATCAAGACCATCCTGGCCAACACGGTGAAACTCCGTCTCTACTAAAAATACAAAAATTAGCCAGGCATGGTGGTGGGCACCTGTAGTCCCAGCTACTCAGGAGGCTGAGGCAGGAGAATTCCTTGAACCTGGGAGGCAGAGGTTGCAGTGAGCCGAGATCGCGCCACTGCACTCCAGCCTGGCGACAGAGTGAGACTCCATCTCAAAAACAACAACAACAACAACAACAACAACAACAAATATATATATATATATAACATTGTGATGATGATTTGTTCCAGGTGAGGAGTGAATGTGGTGCTAACATTGGCATATTGGCTTTTTAGACCCTGTTATGGGCTCAATGGTGACCTCTCAAAATTTGTATTTTGAAATCCTAACCCCCACTACCTCAGAACATGACTGTAT
>NW_012115155.1:998138-1043170 GCF_000951035.1 Colobus angolensis palliatus | reverse complement strand
TGTTCTGAGCCTTTTTGCAGTTAGTTGATATTCAGATATGAAATTAGCCCTTTCTCACATTTTGCAAAGGTGTAAGGGCAATGGCATTGAAGATACCAAAATGAAACAAGCAAAAAGTACATGAGCGGAACCTACCTGATCCTGAGAAAGGATTAGCCATTTATCCAACACCATCAGAGACAGGGGCCTGGGGAGTAGGGAGGCATACTGGGGATCTTTTCAGATGACTGAGAGCTCCCCTTCTCAACACAAGACTTCTTTTGTTTGAACCAGTTCAAAATGACAGTTTCCTAAAATGCATTCTCTTCTTAAACAGAGGAACTGAAGCCTAGGTCAATGCTCTCTTGGTGCTTCAGACCCAGCCTCATGATCAATGAGCAGCTGAGGTTTGGTAGGGGGATTGCTCAATCATTTGCTGGGTTACAGCCCTGCTCTGGAAAGTTCAGGTGCCTCAAATTGGACTTCCAGAAAAGTCTGGAGGAGTGGGAAGAGAGTGGGTCACTGTGTCCACTCTTCACCCTGCTGTAGAATGTGAGAAAACCTCAACAGCCATCAAGTCCAGTGCCATAATTTCACAGACTAGAAAGACAAGGAGGTGTTTGGTCAAGATCACAATGGAGTTGTGGCAGAGGTGGGCATGGAGCCAGCCCTGATCCAGAGCCTGTGTTTTTCCTGATCTGGAGCAGGTGGCTCACCACACAGGTAGCTTCCACCAGGCACAGTCTCAACACCCATCCAGTTCTCTGCAGCCACAAGGAAGTGGATCATCACCTGGGGAAAGAGACAAGAGACAGGACCGTATGACCTTAACCAGATAATCACTCTTACTGGAAGACAATGACATTCTTCCTCGTTTCCTTGTCTAAATACATTTCCTCATCCCCAGGTCCCCTCCACACACTCACTCTTATGACAATTCACCAATGTTTTATATATTTATCATTCACATAGTCCTTTCATCCAAGTTCATTTTTAAATTTTTTTAGCTTTTCAAAGACATATGTTTAAGCATATGCAAACATGAAAGAATAGGGTAATGAACTTTCACGTGCCTTTGCCCAGGTTCAGGAATCACCCACTCATAGCCAATCCTCTCTTTTGTCTCCCCACCCGCTTCCCAGCCCAGTCCAGCCCAGAGATTGTGTCACTTCATCTAAAAATGTTTCAAATGTTTCAGTATGCATCTCTAAAATGCTACCATTGGCCAGGCATGGTGGCTCATGCTCATAATCCCAGCACTTTGGGAGGCTGAGGCAGGTGGATCACCTGGGGTCAGGAGTTTGAGACCAGCCTGGCTAACATGATGAAACCCTATTTCTACTAAAAATATAAAAATTAGGCAGGTGTGGTGGTGCACACCTGTAGTCTCAGCTACTTGGGAGGCTGAGGCATGAGAATCACTTGAACTTGGGAGGTGGAGGTTGCAGTGAGCTGAAATTGCGCCACTGTACTCCAGCCTGGGTGACAGAGCAAAACTCTATCTCTAAATAAATAAATAAAGAAAGAATGCTACTGTTGGCTGGATATTGTGGCTCATGCCTATAATCCCAGCACTTTGGGAGGCCAACGCGGGCGATCACTTGAGGTCAGGAGTTTGAGACCAGGCTGGCCAACATGGTAAAACCCCGTCTCTTCTAAAAATATAAAATTTAGGCAGGTGTGGTGGTGCATGCCTGAAATCCCAGTTACTTGGGAGACTGGGACATGAGAATCGCTTGAACCTGGGAGGTGGAGCTTGCAGTGAGCCCAGATCATGCCACTACATTCCAGCCTGGGTGACAGAGTGAGACTCTGAGAAAAAAAAAAAAAAAGCTACTGTTGTTACTATTGTCTTGTTTTCTAATATTAATTTGCTTTTTAAAAGATAAATACAAGAATCCTTTCTCCTGCTTTTTTTTTTGGTTTACCTTTTTTCCTTTTTCTAAATTTTTGGGTTGGTCTTTATTTATGTGTTTTTATTTTCATTGATAGAGACATGTAATGCTGTCAATTTCTTTCTGATTCCATAGCATCCAATACATTTTCATTATTATTTTTAAGAAATTCTGTAATTTTGTTTTATATTTCTCCTTTGATTCAAAAATTATTTAACAGTAAGATTTTTTTCTTTCTAAATTTCTGAGTATAAGAGCCTTTGCTTTGTTATATATTTCTAGTTTCATTGCATTGTGACCAAAGAATGTTGTTTTTATATAAGTTCAGTTTCTTAGAATAAATTGGGGTTTCTTTTTGAGTCCTAAAGTATGGTCAATTACTGTGAAAGTTACATGTACATTCCCTATTATCAGGATTCAGAATTTGATACAGATCTTTAGATTTGTCTTATGGATTCTGCTGTATAGGTCTTCTATATTATCACCAATTTTAAAAAACCATTTGATTTTCTCATACTGAGAGTGTTATATGAATATCCTTCTAGTATGGTGTGTTTGTTTACTTCTTTCATCTCTGATAGCTTCTTCTTTGTAAAACAAACAAAAAACCCTGCTGTTTGGGTGTGTGGATGTTAAGAACCTCACCAGCATTGTAGATTTCAGCACAATAAAGTGTTCATCTATGTTTCTTTTAATGCTTTTTGATGTGAATTCTACTTTGTTAGGTATTAAAAGTACAATTCTTAATTTTTTTATTTGTAGTTGCCTGTTATGTCTTTGTCTAACCTTTCATTTGAACTTTTCTGAATCTCTTTGTTTTAAGTGAATCTCTTACAATTTCACGGCATTGGGCTTTGCTTTATTAGTCAGTCTGAAATCTCATGAGCCATGTGTCAACTCTGTCCCACTGCATGCATGTTTGTGTGTTTTAAGAGTCTTTTGCTATGTGGTCTATTTTGTTCACTCTCTTTTGTTAATATTTTTTTTTGTTTTGTTTTTAGGAAAGTTTGCATTTTTGTTCTGAAGGTTACTATGACTAACATCCTCATATCACACTTTATATTAGCTGCCCCCCCTTTGAGATCTCTTCTTATCTATTGGCTCCCTCTTATAAATAATATTGAAACCAGCTAGTTACGTTTTTTATCCCTTCTTTCTGTCTATACTTCAGCATTGATCTGAAGTAATATCCTTCTCCTTTCAGTTAATAACTCTAAGAAAATTAGCACATTTATTTTATTTTTCACCTATTTCCCCCTTTTAATGATTGTATTGTATCTACCTTGGCAGGTTACATAGCCATTACATACCATACTGTCTTCCTTAAAAGCATCCTTTATTTTAGACCCACAGTAAACATATATTTAGTATTTACTACCAGTCCTCACTTTGATGACTCTTTAGCCAACCAACCCTTTTGGTTGTTTGAAATTGTTTGACGACAAATCCCTGAGAAAAGAACCATAAGAACAAACTTTTCTCTGTTCTTCCTTCATAATAATAATTGTTGTGGTATTTCTTACACTTAAAAGTTAGTTTGCTGAATATAGAAGTCCATAGAGTGTTGCTGTTGAACGCTGATGACAATCTGATTTTTTCCTTCTCTTAGAGATGAGATTATCTTTTTGTCTGAATTCCCACTGAATGTATTTTATTTTTCTTTTAAAGTTCAATAGTTTTATTATACCCTGTCTCAGTGTTGCCATTTTGGGTCAATTTTTCTAGGTATGTTCTTTCAATGTGTGCTTAATCTGTTTTTAAACTTTATGATTATTTATTTATTTATTTATGGATTTTGGCATTAGCTCTGTTCCATTGCTTTGGCTGTCTTCTTTGTGAACTCCTCTTATATGTAGTTTGGATCATTATTTTCCTGTTTTCTATATCTGTTACATTTTCTTGAACACTCTAAAAACTTCTTTCTGTTTCTTCTTGATATTTACAATGTTCTATTTTTTCACCTTCTGTTTATCTTAAGGCATTATCCACTGTCATTTGTCAGCCTTGTGTTCATTCTAGTTTAGTTTTTATTTCCTGTTTTTTCTTTTACTTCTAATTATTTTCTGAATGCTAACTCCCCCGCCTTTACACATCTTCCTTTTCTCCAATGACCTCATTTCCAAGCCTTTCTAATTTATTTTAATGTGGTCTTCTGTATCCTTTAAAATATTTTTAGCACATTTGGAATATTAGGGTGTCGTTTCACATGGTTTGTGGACCTATCTTTTTAGTCTGCCTTCATCATTTGTGTAGGGACATGATTCTGCTCCTGGTGTGTGTTTTCTTATAATGACTTTGTATGTATTCTTTGGCAATCCTTTTCTGTTGCTCAGTTTTAAGGGAAATGACTCTTCTTGTGCTTTTTAGGAGGGTGCATGGGCCAGCTTTTTACCGCTCTGGTCTCCGTGTTCTGTTGTCTTTGTGAAGAAATAAAAAACATAGTCTTCTACTTTGTAGTGCCTGCCTCCTCTAATTATTTTCCTTGGATATTTTCCTTCCTTTGCCTTTGTTGTCCTTGTCTTGCTTAATTTGAATTCTACCCACAGCAGCTTCTTCTCAGGGCATATTTCATTTGGTTTTTATGAGTTCCCAGGACCCACTCTATACCAATGCTCTTAAACCTTACCGAGGGCCCTGGGTGCTCACCCATTAACTGGATTCTGCAGATCCCCACTTCTAGTTTCAACCACTGTGGTCAGATGGGTGAGCTGTGCATTCAGTGAGTACCTCTGGGGACTTTGGAGTTCTCCTGTTGCCAGGGCCATCAGAGGCGCCCCTTGTCTTCTTTCTGCACAAATGCTCACGGCAAGCAGGGCTTGTAGCTGACAGTGGTTTGTCCTTACCTATTTATATTTTGGAGCTTGTGAACATATCTTTTCACTCAGTTTTGTTGTTGATAGAGTCCATAAGTTTTAATTTTGCTATCCTGATTGTTATATGTGCTTTCATATGGGAGGCTTAGAAAAGTTTTCAAACCCCACTGCTACAGCTATCTTCCCAGAATCCCTCCCAAGGCATGTGAACATGGCTAGGCTGCTGGTTCCAATTCTAAACTCCTTGAAGACAGGGAGACTGATCTTCTGTGCCCACGAGCACTATATAAGGATAGGTTTAAAAGTTTGTTAACCGATCATAAAAGTAATACATTATTATTCCTCCTAATTTAGAAAATACAGAAGAGTGTATAGGAAGAAAATTAACATCACCGGGTATACTACTCTCTGAAAGAGTGATAACCCCTGCTAACAGTCTGGTGTTTTCCCTTCAAGTCTTTTATCCAAAGAAATTTTAAAAATACATGTTTTTATATATATGCATACATGTGTATATACAGAGATGTGTGTGTACATACACATACATACACACACACACACACACACACACACACACACACATATATATATTTAATTGAGGTCATAGTGCAACAACCAGAGACTCACTCAGTTTACTCTGGGGAAAAGGAGATTATTGTAAAGAAATTTAATTTACCAGCAACAGTGGCTGCTTTAGGGACCAGAGATTCCCACGGTTTCTCTCCTGGGCCACGTGCCTTTCTCTCTAGCTTCTCTATTTCTCTTATGTCTATTCCATTATAATTTCATAATTCTGTGGTGCATCTTGGCCTCTCTCCACAGCATGGTCTTCCAGGCTTTGCTCCTACTAGTCATGGACACTTCTTAGTCCAGATTCCCCGGAAAGGGCATCTGATTGTCCCACCTTATCTCATCATAGCATCCAGAGGTTCATCTGTTTCCAAACAGTTATTACTCAGAGGAGGCAGTGCTACATGATAGGGAACAAGGATCCCTAAGGATCTGTAGGGTCTGCAAGTGATGCAACTACAGCGATGGATAACAAACTATACACACATTCTACACTCACATGCATATACACATATACAGGTGTGTATATATAACATATATATATATATAGTTTGGTATGGCTGACATTTCTTAGTAATTAATTATAATTCTAGCACATATATGTGTAGCTATGATTCTTTACAAACTTTTTTAATGAAGGAAAATTTTTTATTAATACCTATTAGATGTACATACTTTGGGGATACATGTGATAATTTGGTACATGCGTATATTCAAATTAGGGTAACTGGGATATCTATCGCCTTAAATATTTATTATTATGCTAGAGTATTCAAATTGTTCTAGCTCTTTTGAGATGTATGATCGATTAAGATTAACTATACTCAGGCTGCTGATCTATTGACAATCTTTATATCCATGATTTGAAAATAGCAAGTCAAAGTTTTTAATCTTTTTTTTTTTACTGTGAAATATAACACATGTACAGAAAAGCATCAAATATAAATCTGCAGCTTAAGAAATTACTATAGCATAGACACCCATTAACCAACACCCAAGTCAAGAGACAGAGCCTTGTCAGCAGTCAGAAGCCCCCGGCTACCCCCCAACCTTCACTAAGTCCCCAGCTTGCTTTGTTGCCCTGAATCCCCAGTATCACATGACATCTTAGGTGTCAACTTATTATTCTTTTGGGGAGATACTTTGATCTCCTCACGGTAAAGACAGAGAGTGACATCTCACTCTGCAGCCAATCTGTGCCCTGCTACTTAACTCAAATGTCTAGACTGAGGGACTTGCTTCTGAAACCCCAAAGGAAACAGAAATTCTAAGTGAGGTGTATTCCAGATATTCCTCACTGAACAGGCATTACTTAGAACAGTGGTTCTCAAAACTTGGTGGGTCTCAGGACCATGGATTGAAATCAGCTTGCTAAAAAAATATTGGTGGGTGTGTCCCAGTCCTAGAGATGCTGACTCAGTAGGTCTGGGTTGGACCTGGGCAATTGTGTTTTTAAAAAGCCTCCCAGGTGAGCCAGATGTTCATGAAGTTCTGTACATCACTGATTAAGGAGACTGCATCTTTCTATCTCCAGGTCGGCTGCTGAGACAGTTGCTTGAGAGGTGAGGTGCACCCATGGGCCTGGTGCAAGGCCAGAGTGCCCTTTGATGAAATGATAACATTCTTGTCTTCAATTGGTCATAAATATGAAAGACACACTTTATGGATGTTAGTGAAGGTGCTGCTTTCAGAAGTAAAGGCACCAGAAATGCTTCAGAGATTTTACCAGAAAACTGTCTGCCAACTTCCTAGTGGTACCTAGAATGCTTAAGGGACTGACTCCAGTGGTGCAATGGTGTCTACCTGCTTCAGCCACAGAGGTTTGGGCAATGGCCTCTTCTGACAAGAGAGGAAAGTTATCCTTTGAATTGATAACTCTACTTGGGAGGCTAATACTGAGGGAAAAAAAAAAAAAAAAAAGCATTTTCTGGTTTTACCCTAACCAGAAAAAAAAAAAAAAAAAAAAGCATGGGACAAGTCTGATGCATGCTGATTGTTGGAGTGTTCCCTACAACAAGAGAGAAACCAACAACCTAAGTGTCACACAATTGGGGAAGGCATCATTACACCAAGGGTCATTTCTCATTTTGATAGCCATCAATAATGAGCAGTTGTTACAACCTTAAAAATGCTTATGATAAAATGTCAAACAAAAAACAGATTGTGGTTTCAGAAAAATCATGGTTTCTCAACTTTGGCACTATGGACATTTTGGATCAGATAACTCTTTGTGGTAGGGGAACGTCCTGTGCATTTTAGGATGTTTAACAGCGTCTTTGCCATCTACTTACTAAATGCCAACAGGTTCCCTCCCAATCAAAAATGCTTCAGACATTGTCAAATGTCCTTTGAGGGACCAAGTTGGCCCCAGTTGAGAGCTGTTGGATTAGATCAAACAAAAGACAAGTGAAGAGCTTGCTTACTTTACCAGATGTGTGAGAAATTTGGCCTTAACAGAAATCGCCTTAAAGTACTTTGGTTTAAGGAAATGCATGGAGCTAATTTGCATTCACCATCGGCCAGAAGAATAACTTGTCTTCAGAATCCCTAGTACTTCCTTCAAAATCTCCTTGTATTTTTCTCGTATGAACAATGAACATCCCCCCACCCCATCCAAGGAGTACAGTAGCTTCTCTTCCTACTGCCATTCAAATATAATGTCAAGTAAACAACTGACAGAGAACTTAAACATTGGTGCAAAAGCAATATGGTGTGAGAAGCTGAACGGGGACCCAAGCATCCTGGGTTCTAGTACTGCTTTTGTCATGATCAACTTTGCAACCTTGGGCAAGTCGGCTAATCATTCTGGGCCTCCATTTTCTCCCCTACAAAGGTGGGGTATTGGATCAGATGATCTTTCTGCACTCATTCTCACTAAAGGGTAAATGACTAACACAGTAAACCGTGTTGGCCTTCCAAGAGGTGGTTGCATATTTATTGGAAATGATACTTTCACTAGGCTAAGAAACAACTCAGCTTGAATGCCAGACTGATGATTATACACATGTGGATAATTAGAAAGTACAGATGTTTCTGGAACATACATCCAGCTATAGAATTTCAGACTCTTACAGCTGGAAGGTATGTTAGTGATGACCTTGTCCTACCCTCTCATTTTACAAAAAACGGATAGACAAAGAAGGAGTCAAAGATAGAGAAAGAGAGAAATAGAAGTAGTAAAGAAAAAAACAGTGTACCCTATTCCTTTAAAAGCCAGGGTAAAATTTCTGTCTACCCAGCCAAGGCATATTCTTCTTATGTGGAACTTCAACCTCTATCTGCCTCTCAGACAGTTTGCAATAAATAACAAAATGTATCCTTACTCTACAATCCCAAACAGACTCTTTGGCAGCAGTGACTCTCCAAAACTGCCGAGGCCTAGACCTCCTCACTGCTGAGAAGGGAGGACTCTGCACCTTCTTAGGGGAAGAGTGTTGTTTTTACCCTAACCAGTCAGGAATAGTAAGAGATGCCAGCCGGCGTTTGCAGGAAAAGGCTTCTGAAATCAGACAATGTCTTTCAAACTTATGGAGTAGGGTGATATGGCTTTTCCCCTTTTTACGTCCCGTGACAGCCATCTTACTATTACTCACTTTTGGGCTCTGTATTTTTAACCTCCTTGTCAAATTTGCTTCCTCTAGGATCAAGGCCATCAGGCTACAAATGATCTTACAAATGGAGCGCCAAATGAGCTCAACAAACAACTTCTACCGAGGACCTCTGGACCGACCTGCTGGCCCTTTCAGTGCCCAAAGAATCCCCCTCTGGAGGACACTACAACTGCAGGGCCCCTTCTTCACCCCTATCCAGCAGGAAGTAGCTAGAGAGGTCATCTCAGAATTCCCAACAGCAGTTGGGGTGTCCTGTTTAGAGGGGGGATTGAGAGGTGAAGCCAGCTGGACTTCCTGGATCAAGTGGGGACTTGGAGAACTTTGTGTCTAGCTAAAGGATTGTAAATGTACCAATCAGCACTCTGCAAAAATGCACCAATCAGCGCTCTGTGTCTAGCTAAAGGATTGTAAATGCACCAATCAGCACTCTGCAAAAATGCACCAATCAGTGCTCTGTGTCTAGGTAAAGGATTGTAAAATGGACCAATCAGCACTCTGTAAAATGGACCGATCAGCAGGACTTGGGCAGGGACAAATAAGGGAATAAAAGCTGGCCACCCCAGCCAGCAGCAGCAATCCCTTTGGGTCCCCTTCCACACTGTGGAAGCTTTGTTCTTTCGCTCTTCACAATAAATCCTGCTGCTGCTCCCTCTTTGGGTCCGCACCACCTTTAAGAGCTATAATACTTGCCACAAAGTCCTGCAGCTTCATTCTTGAAGTCAGCGAGACCAAGAACCCACCGGAAGGAACCAACTCCGGACACAAAATAAGATCCTGAGGCCTAGAGAGGGGAGGTGACTTGCCCACTTCTTGCTGCCCAGCGGCAAAATCAACATGGTGTTTTAAACCCTGGGAACTTGAAGACACAGGGACAATTGCTTTGGGGGAACCATACACATTCCTCAGTTCTGCACTCTTTCAGGGTCAGCTATCTGAAACCACTTGGCATACTCACTCATGTCTCCTAAATTTGGTGGAATGAAAGAATTTAT
This sequence comes from Colobus angolensis palliatus, assembly GCF_000951035.1. Lineage (NCBI taxonomy): Eukaryota > Metazoa > Chordata > Mammalia > Primates > Cercopithecidae > Colobus > Colobus angolensis. The sequence goes on along the minus strand of NW_012115155.1, from coordinate 1,033,310 downwards.
TTCTTGATGCATTTCCACAAACAAGGCCCTCAAAAAGCAGGACAAATACAAAAAGAAAGTCAAAAGTAGATAGATGTTGAAAGATGAAAGAAAACTTTATCAGACAGACAAGAGACCAAAACCACACAAGATTTTAGGTGGGAAAGTTAAGAATTATTAACTAGTAACAGGGTAGTGTAGTATCAGGGTATTGGCTACTGATGGTAAAGGGAGCACTTTACACAGGTGGCAGACATGTAGGGCAGGCACTAACTTAAGGCTGAAGTGCCCCAGGAGAAAACAAATGTGGGACACTCCACCCGCTCCCCCCATCACTACCAAGGATGAGAATCAGACTTTGTAGGAGAGTATGGGGCTGTCCTCACTGGAGGATGAAGTTTGCCCACGTGACAGGTGGAGACTGTTCAACAGGAAACTGCCCCCTGGGGGGACAGCAACCCTTTCCGGGAAGCTGCCTGGAGGAAACGCTGCTTAACTTTCTGAAAAACCGGCTGGGGGACTGGTGGGACTGGGAAGCCCTCAAGGGGTGCTTTTGAACTCACTGGAAGCTGGGCGAGGGGCCAGCAGAACTCACTAGAAAGCTGCACACGGGGGTGCCACTGAAAATCCTTGAGGGAGGCTGCAAATGAGTGTCCGGAACCCCGTGGGAGAAAGAAGGAAGCAGAGCACAGGGAAACCAGCGGAGAAGCACTTCCCCCTGCAGTGTGCCTCTAGCACCCTCTACTGGCAAAGCTCAGCATCGTGCCCGTTGCAAAAGATGTTGGCAAGATTCAGCTCCAGTATCACAAGCAGCGCAATGAAGGATGGGTTGGGAGAAGTGAGGCAATAAAGTGATAAGTGACACACTCGTACCCTGAAACACAATTATTGAGGTAGTGTGCCCCTTTGGTCCTAGGCATTGCCCCCAAGGACTCAGCCTTTCAAGTTTTCTCACTCTCTTTCTTCCCCCCGGTCTTCCCTTATGGCTACACTGGATGATGTTCATGGATGTCATGGAAGCTGAAAACAGTCCCGCTTGGGTCTCAGAAGCTTAGGCTATTAGACAGGAAGGGTCACTTAGCCAAGTTGACCTCATGTCCAGGTTTGCACCTGCTATCCCAACCACTGTCCTGTTAGTGCTCCCTCTCACTCTCCCAAGTGTCCTGCTCAGATGATAAATTACATGGTTCCCTAAAGGCAACCAGCATCGAGTCCAGTCCCCTGACTTTACAGATGAGGAACCTTCTACACTGATGTCGAAGAAGAGGCTTTGTGGGGAAGTGGGGAGGACTGGACTTGGCTTTACTGTGCAACGTTGGCTTGTTGCTAAGCCTCCATCTAAAACGGTCCACCAAGAGGTAAAATGAGGTCATGTGTCCAGAGCATCAGGCATACATTGTGACCTAAGGGATGGGATGCGCCAACCTCTGCCATGTACCTCTTCCATCTGCTCACCTCCCCAATCCCTGTCTCACATTCTCCAGTCTGTCTTTCAGACAGAAACAACAGGGCACATTGATAACAGCGGAGCACTACACCCCTTCAGAATGGACACTGCTAACAGAAAAGTTCCAGGGTGCAAATCTCAATTTGTTTGGAAAGGAGGATCAGGGCTGTAAACGCCCAGGGATTGCTAAGCAAGAAGAGAATATTGAGCACTCTCTCCAGTTCATGCCTCTCTGTCCTCAAAGTCCCTCTTCCTGGTGGCTGCCAGAGGCTTAAGCAAGCAACCAGGAGCAAATGCCACTCTGGGTAGGCAGGTCCAGCTCAGGTGCGCCTATTCCTTGGGAAAGAGCATCCCAAGATCTCCACCTGGTGGCCAAGCTATAGAACACACTCCCTGGCCAACTGTTGATCAACCTGTTGAGCAGCTACCCTGTGGCCATTTACAAAAGAAACCCAGGCTGGGACCTTCTCTACAGGTGACCTGATGGTGGCTGCTCCTGGAGGCTGATTGGAAGCACGTGTCTTTCTCAGGCCACACTTTGACATGGCATGAGAGACTTCTCTGCCACACTTGCTGCCCTGGATCCAGAACAGGTTACTCCAGGGTTTCTCAGCCTCAGTACTCTGAACATTTGGGGCTGGATATTTCTTTGTCGGGGCTGGGGGTGAGGCCATTCTGTCCACTGCATGATGTTTAGCAGATCCCTGGCCTCTGCTTACGAGGTGCCACTAGCAATTTGCTCAGTTAGGACAACCGAAAATGTCTCCAGATGTTGCCAAAGTCCTATGCGGGAGAGACAAGACACAAAATCACCCCAAGTTGAGAATAACTGGGCTACTTAACCAGTCAGCTGTTCATTTAACAAACATCTCTGTTCTTAGCAAAATGGCAAGGTGAGCAGTGGTGACTCTGTCCAAGTCAGACCAACAGCAGTCCCTGGGCACCCCCAATGTGCAGGGCTCTAGGAAGCAGTGATGAATCAGTCCCTAGTCTCAGTCTTCTAGAACCACCCCTGATAAAGTTTTGGCCACACGCTCCCCCATCCCCTATGCACAAGCACAGGCACACATATTTTGAGGCTGACCTCTTGTAGGTCTTAGCTCAGGAGCTGACCTCTGGAAAGCAAAACCTGTTCAAATGAGGTTCAGGTGAGTGCATGTGGTCTCCATCTCAGACTCGAAAGATCCCTTGAGTAATCATAAGAACAGCTACTATTGTTTTCAGCATAAAATACATGTCCAGTCCTGTGCTCAGTGCTTCTCCAACTTCAGTCCTCACTACAACTCTGAGAGGTGGTGCCCTTTTACAAATGAGAAAATTAGACTCAAGATTTATTAACTTACCCAAGGCTGCGGCGCTTATAATGATAGAGACTAAATTTGGACTTGGATTCCACACAGCCTTCTGCAAGCCATTGCAGTTTCCAGTGAGCTGCTTTCTTGGATGCCATTTAGAACCTGTCATCAGTAGCTCATGGTTTAGGCTTTGAGGAGTGTCTCCTTTTTCTCTGCTTCCAGCATGCTACTTTTTTTTTTTTTGAACCAGCTAATGGCATGTCACGGAAAGAGACCGTGTCTTTTGCTTTCCTTGGGCTGCTTTCAGAGACAAGTATGGTGCTTGGAACATAGGTGCTTGACACATAGTGCTTCAAAACGCCCACAGGTTCACAAAGTCAGTCCCCTGAGACAAGTATGGTGCTTGGAACATAGGTGCTTGACACATAGGTGCTCCAAAGCGCCCGCAGGTTCACAAAGTCAGTCCCCTTCCACAGAGAGCAGTGTCTCTCAAATTTATGACTTATGACTGCCCTGTCTGGAAACCTCCTTGGCCTCTTTTCCTTGGAACCATAGCTAATGAAGAGATCCATCTCATCTCCACCTACATCTCCCACTGGTGGGCAATCTAATTAGGTTCTTTCTACAATTAACTACTTGTAATTAAAGAGGAGCAAAGCCCATGTGTCATTCTTTAACTCTATCCATTAAACAACAATGTCCAATTTTGAAATCCCTCTTCAGACAAGGAAAAGTGGTGCATGTGTGGGCTAAGAATTCTCCAGATATGCTAACCTAAATTTAATTATGCAAGGAGAACAGAGGTTTCACTTCATTCTTCCTGGAAGTACTGTAATTAAAACTCAATTAGGGGCAGCACTGGCCAGCATCATTATTCGAGTGTCACCCTATTGAAGAGACAAACAGCTCAGTGCTGCTCATGCAGACATCAACCTGAAGCCTTTGCGAGTAAAGGGGTCGTCCGGATCCTCCTCTGTCTTTCAGCATCTTCTAAAAGCACCATTTGTTTAATTGATTTCTATTCATTTTTAACTGTTTAAAACTGTTCTAGTCAAGCTTCCAGGTCAAAAGACGAAACAACCATTCAGATATCTTGTCTAATCATAGTTCACCAGGTACTTATGATGGGATGGATGCTTCACACACGGTGTCTTATTTGATCTTTAGATTAACCGTAGGATGTAGGCATCATTCTTATGTAAAGACAAATGAATAAAGTCTTAAAGAAGTTAAAGAATCTTCCATTGGCACCAGTGGAAAGTGGTAGTGCCAGGATTTAGATTGACAAGTCTGCTACTAGAGTCTGCACTCTTAAACATTGTGTTACATTGGTGTTTTGAAAAAGTTTTCCAAAGATCTGATATTTGACATCACAGAGAGACTTCTTCTGTCTGGTTTTGACTGTAAACCCAACACACACATATCAAATACAGGGGATCCTGAATTCTTCTTGCACACTTTGTGTTGGCAAGAAGGCTGATGAGCTAGAAGGATTTGTGTGGCTCCAGTCAATTCACCAGTGCCAGAGAAACATATTCCAGGCCCAGTCCACAATTTTAGTGGGGCTGTCTGCACAGATCACCCACACCAGCAGACAATCCGCATGGCTCTTTCTCAGGAGATCCACCAAGTGTGCCTACCAATGAGTGAGGCATCTTACCTGGGGCTACCACGTGCAGTTGGCAAGTTGTGTCCTTCTCAGGGGCACCTACCAAGGGGTGAGTGTACCTGAGTGTCAGCTTGCACTGCACCCCAGACAAATACATGGCAACTCTTCTACTTCTCTTTTCTTTCTTTTTTTCCTTGAGACAGAGTCTCACTCTGTTGCCCAGGCTGGAGTGCAATAGTGTTATCTCGACTCACTGCAACCTCCACCTCCCAGGCTCAAGTGATTCTCCTGCCTCATCCTCCCAAATAGCTGGGATTACAGGTGCCCACCACCACACCCAGCTAATTTTTGTATTTTTAGTAGAGACAGCATTTCACCATGTTGGCCAGGCTGGTCTCAACCTCCTGACCCCAAGTGATCCACCTACCTTGGCCTCCCAAAGTGCTGGGATTAAAGGCATGAGCCACAGTGCCTGGCTCCTCTTCTACTTTTCAAAGGTTCCAGTGGGCTACCAGTGACTTGACCCTACTGTCTTTAGAATGCTCAGGCTCACAGTCCACTGGACATACTGCCTCTTGCTCTTACCACACAGAATACAGAGTAAATTAGAACCCTCTGAAGGCAAGCCTTTGAGTCCATTCCAGAAGAAAGGGCAATAAATATGAGGACCTGGAGAGAAGGGCCATATCCCTCCCTTTCCCCTTTCCTGAGGACCTAAGGCCCTTTTTATCTATATCTGCTCTGTTCCATTACTTCATTTTTTTCTCCCCTACTACCCTCTGGATGCCACTTCTCTACAGACAAACAGATTGTGTAATAAGAAACTCTCAAGGAATCAAGGTCCCAGAATGAGGACAGGAAGAGTTTGCTGTTGAGATCTTTGCTTCTTCCAATATAGAGAACCATGGTCTGACATTTCAGAAAGCTCTGGGTGCAGCTGAGCTGTCAGGGAGGGGTGGAGCATGAGGGGTGGCTCACATGCTGGGTTACAGGATAGCTGAATTGTTGGGTCATCCATCCATCATTCATTCATTCCTTCACTTAAAACTCACCTACTGCCAAAAGATATTTACGGCAGCTTAAAATACATCTAATATCGAAGGTTAAATGAAAGATAACATAACACAACCACTTTAGAAAACTGTCCGAAAGTTTCTAACAAATGTAAACACACACCTACCCTTTGGCTCAGCAATCTCATCCCTAGGTCTTTACCCGAGAGCAATGAATCTATATGTTCCCACAAAAGACTTCAGAATATTTGTAGCAGCTTTATTCATCATACCCCCAAATTAGAGATGTCCTTGTGTCAATCAAAGGAGAATGAATAAACAGACCATAGGACATTCATATGATAACTTTCTATGCAGTAATTAAAGGGGACAAATTTACAAATATGTACAACAACATGGATGAATCTTACAGAAATTATACTGAGTGAAAGAAGTCAGATGCAAAAGTGTGTGTAGCATTTGCTCATAACCTACGCACATCCTCCCTTGTGCTTTAAATCATCTCTAGATTATGTATAATACCTAAAACAATATAAATGCTATGCAAATTATTATTATTATGTATTTTTTATTTCTATAGTTTTTATTGTTGTATTGTTGTCTTTTATTGTTTTCTTTTTCAAATATTTTTGATGCACAGTTGGTTGAATCCATGGATGTGGAACCCATGGACAGGGACGGTTGATTGTATTTATGAGTCCACTTACATGATGTTCAAGAAGCAGCAAAAGGAATAGATGGAAACAGCGTTTAAAATGGTAGCCACCTTGGCATGATGGGGAGCAGGAAGGGAGTGAGTGAGAGGAGCCTGTGGGACTTTCTGGGAAGATGGAGATGTTCAATATCTTGATGTGGGTGGGAATCACACAGAAGTATACATTTGTCAAAACTCATCAAAATGTGCACTTAAAATCTGTGCATTTCAGTCTCCGGAGAATATACATAAAGCAAAGCGGAACAAGTAGAAACAGCAGCAAAAACCGCTGTGATTTTCTTATAAAACGGGGAGGTAGTCTAGAGCCAGATGGGCTGGATTCGAACCCCGTTCCAGCTCTTACAGGTCGACCAAAAAGTTGACCCAAGGGCTGGTTAATCCAAGTAACATTACCAAGCCTTTGTAGATAACTTCATGGTTTACAAACCCCATTCCAGCTCTTACTCCGTTACAGCTCTTACCAGTACCCATAGTCACACCTAGTGGATGACAAACTCTGTTTAAAAGAAATATTAACCATTCAGGAAATGGGGCCTTTACTTGAAGACCATAAATTGAGGGTCTCCAAGATGGGGCTTTAGGAAAGGGCTCATGAACCTCTTGAAAGTACTTGAAAATTCAATGTCAATGTGCATAATGTATGTTCGTGTTGGGAGATGGTGTATGGCTTTCAGTCAGACTCTAAGATGACTGCTCTAGGACTCCAGAATGAGATGATTAATACAAATGAACATCAAAGTTAAACCCCGAGGCTCCTGTTTTTCTTTTCCCTAGAAGTGAATTCCTAACACCAGCTCACCCGCAGGGGAGGGAATTACACAGCGCATGGGTCCCAGGAGGTGGGAATCCCAGGAGCCACCTCAGGGGCTGCTCTCACAGGAGGGGATGAGTACGTCGCAAATGTAGCTTTCTTGTGATTTAACAAAAGCCAAGGGTGAGGATTGAGCTTTCATAGCTTTGTAAGGGAACGATGCCCATCTGTGTGTACTACTCGACCACAGACATAGCGGGCAGGTGGCAGGGCTGGGTCAGGAGAGATGGAGGTAACAGAAATCCCTGAGCTTGCAGATAAGCTGTGCTTCAGACGTTCGGGGAGGGAGGAAAGGGACTTGGGAAGCAGGACAAACTACGGAGTGGGAGCTCCCCACCCCACCCCCACCACCATTTCCCCTTCTCTGTCATCTCCTCCGTCCTCACTTCTTGGCTTCTCGCACCAGGAGAAAGTTCTTGGTGTCTCTTTCTGAGGCCCTAGCAGTTGTTTCTACTCAGAACATGAAGAATGGTGGAGCCTGGCCTAGCCCCGTGGTGGGTCAAGTTGACAAATGGGTTGGTCATGGGCAGCAGAGCAGGATGAAAGTCAGATTTAAAGTCCGGCTCCGCTGTGTGGGTGGTCCAGGGGACCTCGAGAAAGGGTTTTTCCTTCAGTGTGCCTCAACTCGTTGCCTACGAAATGAGAGTAAAAATCCCGCCTTCGTGTAGTGTGTTAAGGTCTAAACTATACGGGGCTTGGCGCGTAGCACTTAGTAGGGCTCTGCATACAGTGGGCACTACAGTAAATCTCCCACAGCTACTATGGACCCACTGGTGATTCTGATCATTTTACCTACTGTTGTCTGGCCAGTTAAGTGAGTGCTACTTGGGTTTATGAATTCATTCAGTAAATAATCCTTGAGCTGCTACTAAGTGCTAGTGCTGTGCTAGGGCCCTGGGCCACAGCAGAGAATAAGATGGATACACAGTCACATCCTTCTGGGGTCCAGCCCTCTCTGAGCCACTGGCGTCTGCTGGGTCACAGCAGCCCCTGCTTCTGTGCCAAGGACTCCTCAGGCAGAGACTCTGGCCCTCCCCTTCCCTTCTCAGATTGATTGACATTCGGGGACCGGGAAGGGGTGGGACAGGGCTGGGGTGTGGGGAGGGCTGACAAGCATGGCAGGTTCATGAGTCCTGGCTGAGAGTGCCTTTGATGAAGGTGCCAGAGGGAAGAGCCTTGTTATCTGATTCCCAGTGATTCATTACTGCTGGCGTTGACAGCTACCTTGGCATCCTCCTTGGTCCTGCCTGGGGCTCAGAGCCACGGTACACCCTGAAGCCCAAGGCATCCTAAGCCACCACCTGCCTTTGGGCCAGGAAAGCAAGCATAGTTTTAGGGGCTTCTGTGTGGGGAATTTTTCCTGGTCACAGCTTTGAGCCATGGCGATCATCCAGCCTGAGATGGAACTGATGAAGTCCAACCAGAAGTGGGCAGCAGTGATGCCTGAGGAGAAGCAGTTCCCAGGGGAGCAGTTTGAGGGCTGGGGTAGGGGTTTCTGGGGGAGCCTTTAGTCCCAGCTCACCCTTGCCACTCTTAAACAGCAGCAACAACAGTCAGCATTAACATAATAAAGCACATTACCCCGTAGCCAAAACTCTGCAAGCCAGAAGCATTTGAAAATTCAGAATGTTAGGGTTTTGAAGAAAGTAAGATAGTATAAAAAGTGAATGGTTCCTGATGTCCCCAAGGGGTGTGGAGCAGCACCCCCATAACCAAGCACACAGGATGGATGAGTGTTCAAACCAAGCCAGAGAGATAAAGATGATAAATGGTTTCACATCTACTTCGGAAGGGTTTTGCCAGCAAACAGGTTGTGCAAAAACGTGATTTTCTGAGCCTTTTGCATCCATGATCATAAATAAGGGATTGTAGGAAAGAAGTCCAGTAACAGTTATAGCGCTAATAATATTGTTTCAGCTCTACAGTATTTTCTCAATCTTATTCAAGTGGGAATAAAATACCTCTAGGAAACTGCATTTTTATATATCTACACATAACATGCAGTTTAAGTAAAAAACTGCATTTTGTTAGACCCCAGCCCCTTATCGCCACCCCAATTTCCCCAGTGTGAGAATTCTGGAGCCGTCCGTGTGGAAATGGTCACCCATGGAAGGCCCGAGTGAGGAGATGCCTGGAAGGATGTCAGAGTCCAGAGTCCTGCTTCACAGAGAAGCTGCCCCCGAGGCAGGCACGGGCGATCTGCAGCCTTGGTGCAGCCCTTCTGGAGCGAAAGGCCAGGATCTGAGACTGGGAAAGAAGGCGCTCTCCCTTCTTCCTGTATGGCTGAGGGTTGCTCCTTCCTGGCTTTCAGCTTGGGGTGTGGGGGATGGGCTACACAGACACAGAGTTAGGTGGAAGGGGCCTGAAGGGGGCCTCTTGCCTCTGGCTGGATGGGTAAACTCCACATCCCTCTACGGAAGTCCTTTCCTTTATCCTTGAGCCATGGATATGGGAACTACGAGGGGATTCGTGCTGTGGCCAGAACCTCAAAGGACAGCCAGTGTCCTGGAGGCATCAATACTGACCATAGGTCAGGGGGAGACAGTCGGCGTCACAGGTGCATTTCAATCACAGGGGATGCAGTCCAGGGACTGACTTTTTAATTGAGTTACCAAAGCGCATTTGCACACTAAAGTCCAGGAACCATGCGATCAAAGAGAAGAGCATCTCACAGATACAGGGAGTGGAAAATGGCAGGCTCAGCCTCCGCAGCTCTGCACGGATTTTCTCTGGCATCGCCAACCTTGGAAGATCAGCACTGCCTTAGCAAGGATTATGACTTCGTGAGCAGACACAATGTTCACACAACTATTGCATTGTATCATTCATGTGGCCCTCCCAATAAGGTGTCATTATCCCCATTTCATAGATGCACTCAGAGAGCAGGTAACCGGTGATGAAGCTGAGATTCAAACCTGGGTCTGCTGAGTCTGAAGTTCACACTTTCTCTCTGTGCTGGGGGACTTGGCTGCTGGACTTGCTATACCTCCTGTTGCTGTTTGTAACATAGTAACCACAGGAGCAATGTTAACAGTGCTTTTACTGTATCCAAGAGAACAAGGATTTAGGATACAGCCAAAAACACCCTAGGAACCTGATCCTCCCTTAGCCTTCCCTCCTGTTTTGAAAAGTCGACCCAAGGTCTGGTTAATTCAAGCAACATCACCAAGCCTTTGTACATAACTTCATGGTTTACAAAGCCCTTCTCCATACTGTGCCTCATTTTGATACTCTGAATGAAAAGGCAAGATCTGTAAGGAGGCCTTTATAGCTCTATTTTATGAATTTTGGAACAGAGGCTCACTGAGAAACCCGCCTCCCACAGCTAGCAGGCAGACAGCAAGGACCCAGTGCCAGATTCCTTTATGATATGTGTGGTGCTCCAACAGTCCCCTCATTCTACTTCAAACTTTCTTCCAAGGTTTTCTGACATGGTCAGCCTCTATCCAGTTCAGGGAAGGTTTACCATTTTGGGTTCCAAGAACCTAAAGATTTATATTGCCATCGTTGGTTTATATTGTCATAAATAGCTCTGAGAATTAATTTCAGGAAGTTGACATCAAAGGACCCATCTGAGATGAGTGATATTTCCTGACTCCAAGGGACAAGGAAACACCCACTGGGGGATTGTGCCTTCATCAAACAAACTTCAATTCCAACCTTTTTTTTTTTTTTATCTTAATAGGAAAAAAAAAAAATAGCTCATGTGAAGTCCAGAATCCAGGCGCTTTCCCATATGTTTATATCTGTTTACCAGTTGATGGATTCATTTACAGCCTTATTTATTAGCTTTTCCACTTCAATTGAACCTCCCTTCTGCAAACTATCAAGGGGCACACGTATTGAGTTAAATACACGGAAAGGAATAGCTTCTGTGCATGTTCTTACTCGCCAAATGGAGGCAAGCCTCAGCTAGGGACAGGGTGCATTTTATAACCTACCAATGAGTTAAGATCTGTTTGAAAAATACTGGCCTAGGAGTTCCCAATGTATATGCATATATTTTGACCTACCATTTTCATTTTTAGAAATTTTAGTCCCCTAAATAATGATTGTATATTGAGAACTGTGTGCAAATGTACCCACTATAATAACAGACATAATCAGAAAAAAATAGCTATCTTAATGCCTGACAGTTACTTAAATGATTGTACATTTATGCAGTAATATAATAGATTTCCTTTAAAATTATGTACTAGAAAAATATTTCATGATAGATATACTGAATGAATAGAATACGTTATGTACCAGTATTCTTTGTTTTTCAGCAAATATTTGTTTGCAGGTATGACAGTGAACTAGACAGACATGGACTCTGTCTTCACATGGCTTTCAGTTGAAGAGGACACAGAAAATAAATGGAATTACAGACAGAGTGATTGCATTCGGTGCTGGGAGAGGTGAAGAAGGAAGTGCTAGGGGAACAACGAAAGGGGGGGCCCAGGTCAGACTTGGCCTGCATTTGCTATTCAGGTTGAATCAGAGCTTGCACAGCAGTGGCTTCTTAACTGGGACATGAGGACGTTCAGGAGCTCAGCAGAGGTAGGTGTGGGGCTGGGATGAAGGGAGGGAAGAGGCTTCAGGTGAAGGCAGCTGTGTGACCACAAGTCCCAGGGGGCTCTTGAAAAGTTTTGTGCTAAAGAGTGACCTGGTCAGGTTCACACTTTAGAAGGGCTCCTCTCTAGTGTGGAGAATGGACTGTGGGGGTTCATGCTAAAAAGCAAAAAGTCTGACACATAAAGGAAATTCAGAGATGATGGTAGACTAATGCAGAGGAGCTGGAAATAAGTAGGTTGATCCAGGAGATATTTAGAGAATGTTGACTAGGGCTCATTGATTGGATATGGGTGGTAGGGGAGGAAGGAGGTCGATATTAAGTGCTAACCAGCTTTCTGGTTTGGTCACCTGGATTAAGAGTGATTCTCTCAGGTGACAGAGAACACAGGGAGGGAAACTTTGTTGGAGGAGGAGGAAGAGGTGTTGGGTTCCACTAGGGTTCGTTCATTTAGAGTTCTCCATTGGGGACACTTAGGAGGCAGGTGGAGATGAAAGTTTGTAACTCAGGAGAGAGATAAAAACTGAAAGTAGAGATTCAAGAGTGACTCATCATCTGCTGGGCACAAGAAAAGGCAAAACTGGACTGAAAGAAATAAAATCAGAAGTTGTGAGGGGCTGAGGGGAGGGGAAAGTGATTGCAAAGCAGCACAAAGGAATATTGGGATGGGATGGTACGGTTCTCTATCTTGATAATCATCATGCTTAGACACTGAATACATTTGTCAAAAATTATAAAGTTAAAATTGGTTGATTTTTTGTACATAAATTATACCTTAAGCTGCTTTTTTTTTTCGAAACAAAGAATAAAGAAAATCCAATGCCTATCATAATCTAGAGATACAACTCTTAGGTTTATACCCAACATACAGGTGCACACAGGTGCACCAAAACACATATTCACTGAAGTTCGTAGCAGCCTTATTTGTAATAGCCCCAACCTGGAGACAACCAAAATGTCCATCAATAGTAAAATGATGAATTGTGGCAGATCATACAATGTGTCATCACACATTCATCATTTTACTGTTGAAAAAGCAAACTCTGGCTACATACACGATCCCAGATGAATCTCAGGCAGAATGTTGAGCTAAAGAAGCCACATGCAAAAGAGTACATGTGATAAAGCATTCCATTGACGGGAACTTCAGAAACAAGTAAAACTAATCTGCAAGATTGAAATCAGACTAATGGCTACCTCTGCAAGGAGACATGACCAGGAAGGGCATGAGAGAGCCTTCTGGGGCCTGCAAATGTTAAATATGCAGGTTTAGGTGGCAATAATACAGGTGTACATATATGGAAAAGTTTCATAAGCTAGACACTTCAGATCTGTAAAATTTTATTGAATGTAAGTTATACCTCAATAAGAAAATAATGTAAGACATATCTGTAAGATTAAGTTCCTATTCATTTCAATTCCTTGAATTTATATTTGGCAGACATATAGACAAGGTGAGTTGGGGCTTTTATCTGCTCTCTGTGAAAACAAGGAAATTAGTAGCGTATACAATGGCCATGCTGAGTCTCCTTATGAGTGAAGAGTTGTTTGAGAATTGTCTTGACGGTTTGGAAAATTACAATCTGTGCAATCACGTGTATTTCACATTGAATGTGCTAATTATAACCATTTCTTATCTATGCACCAGATCAGATTTCCCAGCCACTGCCACCAGGGCCCCTGGAGTCTTGAGAAGACTTAATTGCCATCTCCCAGTGTCCTTGACTGAAGACCTGTTTAAAAGTGCTTTAGCAAATGCTTGAGCTGCAGGAGGAGTGCTGAGCTGTCCATTTTGCAGTGCTTAGAGGGTGAGGGCCCCTTCTGCTGCTGTCCTGTTACCCTGGGTTCACTGGTGGATGTGCAAGCTTGCTGTAGCCAGAAGCCCTCATTACGTTATGGTCTTTATGTTTAGGAAAAGCGTTATTGAAAGCAGAAGATTGTGAGCCCCAGCTCCCCTAGAGCCTGGAAAGGAAGGGGGATTCAGAGTCAGTCTCACTAAATTGATGCTAGGGGCTAGGCCAAGCATATTTCCTGCATTATCTAATGTTCTCCTCTTGGTGACATGGCAGATGGCACTCCAGACCAACATGGGAGGAGGCAATAGGGATGGGACTACTGGGCATCCAAGTAGAAAAACATAGCATCGAATCCTTTCCTCCTCCACATACTCTGTACTTTGCAGTAAATCCCGGGAACACAGAGGACTGACAGGTGAAAGGTAAGACTTCAAAACTTTTCAAAGAAAATATGGAAGAGTATCTTTCTGACTTTGAGTTCAAGATGATTTCTTAAACACAAGAGAGAAAAAGCACTAACTGCAATAAGGAAAAATTAATAAACCGGACAACATTAAAATTAACTCTGTTCATCAAAAGACACCAAAAGAACAATGACAGGGCAGGCCATAAACCAGGAGAAAATATATGCAACATCTGTAGCTGGTAGATTAGTATCCAGAATATATAAAGAACTCCTGCCCACGCATTAGAAAAAAGGATAGCCCAGCAGAAAATGAGCAAAACCTGCAAATAGGCATTTATCAGAAGAGGGAAGTAAAAAATAACCCAGTGAGATACAATTGTAGTAAAAATGCTAAGTTCTGGGCAAGACATGGACTTCAATGTTAATCCATTTCTGCTATTTCTGATGAATGTGCATTTGATGCAGTACAACGTGATGCTTTCCACCACAATGTGATGGAAATGTGTGACCTAGCACTTTGACTTCACTTACATACATGAGAGCAGGAGTTTGCAAACTGAGGCCGGTGGACTTTGTTTTTGGTAAATAAAGTTTTATTGGAAGTCAGCCACACTTACTTGTGAATATATTGCTGATGGCTGCTCTTGTAACACACAACAGCAGAGCTGAGTAGTCGCAACAGAGACCTTAAGGCCCCAACGCCTACAATATTTACTAGCTGATATTTTGCAGACAAAGTTTGCAACCCTGATCTAGAGACAGTTTTAAGGTATCGTTTTCTCTTTACCTATAACTTTCTAGAACCCATACCATTTTAACAGACTTTATTTTTAGAACAGTTTTAAACTCATAGGGAAATTGAGAAGACAGTAGAGAATTCCCATAAACTCCCTCACCCAGTTTTCTCTGTCATTGACCTTAGCATGGTACCCTTGTTACATACTGCTACATGAATAACTAAAGTCCATGGTTCACTCACATTTTCTTAGCTTTTATCTAATGTCTTCTGCTCCAAGATCCCACCCATTTACTTGACATATTTCCTTAGGCTTCTCTTGGCTGTGAGAGTTTCTCAAACTTTCCTTGTTTCTGATGACCCTGACAGTTCTAAGGAGTACTGGTCAGGTATTTTGTAGAATGTCTCTCTATGAAATTTATTGGATGTATTTCTCATGATTAGACTGGGGTTATGGGCTTTGGGGAGGAAGACCACTGAGGTAAAGTGCCATTTTTATCATTGTGTGAAGGATATGTACTAACATGATTTATCACTGTTGCTACTGACCTTGATCAGCCGGCTGAGGTAGTATGTGTCAGATTGTGACACTGTAAAGTGACTCTTTCCCCTATACTCCTTGGAGGAAACCAACACATTATACACAGCCCAGCCCACACTTAGCAGGTAAGGATGTATGCTCTTCCTTGAGGCTGAAATATACATATATATCAATATATATCAGAATAGGTTTACTGCCCTAAAAATTCCCTGGGCTTCACCTATTGACCACCACTCTCCAAGCCCCTGGCAACCACCAGTCTTTTTACTGTCTTCTAGAGACGTTTTTGTGCATGTATACCAAAAGACAAAAACAAGAATGTTCACAGAAGCAAAGAGCTAGGAACAACCCAAATGTCCACTGGCAAGGGGATAGATAAATAAAATGAGATTTATTCCAACAATGAACTCTTATACAGCTGGGAACCTGACTCAAGCCCCGTTACATGCATGCAGCAGGGATGCATCTGAGAAAAGTAATGCTTAGTGAAAATTTTAGTCCCATAGACCACAGAATATCATTTTTTATGAAACTCAGATACAAGTAAAACTAACCAAAATGTAATAAAACCAGTTTTTAAAAGGCAAAGGAGGCCAGGCATGGTGGCTCACACCTGTAATCTCAGCACTTTTGGAGGCCAAGGTGAGTAGATCGCTTGAGCCCAGGAGTTCAAGACCAGCCTGGGCAGCATGGTGAAACCCCATCTCTACCAAAAAATAAAAAATTAGCTGGACATGTTGGTGTGTGGCTGTAGTCCCAGCTAATCCAGAGACTGAGGCAGGAGGATCGCCTGAGCCCAGGAGGTCAAGACTGTGGTGAGCCATGATCTTGCCACTACACTCCAGCCTGAGTGACAGTGAGACCCTGTCTGAAAAAAAACAGGCAAATATATAAAATTTAGGGTAGTGATTAATTTGGGCAGAGGCAAGGAAATGGGACAGGGAAGACACGTATACACAGACGATTCACCCACCTTGGCTTCCCAAAGTGCTTGGATTACAGGTGTGAATCACCATACCTGGCCTTCGTTGCCTTTAAAAACTGCCTTTATTACATGTTGTTTAGTTTTACTTGTATTGGAGTTTCATAAACATAGAATCACTGTTGTTCTAGTTCTTGAAATTAGTTCCTGAGTATTTATGATATGATTTTAAACACATTCATTTGTAGGTATACATATACATCCACATACATGGATATCTCTTGTATGTGTTAAATATACTAGGTATTTTTCATTGTGATAATGCCTAATTTATGGGATTGTTGCAAGAGTTAAATGAGATAATATAGGCAATAATTGACAACAATTGCATTTATGAGAATTATCATCTCCTAAGAAATCATGGTTGGTCTCCACAGACAGAGATCCAATATTTTTTTAAAAAAAGGAAAGAAATCACATTTGGCCACTTCAGCTCCATGTTCGGATCACCTCCTGAACTGTGAGTTAGACTCGAGACTGGGCATTTCTTGTAGGTCACCACCAATGAGGCAGTATTTGAGTCTTCTTCATCGGTGTCTCAAATTCCACGGTTAGATTTATGAACTTACGGAGCCAGAAGTGACTTTGGAGGTCATCCGCTATAACCTTGAAGAGGAGGAGCCCAGAGATGTTGAATGGCTTTCCTAAAAGTACTCTATTCTACTCAGGGTTCTTCCAACCCTGAGTCCACAGCCATTTCCCCAGTTTTTAGTGTTACAGGCCCAATATGATAGATGTGGAAGAACTGAAATGAGGTGGACAGGAGTGAGAGGAGAAATAGAGGTTGGAAACACAAGCTTTCTACAAGTTCAGGATTTCTGACATACTGGCCCACTCAGCAAGAGGTGGGTGACATCAGAAATGGGAACTCAGGACCGGCACACAGCCTGTGACCTGTGTAGTACCAAGGAGTGGCCACACGATGTCACCAGAAACCAGTATTTAGAAATTAGCAGGGGCTCCAGGCTTACTCGCCCAGCCTGCTCTTGGCCTGTTGGCTCCTGTCCAGCAGAAATGAAATTTTACTGAAATTCTGAGGTGCTTCCGAGCACGTGACTAACAAGAGAAGGAAAGTAATGATCAAGTTCTCAAAGTAGTTTCAGAAGAGACAGGTAGGCCTACCTGCTCAGAGGACACTCACTGCAAAATTTTCCTTCTCAGAAAAGAAGGAAGGCTGCAGGACCCCTCTAGATCAAAGGGCTCCTTTCCAAAAGGGAATGGGATACTTCGTAATATTTTTTTCTTCTTGTTAAGCCTTTGAAATCTGGTGTGCATTTTATGCTGACCACACACCTCAATGCAGACCACACACCTCAATGCAGACCACACACCTCAATGCAGACCACACACCTCAATGCAGACCACACACCTCAAGTACTCGACAGCCCCAGGTAGTGAGAAGCCACCATGCTTGGGGGAGCAGACACAAAGTCACATCACATGGAGTCAGGTCTGAGAAGCAGTCTCCATACAGTACAAGGATATGAGGGTCCAGGAGTATCTATTCTGAGTGGGAGGATGATTTGTCAGGCAGCACGGGGATAGCCTGGACTCGCCCAAATTCTGTGCCACCTGCTAGATGATGCCTGAAATCCCACCATCTGCTCCTTTTAGGTCTCATATCCTTTAAACTCTAAATGGGACTTACCCTTCTCTCTCTTTTTTACTCACGGGGTAGAGACCCAGATCTGAATTTATGGAGGGATGTAGGCTACGAGGTCTGTCCTTCCTGGGAAAAGTCGCAGACCAAGAGGACAGAGGATTCGCTTCTTTGACCCATTGGAGACTTACCTGATAGCTTCCCTGACTGCACATGGAGGGGGCCTCAGCAGCCAAGGTCACTAGGCCTCCTGGCAAACTGACTTCCCTGTGGCCAGCCGTCTGACTCTCGGAGCCCTGGAGCGCTGATTCCTTCCACCACTCTGGACCCAGTTTAGCCTGCCCACATTGGGAGGGTGCCTCTCATCTACACAAGCTTGAGGGGTTTCTGCTGTACAGAAATTGGGATTGTCTCCACTTTGCCCCTGCAGGCTTAGGAAGGATTTCAGTTTGGTGATTTCTACAGGCCTTGGACCCATTTTACTCTATGGACTTCCGAGATAAACTCGGCCCTTTGTGCTATTGTGGGACCTGATGACATGCTGATATCTGGGGGAAATGAACATTTCAGCTCCCAGATCCCACACCTGTGCCAAAGAGCCTACAGTGTGGAAGAGGCTGAATGTAGGGGGAGAGAGTTTGGCAGCCCATGGAGGGGGTAATTTTGGCAGCCCTTGGAGGGAGAGAAAGGCTCTCTACATCAGAATAGAAGCTTCTCTTCCTAAATATCCTGTGAAGTAAGAGTGTGTTCTTAAGAGAACTAAACAAAATTATTACACAAATTCTTGGGTTCCCACAGTCCATGGCAAACACAGCAGCCAGTGTGGAACTACAGATACCTAATAAGGATTGGGAGTCATCTGAGTCCCCGATGTTGAAAAGTGTCAAATAAAACGGATTTATTTGATGCAGTTCAGGGCTGCGCAGGGCAGCTTGAACCTGCTCATTCTCCCCATTAGAAGGCTCCTCTCAGGTGAGCACAGTGGCTCACGCTTGTAATCCCAACACTTTGGGAGGCCGAGGTGGGCGGATCACCTGAGGGTCAGGAGTTCAAGACCAGCCCAATCAACATGGTGAAACCTTGTCTCTACTAAAAATACAAAAATCAGCTGAGCATGTTGGTGCGCGCTTGTAATCCCAGCTACTCTGGAGGCAGAGGCAGGAGAATTGCCTGAACCCGGAAGGCGGAGGCAAGTTGCTGTGAGCTGGGATTGCACCACTGCACTCCAGCCTGGCTGATAGAAAGAGACTCCATCTCAAAAAAAAAAGAAGAAGAAGAAGAAGAAGGCTCCTCTCATCCTGCTCCAACCTCTCCTTGCTTCTCTCCCTGGTCCCTCTCCATCTCCCCGACTGCACTCTCCTTACTCCCTTCCCACCAACCAAAGGGACCAAAATGTTTTTTAAAAATTTTCAATTCTTTATAAAATTCCTAGGAAAGGAAATGCTTTCTAGTGAAACACATCTTCATGAAAGCAGAAAGGCTGAGTCAGCATCTGTTGCTAAAATCTTATCTTCACTATCAGGTATGTCTCACTGGGTGGCTTATCCAATTTGGAAGTAAATCTTTCATGATGAAGCAAGAATCTTGGCTGAAGCTGACTAAAGCAACAATAACAGCAAAACAAACTTGTTAGAAAGTTACCAAAGTGACGTGTGCATATGAATTCTCCACTTTTTCCTAAAAGTTCTCAGACCTCAGCTCCCATTCATGTGTGTGGAGGGGACATGGTTGTTGACTGGCCCATTGTCCTGGGTGTGTAACTGTATAATTTGGCATGGAAACTGCACGCACACCTGCAAGGTTGCCTGTGAAATTGAGGAGGTTTCTGAGGGAAAAGAACCATATTTTTGAATTGCAGGATTTGCATGTAGATTTTCCTTTTTATCCAAAGAAGCAGCAGGCAGATGACCAGGCAGAAAGGCCACTGACCCAGAAGCCAGTCCCTGCCTGCCACTGACTGACAGTGTGAGCTTGCATATGCCACCTATCTCCCTATGCTAGGACTTTCCCAACCAGAAAGCAGATGAGAGGCTGGGCATGGTGACAATCAGGCATCTCATTGTAAAGAAGAAAGGAAAAGCAAAGCCTATATTTGGACAGGAGAGAGTGAAATGGCAAACTCCAAAATTCCTTTCAACTGTGCCTGCCTATTTTGTATGTGTGTGTGTTGGGGGGGAGGTGGGTGCATTGTCAGTGTCTGACCCTACAAACCTCTGATCAGAGTGCAACCGTGAAGTCTCACGTGGCCTAAACCCAAAAAACCAACGCTGCCACTGTTGATAGCATTCTTATTTGAGTGCCTTTTTAAAGAAGAATTACCTGGGAAACCACCTGTTTCTGCACGTTATTAAAAATATTTTACTTTCAAAGTTAAGGTGTATTTGAGTTATTGCTGCCTAAGACAAACAAAACAAAGCATTTTGTTTTTAAAGTTTTTTTTTTTTCTAAAGCTGTGCTCTTCTCAAATGGGGAGGGCTGTGTCATCACGTAGAAGGAAAAGCTGAACTTTGAACCAAATTGGGAAAGACAATAAAAGGTAGCTGAAGGAGCTCGAGTTTGTCATTATTCTCTAAGTCATTAAAACACACAATTAGGACACATTCAAGGATAAGGAGTGTCATTAAAATATCTAGGTGATTCTTTAAAACCCCTAAAAGACGTAGAGGTTTCTGGGGTGGAAATTCCCAAAAGCCTCAATCATGAGTCACTGCAATTCGTTGCCCTCAGAGCCTCCACTAGTTTTGGCAGAACTCAGGGCCCCAAATCTGGAGTCCAGCAACAGTAGGGAAACTTTTTACGGGGAGAGGATGGTGGGAAGGGATGGGTGGTGGGGAGAAATTGCCTTATAAGGAAACTCTTAAGTCCTGGGGAAGGCCTGGTATTTCACCAAACTAAAAAATTGTTAAGGGAAAATCCTTGAACCCCTTACTCCTCCCATCAAGAATTCAGAGAAAGAAGAGAGTGAGGGATATGTTATTCCCCAACACAGACTTGTACTATATCCCTCTGTTTAAATGTGAAGGGGTAACCCACTTAAGGGCAACATAGCAATTTCCTAGCCAAGCTACAGAGCATAGAAGACACTGAACTCGGCCGGGCGCGGTGGCTCAAGCCTGTAATCCCAGCACTTTGGGAGGCCGAGACGGGCGGATCACGAGGTCAGGAGATCGAGACCATCCTGGCTAACACGGTGAAACCCCGTCTCTACTAAAAAATACAAAAACGAGCCGGGCGAGGTGGCGGGCGCCTGTAGTCCCAGCTACTCGGGAGGCTGAGGCAGGAGAATGGCGTGAACCCGGGAAGCAGAGCTTGTAGTGAGCTGAGATCCGGCCACTGCACTCCAGCCTGGGCGACAGAGCGAGACTCCGTCTCAAAAAAAAAAAAAAAAAAAAAAAAAGACACTGAACTCACAGAGGTCAGACAATGAAGGTACACGGCTGAAGCCACTGGACACACCACAGAGCCTGCCAGAGCCTCTGAGGCAGCTGGACCCAATGTGAGGAGCAACCACACCCTGGAAGCCCTGGGGGCAGGGAGGCACAGACAAACCGGTCCAAGCCTTCTCCCAGAGCTTGACTGCCTGCTTTGCCCTCAATCCTCTCCGCTCCCCCTCCAGCCTCTGGTGACAGGGAGCTTACTCTTTACAGTCTTTCTTCACTGCACTGAGGACGGATGCTCCAGGGAGTCCACAGTCAGGGTGACAAAAGAGTCCCCAAGCCTCTTTTGGGTCCCCCAGTCTAACACTGCCTCTCAATGGAGTGGGTAAGCAGTGGGGGAGAAGGGACAGAAACCCTGGGTGGTCACAGGCTCTGGGCCTAAACAAATCCTGAACTCAGTCGCACTGGTTCTTCAGTCCTTCGGTCGACCAGCAACGTGACAGCGACCTTCTGAGAGTGCAGATAGTAATGGACTGGAAGTATCTCCACCCTGACCCCAGCCAAGTGTACATAAGAAAGGGGTCTGGGATTCCACATGACAGATCAGAGCTGAACAGTGTGAGAGTGGGATGGGCTTTGAAACCCTTGTCTTGGTCATGCAGCTAGGGCTAGGTAAACTTAACTGGAGGAGCTGCTACCACCTACCCAAATCTTGCTACTTAGCTATTTGCCACTTTCCCTAAGTGCTTTACACACATGATGTCATTTAACTCTCACCACCATCCTATGCTGCAGGTATTATGACTCCCCCTTTATAGGTGAAGGGCTGCAGTAACTTGCTTAAGGACTTCCAGCCAGGATTAAACCTGCTCTGCCTGCTGGGTGTTGGGGACACGACCCAGCTCCCACCTTCCACACGGCCAGGCATAGCCGGGGCTGAGCGACAGAACGGGTGGGTGTTTCCAGGCTCCTCCTAGACAGGCAGCTCATATGGACTCAGTGCTGGGCTGTCTTGGAATGTGCTTCCTGGGACATAATTACCACCATCAAGATTATTATTAGCATTAGGCATTTACATGACACTTAATATTTTCAAAGCATTGTACTACCATTTAATTAGTTTTTTCCTTGCAACATTCCTGTCGAGTCCACACTTGATAGCTGGGCAGACTGACGGGGAAGAGATAAATGCTAAAGGTTGATGTGGAAGAGGGCATGGCAGCACAATCTCTTAGCTTCCATTCTTTCTGGTGACCCAGCTAATATGAATTATCTCCCCTACTACTGCAGATCCTGCACCTCCAATTCCCAGTTCTCCACTATCAAGGTGACTGTGACTTCTAGGAGTTGAGGTGCAGGGATCTCTTCTTTGATGTATTTCGGCTCAAGATCCAAACACCTTCCCCCGCCGCCTGCAAAAAACAACAGCAACAACAACAGCAACAAATATCATGTTCCAGTTCACATGTATTTAGAACAAAGGGCACCCTCAGTCTCTTTCCAAACCTTTCCGTTAAAGCTACCTATAAAATCTCAGGACTGTAATTCCCAAACCTAAGGCATTTTCTGATAGGAAGGTTTTATCTAGCGTTTGGCAAATCCTAATTGGGTCTGTTAAAATAAAGGAGTATCCCTTCAGAGTGGAGAAGGGAAACAAAATGCAATAAAATGGAGGAGAGGGGCAGGTCAGCAGGCACTGCTCCTTGCTGGCAGCAGGGGCTGTGAAGGGCTGGTTTACCCCATATCCTGAGAGCCCTGGCAGAGCATGAGAAGCTGCCAGTCCTACCCAAGATGTCCTCGCTGCAAGGCCTACTTATTCTGCTCTTTAGGTTAAAGGAGAAACCGCAGGGAAGAAGAAGGGGAGGGGATGCGAGGCAGCTGGGGTCCCGGAAAACTACGGGAGTAAGGAAACGGAAGGAGACTGAAATCTCAGGTGCTTCGCTACAGGACCCACCAGGCCTGGACGGCCCACTTCTCTCTGCACACCAACACTCCCTGACAGCCAGGTTCTGGCACCTCCTCTCTCTCTTCCGGGGAATTCCCTTCACCGGGGTGCGCTGGACCCACGGAAACCCCTCCAGTGCAGCACCAGCTACAGGTTCGGGAATCAGAGGAGCTCCTGCCGCCCTGCAGGTGAACTGGGGTCAAGGTGGAACCATGGGACTGGGGACTGGTGGAACTATGCCTCCTGGCGATGCTGGCCCTCAGTCACCTCCGTCTCTCCAGCAGGCTTCCTGGCCTTTCCTCCCTACCCCACCCCCACTCTCTTCCCTGCGAGCCAGGGGCCCAATTCCAGGGCATAGGGCGGGGAACTCCATTCGAGGTGGTGACAGGAGGGCCAACAGGCTGCCGGAGTCCGGGAGTGGAGCGACCCGGAGAGGCGACTGTCTTAGCGCGGTTAGAAAACGCTGGGTCATCTGGTTTTGTCACCGGCCTCGACTGCTCCCGGATCACGCCACTTGCACCCTGACAGTCGAGGCGCGGCTCTGGTGAAGGCTGGGCCTTGCCCTCACGGGGGAACCCAAGCTCCCTCACCTCTCAATCGGAGTCATTACCTGCTGACCAGAAGCAAGCCTGAAAAGGTCTTGCCCTTGCTGGGTCACCCCCGCCGCCGCGGAGACCAGCCATAAGCTTGGAGGCCCGGGACCCTGAGATGTCCACCCCAGGAGCTCGGGACTGGAGGCCTGCCTAGGCCAGCATTTCTGGCCCCCTACCCCTGCCTCCGGGGGCAGCCAACCACCATGCCGAAGTCGGATGCTCGGCCCCTTCCGAGGTCACTGAGCTTGGAAGCCAGAAGCAAGCAAGCCGACAATACCAACAAGGGGAGATGCGGCCTCCTGCGCGGCTCTCTGGCCAGCTCCACTGGGTGATGCAAACGGAAGATGCCTGTCGAGAGTGGGGGTCGGAGCCAGAGACCTCACCTAACGAGGCACTCGCTCTGTGCGGACCCTCGGAGGGGGCGCAGGCAGAGGATTCCCCTGATCCACCCCGGCGGGGAACGAGGCCCCACTGGACTGTCTGGGAGCTCTGAGACCTGGCGTGTGTTGCAGGGGGAAGGGCAGGGAAGGTTGTCTCTCCCGTCCCCACTTGGAGCCCGCAGGGCGACACGGGGTGTCCCCTGGGGGAACTGGTGGTCCCCCCCATCTGGCTCCCTATGAGCTGGGGAAATATTCGGTGCTTCGTTTCGCGCTTGCTATGGGCATGCACTTGGGGCGGGTTATGCCTCTCCGACCTCAGTTTCCTCCTTTGTAAAAGGGACAGTATGCTGGTTCATACCTTAACAGGCTTCCGGCAGGCCCATTAGCAATACCTAAGCCAGCGCACCAGGTGAAGCCTTCGGAGCCAGGCAGCCCAGAGCCGGCACCTTACAGATCCTGAACTGGCTACCATTGTTCCATCGTCTTCTGAAGGTGGAGACCCCTGAACAGAACTGCTTCCGCCCTCTCTTCCTCCTCCCCCGACCCCGCACTCTCTATCTCCCTCTCTGTATCTCTCTCGTCTCTGTCTCTCATTCCATCCCCATCGGCAAACCAGAAACATCTGTGTGAAGGGCGAAAACAAAGTTTAACATAAATCCGCCCGTGGTTCCGTGGAGTCCCACCGCGGAAGCTGGTCTGAGCCGCGCGAGTCGGAGCCAGCGTTCTGCGTCCCAGAAGCTTCCCGTGTCGCGGCCAGTTCCCCGCAGCGCACTCGCTTCTGGCGTCTTCATCTTGCTTGCTCAAATTTGGGTTCCGTGGCGGGTCTGGGAGAGTCGAATGCAGCGGCTGGATGGACGGAGGGTCTCGGCGGCCGCTCAGTCCTGCCGGGCGTCTGTGACCACGCGGCCACCCGGCTCATCCCGCAGCTCCCGCCCTGGGCTCTCCGCGGGCCCCGACGCACCGGCAGTGCTAGAGCAAGGCCTGGAGCTCCGCCATCCTGGTTTAGTCCGATGGCAACTGACCCCAGGACCAGGACCTCGGTGGCCCTCACAAAGTCCAGACTTCCACGGGGTGGATCTGAGGAGTTGGAAGGTGTCGGTGTCACAAGCGGGGCGTAGGCAAACCGGTGCGACCAAACCCCAGCCGGCCGCAAGTGGGACCTCGCTGCCCTAGCGGGAGCGGGCGCGAACTCCTGACCACACGGAGGGCCCGGGGGTCAGGGCGAGGCCCCAGCGGAACGCTCAGGTCTCGCTTGGCGTTCAGGAGGCAGATCATGCGACCATGACCGGACCTCCAGTCCCTCGATTTTCCCGTCTCTTACCAGGAACGACACCCCCGCCCAGAACTCCGTGTGTTCGCGGCTTCTCAAGACCCTGAAATTCACCGCCTCCAGGCAGCACGCGGCCCCAGAACGATTCCGGGACTCCAAGAAGGACAGAGCAGAAACTTCTCATCCATCCCGGAAGCAGAGGGTCTCCGGTTCGATGGGACAGGCCCGGCCCGCTGCAGGCCCCGAGGACAGTTTTGCTTCCCAGGGAACGCTAGGTGAGACCTCCACCCAGGTGCCTAGGAGGCAACCGCTCTGGCCTTGCGCCGCCAACCTGAAGCTGAGGACCAGGACAGCCGGCTTTGTCCGGCGCGTACCGTTCCGGGGCTCCCCGAAGGGCGCGCCCAGCTTGGGTCCTGCCGCCCCACTCTTGGGGCCCAGACCTTGCTGGACTGTAGCCTCCCCTGGGCCGCGCAAACTCGGAACTCCAAGCGGAGGTTATAAACGATCTCCGGATCAAAATACTGTCCCCTTTCACCGGCTCCCGAGTTTTATTCATTTCATGGAAAGGTTAAGGGTGGCTTGAGGTCTGAACCACCCTGCACTGGTCTCGACGCCTGCCGTCGATGCTTGTCGGACACTGCCTGGCAGGGAGATTTGGGTTAGGAGCCACGTCCCCACTCCCACCCCAGGGCTCAGGTGCGTCCTTGGCCCAGTCTTCTCCCTCCCTCTAGCCTCGGCCCTTCTTACGGGTCCTCTCTCTTAACACTGACCGCTGCCCGGGTCCTGTCTTCTCATCTAAGCCTCCCACGTGCCTCTAAGCCTCCCCTTGTGTCCTCACTGGTTCCATGACATGGGTGCTCTCCAGCAGTGTCCACACTGCAAAGTGAATGAAGTTTTGCTAGTTTGATTTTTTTAAAGAGATTTAAGTTAATGGGCACTTATCAGGATAATTCGGACCATCCTAATCACATCCAAATGAAATCCTAGACAATTGAGAAAACAATAATTGCAGCAATTATACATTAAATATATATAAGAGATTAGGATATAAACGGCACATAAAAGTCCAGGATTTATTCAAGGCTAGAAATAGAGGACAAGGCACAGGTGTCTTCAGACACCGCTCGGATTCAATGTCAGTTTCAAGGTCAGAGTTGGGAGAAGAGCAATCTAATCCAACGCCCTCAGTTTACGAATAAGAACACTGAGGCCCAGAAAGCAGCGGGGTCCCGCCCAAGGTCACACAACGCGGGGCAGGTAGAGGGAGTAGGAACGCAGCCCTGACTACCAACGCGGCCCCCCTCCCTATATGATTCGGGTATTTTCTGCTTTCGGAATCGCAGGGCAAACCCGCACCCCCCGCCCCCCCCCGGAGGGGATTTTCCTCCAACTTTGGCTGTCTTGAGGTGAGGAGGTCCTGAGAAGGATGCTTTTGTGGGAATTCCGTTGTCTCTCCCGCCTCAGGCGTCAATTGTCAGGAAAGAGACCGGACGTCCCCACCGCAAGCCCGGGGCTTTCAGACACAAACCTCCCCGCAGCCTCGTATACCCCGAGGGCGCCACACAGACGCAGTTCTCACTGGCGCCGACAGGTGGCGCGTTCCCCACGGGGAAGCCGGCCGTCAGCCGCCCGCGAGCTCAGACTCGGCTCCCTGCCCCACCACCAGCTTAGGGTCGCTCTACGGAAAGAAAGGGGACTGGAAGCGGTGCGGCAGGGGAGCTCGGGCTTGTTGCCGAATGGTCTAAAATAAAACCCAGGAAACCCGGATTACAGCCCTTCGGCTCAGAGTGGTTCCACGGTTCCACTGTTTTAAGGGGCAGCTGCGCGCAGGATGCAGAGGACAAGGCTCCGCCGGCTCCGCGGAGAGCACACCGGAACCCCCGGGGTCACCCCTAGGGGGCGCACTGCAAACCCTCCCACGCACCGGCTCTTCCACGCGCGTCCCTACGGCCGCCTCGGCTGCCAGTCCCAGCCCCCATCCTTCTGCCCACGTTTTTTTTTTCTTTTATAAATGGGGGTGGGGTGGAGAATAACGGAAAAAGTGAGCTTTTTCAATTGCGGCGATAATTGTGCGCGGGATGGGTTTCTTAATCTGCTCATCCATTATTGACTGCTCCTCCAATATTTGGCTTTGCCGCTTTCATCGCCAGAAGATCACATACTTGACTCCTTTGCATAACAATTTTGGGGCGGGCGTCATTGGCGCAGGAGGGGAGGGACGTGCCTGGAATGACTCTGTGGCGGGTATTCCACCCCTACCCCATCCCTACTCCCTGGCCCCCGGCAGGAAGTGAGCCCAGCCTTCCCTTTACCGAGCCCCCCACCCCTAACTACCATTCACGCTTGGAAAGTTCTAGCCGGGGGCGAAGAGGATGCTGCTAACTCCCTGGTGGGTGGAGGAGAGGTAGGAATCGTAGGAGCCCTAAGTGGGATCCGACAAGGAGAGGGATTGTACTTCCCTCTCGTCCCCACCCTCACTACATTCCCAGCCCCGAGAGATAACCTCCCCTCCTTCCTCCCACCTCCGACACCCACCGAGAAGGGGCTGAACCCTTCCTGGGGATGAATGGAGTGGAGTTGGAAGCCCTGGGGTAGGAGACCATCAGCCCCCGCGCTCTCATCTGGGACTTAGGCTGCAGAACGAAACTGGGACGCCCGCGGCTTCCGAGCCGGGTTTGGCGAGCTCTGAGACGAGTGGCGGGGTCTGTGGGACCTCTACCTAGTCCCTTGCTCTCTTCGGGTCTCAGTTGCCTCATTTGTGGAGCGGGCTTTAGGTCTCTGCGCTCCCTAAGGTCCCTTTGATCTTGACCTTGGCACGTGTGGCCCACCCTCCCCTCAATCAGGGCTTAGGGCTGCTGAGGTGGGTCTTGGTGGGAAACAAAAAAACAGTTGCTATTGTAATCCGGGTTTAAACAACTGTCTCCTCTTTCCTGGCATAGTTCAATGGCGGGGGTAGAGGGGGTGGTTTGGAGGGAGGGATAGGGTAAAAGGTGAGGTTTGGGGTCAGAGCCTAGGGTCGTTGCAACTTCACATATTTCACTTCCAAAACCTCGGTCACTCTCCAGCTCTCACACAAATTCACTCACGGACACGCACACGTGGAGACTATGCACGTGGACACGCACACACACTTTCACACTGACACAGCACAACGCAACCACACGAGGATTAGAGAGACAAAACGCACACAATTTCTTGCGTGCACACTCGGGTACACACTCGGACTCACACACGCACCCAACCCGAGCCTCTCAGAGTCACGAACAAACACGCACGCGCGGGACTACACACTCGTCCCCCTCCCAGCTTTCTGCTGGAGCGGGAGACCAGGGAAGATGGCCCGAGAAGGCCTTGACATTGCAGTGACCCCCTCCCACCCCCCACATCCGATTCAATATGAGGAAGGAGGTGGGGCGGGGTGGGGTAGACAGACGGGTTCTCGCCCCTCTCCCCCAATCCCAGGCTCCTGAGACTTTCCGTTCCCTTACCGCCCCACCTTCTGTACTAAACTTTTTCCTTCCACATCTTCCCGCCTGGGCCCTGCAGCGCCGACCTCTGCTGGAACCCAGAGCTTTTCTTGCACCTCCCCGGAAAGAGGGTCCCAAAGATGCACGCCCCATGGGCAACACGGAGGCGCGGCCTGGATCAGGCTCTGGGGCCGGCAGAGGCAGAAAACCTAGGCGCGGAGAGCCGGGTGCACGAACTTTTGTCTCCTTTTCCAGGGTCAGTGGGAAAAGAGCCCGGGGCCAACCAACCCCTCCCCTACAGGAGTCAAAGGGAAGAGAAGGAAGACAGTTAATTCTGGGACAAGCGAAAAGAACGGTTTTGGAGTCACGGGAGCTTTTCCTGCACAAAGGATTTGGATGTTGTGTTTTTCCTTCTTTTCTGGTGTTTTTCGTTCCCAACTTTGAAGTCGGGTTCTGACCTCCTGGAGACCACGGACTGAGCGGAGGGGTGGGGGCAGCAGAACCCGGAAGCCGCGCTGGCCCCTCCTCAATCGCTCCCACACTCTCACACGCCCAAGGCCAGTCGGTGTGGACCCCGAACCGCGCTAAGCCGGAGCCAGGCGGGAGCGGCCACTCGGACAGGTGGGGACCAGGGGTGGGAGCCATACAGGGATAAAAGCAAAATAAAAAATAGAAGAAAATTCAGGCATAGACATTGAATTAACTCTGGATTGTTTCTTTTTTTCGGGGAAAGGGAAAGAGATTAAACCCAAACTCGGGTCTGGGTTCTGGGGTTTGGGTGGGATTCAGTGTAAGCACAAAAAGCGGGATGTCAGATTAAAGGGAAGAAAAATAAATAGGGAATTGTGTGTAGTCCTCATGCTTCCCGGAGCAGCGAAGTCTAAAATTCTCAGCTCCAGAGGCCTGTCTGGCTGTGTGATAGAGTCCCAGCGAGGTTTGAAATTCCGGGGGGGCGGGGCAGTGAAGGCTCCTCTTCCCGTAACCCGAGCCAAGGGGCCCTGCGTCCGGCTCCCGGATCATCCCCGCGCAGCCGGAACGCCGCCTGCAAACCCGCGAGCAACGACCGTTCGGGTGTTTGCACCCTGGCGCCCTCTGCGCCTGGCGCGGGCCTGTGGACAGCCCGCGGGGCTCAGAGAGGAAACCAGAGCCCCAGGAGCGCTTTCTGATTCCCGGCCACGGGGTGCAATTTACAGAAATCATCGGTATCTTTCCACCGTTTCCCACGGGGAGTCACGAGGAGAAAGGTCTCAGTATGTCTGAGCCTGAGAGAGAGAGAGAGAGAGAGAGAGAGAGAGAGAGAGAGACTATTTCCAGAACAAAACTGTCCATGCTGTGAACTGCCTCAGATAAGAAGGAGAAAACTCTGGAGGAAGACCGGATGGTGGGGACATAAATCCAAATACTGAAATCCACGAAGGTGACAACATCCAACAGTGGGTTTTTTCTCGGGCTTTCTAGATACCTAGACATTTTTAGTCTTATTTCATATATACAGAAAAAAAGAAATCCTGCCTGTCCCTCACCCCCTTCATGAAATGCTCTGGGTCCTCTACAAACAAAGCTGATGCCCCAATTTCAGGAGTCAACGGAGCATTTTATTTTGTCAGCGGAGCATTTTATATTCCATGGTTTACCTCCCATGCACCCCCCACCCACCGGCTTTTTTCCTTTGCTGCCTTCCCTAGTCCCATTCCACTTTGGACAGAATTGCTTAGGATCCCTAACCAATACCCAACGAATCCCTTAGCACCCACCCACCCCCACATTATTGTGGGCTCCAAATGAAGACCAAGACCCCGAGTGCTAATTGAATTAGTCTATTGAAAAAGACTGTCAGGTACAACGACGTGACTCGAGGCCCCACATTTCCCAAGGTCTATAGGCTTTGGGGACCTGCGATGTATAGTCTGACCTTCTAGCTCATAATAACGCGGCACTTGTAGCAGAAATCTCCTCGCATTCACTCCCAACAAAACCGCTGGTCATCCAGTCCCCGTAGGAAGGCTGCACGCTATTGTGTTGCGACAACTCATTCATGTCCCGCACCACGAGGCCCCACCGCCATCTGATCTACACTCGAAATGCGATTACCACCCTGTGTATGCAACACGCTCCTACTCCCAGTCCATGGCGCACACCCCTCACCAGGCTGCAAGAATTTCTTTCATAATTCTCCTTCTGGTCCTCATCCTTGAAAGAGAGGTGGAAACATGCAGGACCCTGGTATTTGTCTCTGCCTACACAAAATCCAAAATTCTATGGATACACAGGCAGGTCCTCTTTTCTGAACAGCATACACCAAAACCTTCAGCAAATACATTTCTTCATGCCTGACTAGTGGGGCTGACTTGGATGTATACATTGACGTTCACATACACACAGGGGTCTCTTGCCACAAACTATACACACACACACACACACACACACACACACACACACTACTTTTATAGACTAATTTTCTCTCTGGGTGGCTCTCACAGACCAAGCAAATAAACACAAATATACACTATGGTCCCCACAGCCACGGGCCACTCTTCAAGACCGCTGAGTGTTTTTCCCAAAATTAGAAAAGGGGAGAAAGGTAAAATTTCCCAGTCTTCACTCTATTAAACACATGCCAGTCTTCCGACCACATGATTCCCAAACCCTGCTAACTAGCAGCTCCCCAAACATGTATGCATCATTCTCCTCTGTTTGGCCAGGTGTCTTTGGCTCAGTGGGAGCCCCTGACTATCCTCAGAAATGCAGGAAGTCTAAGGACAGGAGAAGGGAAGGACGGTTGGGGTCTCTCTCTGTCCTATTTACCCAACTCCCCATCACTGAAGGCCTCTTTGGGACCTCCTTCCTTCAAGTGAAAAAAAGTAGCACCCCTCCCCCAACTTTGGCATTTGAGACAAAACAGACTCTGTATCCTCCTTGTCATTCTCCACTTTTATCTGGGCTATCCCCGAGAAAAGGGGACTTGGGGACAATCAACTTATTGCAGAGACGCAGCCCAGTCTGTGGCCTTCTGTGTGCCTCTAGCCCAGCTGACTGCATAGCTCAGAACTGCAAGACCATAGAAATGCGCACTGGGTACCCCTACACTTCCATACCTTTGGAGAAAGGGGCTCCATTCCATTTGAGTAAGGCTTCCCCACCTGCTACCCGCAGGCCCACCTCTCTGCCACCCCGGCCTGGACATCAAGTTGAAAGTAATTCCTCAGCTCCAAAGGCAGAAACGAGTACCCCCAAAAGGACCGCCATACAAATATAACCACTCGTGCAGATACAATCCTTCACACACACCCTAACGCTTTACCCACATACTTGTACACACAACTCACCCTGCCCGCAGTTCCTCACTCACACGCCCAGCCCCGGGCTCACTCAGAGTCCTGTGAACCCCTCACCCATCCGTCTCGGCCAACATTTGTTCACCCAGCCCTCACACACTTCACTTGCATGCTTGCCAAGACGCCAATGCGCTCACACAGAGTTCGCAATAGCATGTTCATTTGCAGGAGGGAGAGGAGGGCGTAGGGTCTGGGTGGAGGTCATGGAGCGCAGGGCGGCGCGGGGTACCGAGGGTCCGGGCCAGGCTGGGCCTGGGGGAGGTGGGGGGACGAGCCAGCGCGCAGAGTGCCGCCTAATCCAGCTCGAGCTCGTGGGCCGCGGGTGCATTTATCATCCCATTACTGTAACAAATCCGGGCTCCACTACATGAAAGGTAAAATGAATTACCGACGTTAAGCCGTCAATAAAGTCATTTCTGTAAATGGTGTCTCCAAAGGGCCGCCGCATTATTCAGCTGGCTTTATCAGCTGGCTGGAAATTACGTGGAGGAGCCGGGCCGCGCGGCGCGCGGGGCCGCTCACTTTGATTAAGCGTCTTGCCAGCGCGATGTGACAGAGCTTTTGACCAGGGTTTTATTCAGAGGCCTGTGATGAACGCCAAGCTGATCAGGCGGAATGAAGAGTAATTAAAACCTATAAATTATCTTCCGCAGCCCTTCTCGAGGCGTCTCCTGCAGGCGAGATAAGGCGTCGAGACCCTATTTACCGCGCTGAAAGGGACCGCGGCGCACAAAAGCTACGCAGCTAAATAGGATATTGATAGTGTCCTAATTAGAATTTAATTAAGTACCCACGCTTGCTTGCGGGATAAAGATTTCAATTTTGCGAACTTAAATATAAATAAAAACCCACCCTCATTTCGGGGAGAAGGGGTGGGGGCGCCTGGAGATTTCGGGGAGCCCTTGGGTGTGCGACTGGAGAGGACTCGGGAGACTCCAAAGTGGGGTTGGAGGCGGCTTGGGAAGGTTGAGAAGACTGTAGCGCAGCGTTAGGGAGAGAGATTTTCTCCCCTAGGCTGCAGTGCAAGTCTAGCCGGGAACTCTGCCCTGGAAATCGGGGGACCCTCGCCTGCTCCCAAGATGCGGTGAACAGTACGAATTCCTGCTCTCCACCAGCGGTTTTGAGAAACTTCAGCAACTGCGGTGTTGGTTCGACTTATTGTGGGTTTGGTTGCATGTTCCTCCTAGCCTAACCCCCTGTGACTTTTCTGGAAAACTGGAGGTAGGGGGATTATTTCGCATGTCACAAATAGACAATATTT
The DNA here is from genome assembly GCF_000951035.1 of Colobus angolensis palliatus. Classification (NCBI taxonomy): domain Eukaryota; kingdom Metazoa; phylum Chordata; class Mammalia; order Primates; family Cercopithecidae; genus Colobus; species Colobus angolensis. The sequence goes on along the minus strand of NW_012115155.1, from coordinate 1,000,197 downwards.
CCAAAGAGATACTTTCTCTACTGTCCCAGTTGGGGAGGGCGTTCAGGGAGAGGAGGTCCGCTGGAGCTCTAAGATGACACCCCTGAAGGCCTCGTTTGCCTTTCTCGGCCACCGCAGGCTTCAGCATAGTCGGATACTGGTCCTCCAAAACGACTCCGGAGACAAGTCCCGCAGGTGCCTAGAGCTTCAGTCCACAAGCCACCCCCGTCCCTCACATTCCCGGTTATGAGAAAACTTTGGGGGTGCCTCGACCAGGAAACAGCGAAAAAGAGTCCGGCAGACGGGAGAGTGATAGCAGCTAGAGGAACCGCATTCCCCTCAAACTAGGGAAGAACGCACAGGGCTGGAGCCGGAGGCACCCAGGGAGTTGGGAGCAATCCCAGGAAATTCAGTTACCCTGCAATTGAGGGAAACTCCTTGTTCAGAACGTCAGCTGGCCAGGGCAAACACTTGGGGTGCAGCGCTTTTATTTATTTGATTTTACTTTGCAGGGAAATCTAACACAGAGGTTACCCTGAACTCTAAAAGCTAGGGCCTAGCGCGCATCCGCGTTCTGACTCGCCGGTCCGGCGGGGGCCCTCCTGAGATTACTCTGCGTTGCCCGGACTCCCACTGCCAGGGAAGGTCCAGGCGGCTGGCGCTGGGGCTATTCCGAGCCCTCTGGGCTTGGCTCTATGGCGCCAGGACAGCTCCAGGGTGTTGTCGAAAGTCTGGACCGGGGAGGGCATGGGTGCGGATTCCCCACAAAGGGAAAGCAAGGCAGCGGGCCGGCAGGAGACCTACAAACATAAACGTGCGACGCTAGCTAGGCGCAGCGGGCCTTTCAGATTTTGCTATTTGTGAAAAATAAATTGCGCCTCTGAAAGAAACCAACTCTAGGTCTATTTCACATCACCGACCTCCTTGTCTCACTCCCCCTCCCTCAACTACACACACCCAAACCCACACCGACGCACACACACACAAACCGGCAGTGACAACAACCACTCATCCTTCATAACAGCAACCAGAGAGGAGAAAATAAAAAGCTGAGGTTCTTAGGCGTGGGGGTGCAAAACAGCCAGGCTCCTGCCTACTGCCCCTGCTCCCGGCGCGCACAGACCCGTAATCCTGCGTTTCTCCAACAAGTTGTTTATGGAGTTGCTTCTCCATTTGCCTACATCCCAAAATCCACCCCTCCCGGGTTTCTTCTGCCCCCTCCTCGGTCCCGGCCTGAAGGAGGGGGAGGGGCGAAGGTGGGGGAGGGCGGACCCGACGCACAGGGCCAGCGCCGCGGCGCCCCCTCTCCGCCCGCGGCTGACGCCCCCGGATTATTTATCCGCGAAGTCCCGCGCGCGCCCATTGGGCCGAGGCCCGAGTGTCAGCGCGAGTCCCGGCTCGCCATTGGCTCCGCACACGTGCGGCCCTGACTCACGTGCTTCCGGTTTGAAGGCAAAAAGTGTGCCTGGGTGATTTTTTTTTTTAAGCGAGAGAGTTTGTGCAAAGATCCGAGCTGTCAGAGATTTGAAAAAAAAAAAAAAAAAAAAAAAAAAAAAAACAAAACCCAGCCCGGCGCTGGCGGAGACGCGCTCTCCCTGCAAAAAAAGCAAAGGCGATTAAAGGCGCTGCCAGCCTCACGCTCTGGGCACAGCTGAGCGTGACACTCGGGGAAGTCAAATCCCTCACTACTGCCTAGGAAGATGGCTAGACTTTAAATACTATTTTTTTCCCTTTAAGAAAAAAAATTATTGGAGCTTTTTTCTTTTTTTCTTGCTTTCTTTTTCCTTTTCTTTTTCTTTTTTTCCTTCATTTTTTTGGCCGTGGCTTACTCCCCATTTAAATCAAATCATTGAATCTGGTTGCAGAAAGAAAAAAGAAATAGCCAAGTGTCTCCATATCTGGATGTCTACAAATTAGAGAGGGAGAGACAGCGAGATCTATCTGCTAGATAAGAGCGAGCGATCCAGGCCAGACGCCTGAGATTTTTTCCTGCACCCGCCCGTGCCTTCGCTGGGGCTTCGCCTGCCTCCTTCCTCTGCGCACCCCCACGGGCCGCTGGCAAAGTGGGGTGGGGAGCGAG
>NW_012115155.1:958015-997493 GCF_000951035.1 Colobus angolensis palliatus | reverse complement strand
CCTCGGACAGCGGCGGCGGCGGCAGTGGAGGCGGCGCAGGGAGCCCCGGAGCGCAGGGCACCAAATACCCGGAGCACGGCAACCCCGCCATCCTACTTATGGGCTCAGCCAACGGCGGGCCCGTGGTCAAAACTGACTCGCAGCAGCCTCTCGTATGGCCCGCCTGGGTCTACTGCACACGTTATTCGGATCGTCCATCCTCCGGTGAGTACCCAACTCCGGGCTGCGCCATGCTTTCTGGCCCCGCGGACCGCCCCAGAACGCCAAGCTGCGGCGCTAGGGAGAGCAAACCCGGCCTCGGGTACTCCAGTCTCTCATGCCTGCTTCCTCACCCCAGTTCCAGCCACAACCGAATGTTCACCCAGCTATGCGATCCTGGCCTCTGCGGCCACCACCCGAGAAGCTACAGCTCGTGGCACAGGAGGCTCGAGTCTCGATTCTTTGGTTTTGAACTCTGAATCCCTGGGGCCTTCTTTGTCTTTTATCGTTATTATTCTTAGGAAAAGTACACAGTCAATGATTTTCTTTCCAGGGTGTTTAGATATGGCAGGAAGGTGGGCCTAGTGATGTGTGTCTGAAATCCCACCAGCCAGATTGTCCGGGGCCCAGATTGGACCAGAGAAGGCCTTGTTCAGAAAAATTATATTCACAGGGTGTCCTTACAAACACAAACACCATCTCGATATTTTCTGCGGAGAGACCGTTTACACTGATAAATATGGGGGACACACAGGAAGACAGGGAGGAAAGCGTCTGAAAGCCGTCCCTCTACCCTGATCGGGTAACGAAAAGAGTCTGACCCGGGTGGGTAGAATCCAGGGAAAGGCAGTTGCCAAAAAGGTGGGTGCTGGCAGCCTCTGGTTGTCTGGAACTGACAAACAGTGGGAGAGGAGAGGAAACAGGTCAGGCTCAGGTCAGAAAGCGGGGCCAAGGGTATAAGAGCCAGTTTCCTCCGTAGCTTCTCCGCAGAACGGCTCCCACATCCTCCCCTCCCGGCACTTTCCTTTTTTCACCAGCACACCCAGCAGTTAGCAGATTTCTGGCATCCGTAGGCCTGTTTTTCTCGGCTTTCCTTCCACTACATTTCCGTGTGCCCTCGCGCTTGGCGAACCCGAGGAGGAGACCTGAGCTGGGCTCCGGGACAGGAGGCCAAGGCCTGCCCGACGCCCAGGCCCGCAGTGTCTGGGAGAGCAGCAGAAGCTTTGGCCCAAGATCAGCACTCCAGGCGCCCGGTCCGGCAGGGGGCCGGGAACAACGCAGCCACGCGCCGCTTTCCTCTGGCTGGTCTCTCGCCGCCCCACCGCTGCCGGCCGGGCGCGGATCGATGCGCACTATCAGCTCCCGCCATCTCGAGCCCCGTTATTGACACGTCGGGCTCCCTGAACCTCCGAAAAGCTGCTTTGATTGACTCGCCTGATGGATAGAGTGATTGAGCTGTCAGGCTGCACGGCTCGGGCTGGCCAGGAGACTACGATTTTATTACAAGAGTCCGTGCCTCCGCACACGCATACAACAACACTTCAACATGTCCCGGATGCACAACGCGCAGTGGTGCCTTTTGGGGGCTGTTCGCATTTCCTGGGCTATTTCTCCCTGCTCAGCTAATTACGAATCTAAACCCCGGTTCTGCTCTGGAGAGGGCCTTGGCTTTGTTCTTGGCCGCTTTCCTTCTTATGGGCCTGGGTAGGTAGGGGACCAGCTCCTTCTCCTGCTTGGGCAGTTGGGAGAGGAGGGGATGAGCCTCGACCCAGATCTGAGTCGCTGCAGTGTGCTAGGCCCGGACTCTTTGTCACAGGACAACTGGTTACCCCAGGCTCTTGCCTGCCCCGGGAGTAAGATGCCCAGTTTGCCTCTCTGTAGCTAGGTTTGGATATGCCGGCAAAGATCCTTCTTTCCAGACAGTTTTAGAGGTGAACAGGCCTGACAGGGACTTAACTTGGTTCAGCAAGCTACCTTATCCAAGGCAGGACCCAGCAAGTAAACGCCAGAAGACTTGGGTGTGGAAGCGGGTGGGCAGAGGTGCAGGCTTTTGAGGCACACACCAACAGTTCAATCCTCTCCTGGTTTTCCCGCTTTCCCTCCTTCCTTTCTCGGTGGGCCCTCCTCCCAGACTAGTATTTGAAGGGAACTTCACCTTCCTAAGGAGGTTTCCTGTGGCCCCTTCCCATTCCTATCTGGCGGTCAAAGCACTTTATTTATTTATTTATTTTCTGGATTGTCCCTGTCTCCCTTCCTCTGCTTCTTTTTGCTCATGGATGGGGGAAGGGGCTGCAGTCTCCTTGCAGATGTCATCAGTAGGCAGAGAAAGCCAATCTGGCTTGTTTTTGTTATTCAGGAGTTTTTAATCCTGAAATTGCAGCAGCTCAAAGGGGAGATAAGGAAGACCCAGATAAGGGAGACCCTGCCCCACGCAGCTGGTTAGAGGATCCAAGGGGCAAGGCTGAAAAGCCAGGGGCCAGGGTCAGGAGGATGGATGAGGGCCTTTTCTTCTCCTTCAGAGAAGGAGTGGTCCCTGTATCCCTGAGACCCTAGAGAAGGCTTCCTTTAGGCCAAAGAGAAAGAAGGCAAGGAGGTGTGTGTGTGGGGGCGGGGGGGTGGTGGGCAGGGGGTTTTCGCAGGCAGACACCAAATACTTTGGAGCTGAGCAGCCTTCTCCCAGCCCGCTCACTATCCTGTTGTTTTCTGGGGTCAATAGCTACAAGCAGATGGTGTCTTATTGTAGGTTCTCCTGTAGGTACGATTCTTGTGGAGGAGAGGAGGATTAGTCTGTAGGCTGGCGACTCCCTCAGGGCCTGCGCTCACTGCCCTAGTCCTATCTATTCCAGGGCTGTAAGGACAGCAGGCCCCTGACCCCCAACTCTGGGCTGGGCCAGATGAGCTCCAAATATCTGGTCATCTTGGATTCCTTCCTTCTTGGCTGGAAAATGCTGTGATTTCGGTCTGTCCCTGACTGTCCTGTGAGAATTGGGGTGTGGGGTGCACCTACAACCTCAACCGGCTTTCCTTCACCCTTTGCCCTCCCAAAGGGAATCCGGAGACCCCAGTGGTCTGGCGAGGGGCACTTTGATCGAGGGATTGGCCGGCGGGAGGGAGCCAGGGGTTCAGCAGGGCCTCCGAGATGGCCCTGGAAGCGCGGGGCTCGCGGCCCAGCTCGGCAATGCAATTCTCACCGCTTCCTTTGCCCTCTCCCCCCCTCCCTTCTGCCCTCCGTCCCCACCCCCACCCCCACCCCGGCCCTCTCCGCCGCTGCAGGTCCGCGCACCAGGAAGCTGAAGAAGAAGAAGAACGAGAAGGAGGACAAGCGGCCGCGGACGGCGTTCACCGCCGAGCAGCTGCAGAGACTCAAGGCGGAGTTCCAGGCAAACCGCTACATCACGGAGCAGCGGCGGCAGACCCTGGCCCAGGAGCTCAGCCTCAACGAGTCCCAGATCAAGATCTGGTTCCAGAACAAGCGCGCCAAGATCAAGAAAGCCACAGGCATTAAGAACGGCTTGGCGCTGCACCTCATGGCCCAGGGACTGTACAACCACTCCACCACCACGGTCCAGGACAAAGACGAGAGCGAGTAGACGCCACCGGCCGGGGCCGCGCGGTCAGGTCGCCGCGCCCGCGCCCCCTCCCGGCACCGCCGCCGCCGCCTCCCGGCCCCTCGCTGGGGGAGAAAGCATCTGCTCAAAGGAGGGAGGGAGCGAAGGGAAAAGAGCGAGAGAGAGGCAGAAAGAGAGCCTCAGAATGGACAATGACGTTGAAACGCAGCAGTTTTGAAAAGGGAGAAAGACTCGGACAGGTGCTATCGAAAAATAAGATCTATTCTCTATTCACAGTATAAGGGACGAAACTGCGAACTCCTTAAAGCTCTATCTAGCCAAACCGCTTACGACCTTGTATATATTTAATTTCAGGTAAGGAAAACACATACGTGTAGCGATCTCTATTTGCTGGACATTTTTATTAATCTCCTTTATTATTATTGTTATAATTATTATAATTATTATAATTATTTTATCCCCTCCCCCTCTGCCTCGCTGCCCCTGGCCCAGTTTCGTTTTCGTTGCCTTTTTCATTTGAATGTCATTGCTTCTCCGGTGCCTCCCGACCCTCATCGCTGGCCCTGGTTTCTCTGGGACTTTTCTTTGTGTGCGTGAGCGTGTTTCCTTGCGTGTCTGCCCACCTCCTCTCCCCCACCTCCTGGGCCCCTTCTGTCGGTCTGTCTATTCTGCCCCCCTTTCGTTTTCCGAAGACTTGTTGAGAAATACGACCCCACAGACTGCGAGACTGAACCGCCGCTACAAGCCAAAGATTTTATTATGTTCAGAAACCTGTAGTCTGAAATAAAGTGTACACTGTGCTCACGAGCGCTGGCGGCCCTCCTGTTTGCGGGCTCGGGAAGGGCGTGGGTCCGAGCACACAACGCCCCAGCGCCCCTGCGCACGCCGGGCCGGAGGCCGGCGGGGCCTTGCGATCACCGCACAACGAATGCAGGGGCGAAGGGGAAGCAGGGCCCAGATTCGGATTTGGCATGGGTCTGAAGGGTCTGGCGGGACACGCCTGGTTTCCGATTGCGTTCAAGGGAACTCAAAGGCCGGCAAACCCAGTCCTGGCTTCGGAAATGCTGCCCGGGTTGCCTGGCAGCTCCCCACACTGGTCCAGGCCCAGCCCAGCAGCGGCCTCCTCCTGTACAGCCTGCTCTTCACTCCAACCTGCACTTTTCTTTTTCTTTTTTTCTTTTATTCCCTCTGGTGCAGGTTTTGCTGCAGATTTTTTTCATCCAGAGATAGAAGGGGGCCTGCCTTCCTCCCTACCCAACAGCCCGCTTGGGCGAGGGGCCCTTTGGCATGGCCTCTCGGCCGCCTGGACTCACTGCACTTCGTTTTTGGGGAGGGCTTCTGTTGGCGAAGCAGCAGGTCCGGGGGCAGCCAGCGGAGCCTCGCGGGGCTCGGATCTCCTGGTCCCACAGCCGGAGGAGAGGAGGCCCAGAGGCTGGGAAAGCTGTTCGGAGTGCCTTGAACCCGAGGTGGGCGCGGGTCTGCTGTGTCTGGGCCCTAAACCAAAGAGGGTTCCCTTAGGCATCCCAACAAAGCCTAACTTTCTTCTTCACCAAGGGGAGGCGCACGTAGAACCCCCAGGGCCCTCAGGACTCCCTGGGTTCCCAGAAGGAAATGTCTGGCCTCTTGCTGCTAACACTGGGGCCTATCCTTCCAAGGCAGGAGCTGCTCTCAGACCTTAAGAAGTTAAGGGGAGGAAGGGAAGGTTCCTTCTCAGGAGGTATTCTCTCTCCTTTGTCCAGGATTTTTTAAAATTGTAAATTCCACTCCCACATTATTTTCTGTCTTCTGCAATATGTATGTATATACCTATACGTGTGCAGCTAGACGGGCAGGTGTCCACACATACTTGTGTGCATGTATGATAATGTGTAGATATTGGTGCACCTAAGTTCCTACCAGTTTTTTGTGCGTTCCTGTACCTGTGAGTACTGTGTAACTGATTTTCTTCTCTAAGGAGATGCACAATTGGATGTTTGTGAGTTCACTGTGTGTACATGCATTAATTTGTGTTTGCACACTGGAATGTCTGCAGGTGTGTTTGCTGGGTTTGTGCACGTGTGAGAACGCTGTTCTCTGTTCTCTTCACTTGAGTTTCTTAACTGTTTTTGCAGGATTGATTTTGTGTGAAATGATAATGGCTAGTTATTCCACATTTTTTGTTGAAAAATTTCCCCTGATTTGGCCCAATGTACTGTTCGCTCCTGGCCAGGGAACTAACAGGGCTAGATCTCAATCCCAGGAAGCCTAGGTCTCCTCCAAATCCCTACATAAGAGTTTGGGGGCTCAGTGGCCTGGAGCGGAATTGGAGGGTGCATTTGACACTGCTGTGGGTTCCCAACTTTATTGCAATTAATTTCCTTCCTTCCATCTGCCCATTGTTTTCTGGAGGAGTGTTGAGTAACTCTTGCATATAATAGGTGCTCAACCAATCTTTGTGGGCAGAGTTAGAAGCAGCGAGATGGACCCTTCCCTGGGGTTGGTCCAGGGAAGTTGTTTTCTGATAGTCAAAAGCCTGTGCTTTGCTTTCCTTGCAGAGTGGGCTTGGAATTTTCAAGCCTTCCAGGCTTTCCTGTTAAACAGTCTGATGCCTGGGTCTTGGAGCACCCTTCCTTTAATACAGCCGTCTCGGAACTTCAGAAAGAGTCTCATTCCATTTCACCCTCCCAGAACATCCAGATGTGACGTTAAGGATGCTCAACTCTATATATTGGAGAACCTTACTATTTTTGAATGTCTGGGAATTGGCTACACTCCCTTCTCCCCTCTCTATTGTGGCCCCTTAGGATATCCAAGTCCCCCAAGACCACCAGGTCCAGAGGCCAGTGTGAGCGGCAACTCCAGGAACCACCCCATTCCTCAAGCTCCCCTTCCTCTATACAAGCGATCAAAGCCAAGAGCTCTTCCCTTTAACCCAGCCAGAGGGGGCGAAGGTGGTCACTCATCCCCATGATTGCGTCAGTAAAGTGTACAGACGTGAGTGTCATTATTATGTAATTTGGTTTCTTGCCCATTATCTCCTTTTATCTTCCAATCACTATGGGCAAGTGGATTTTTCTTCATTGTTCAGTGAAAGAACATGAAGCTCTGAGAACTTAAACATTTTGTTTGTGCCTCCTCCTTGACTATGGGTGTCTAAGTCGCATCTACCTCAAGGATCTGGCCAAGGCCCTGAAGCCATCATCCAGGATAACTTTCCCATCTTCTCTGCATTTTTCCTTCTTTCTGATTGGAGTAGAGAAGTGGAGGAGGATTCTGGTGGGACCTTTTTTTACACGCCCTTTAAAAAAAGAAACTAATAATGATCGTAAACGGGCATTGATTTCTCTGATTTATGAGGCTGGCTTAGTGAGCTGCCTGTGTATTAAGGTCTGGGGCTACAGCGAAATAAATACTTGTGCACGCCATCCCAACTTCCTCATTTTCTGCTTTTCTTTTTTTTTTTTTAAAAGATTGAATTGAACCATAAACTTAAATCTTCCTCAGTCTAAAAGGAAATACTTGCTAGCTGAGTCTAAACAGTATTGATCCCTGGTTTTTTCTGAGGGCAAAGGTCTCTGTTTTCTTGCTAGAAACTCTCTTTTCTTCAGTAGGGTTAGGGAGAAGGCTATGGATGGGGCTGAGGGAAGGCAGGAGGAAAGTGGAAGGAGAGGGTGTTGTGGTATTTGGGAGTGTGGGGTTGTTTGGTGTGATTGCGTGTGCTTATGTATGCGTGGGTTGTACTGTGTGTGGGCATGTGTATAAGGATGGTACTGAGTATATTTATTTAGGTTTGGGAGGTGGAAGTGTGTGCTTTGGGTAAGTGGCCTCTAGCCGTGATTGTTTGATGTCTGTGGGTGTGTGTATGTGTACCCAGTTCTTTAGCTCCCTAGATGGGACTGCCCAGGGAATAGAGGAGTGGCCTGTTAGCCTGCACTCTCCCAGGCCCCCACACCCATCTGTCACCTGTGGCAGGGTTTCCAGAGATAATACCATGGAGGAGGCCACTGTGCCCCAGGACACCCCCAACCCCAACACACACATTCAGTAGAGAAAAGGCCCCAAAAGGGCAAGTTGCAAGGCAGGTGGGCTTTGGCTGACTCCCAGAGGTCCCAGGAGATGCAGGCCAGGGCCAGACTCTGCATCCTGGATGAAAGTGTCTACCGCGGCTTCTGTTGGGGGTGGCCATCAATTCCTTCCGTGTTCAGCCTGGTTTTTCCTTTGTGTGAATAAGAGAGGCCATTCTTCTGGCAATCTAGCCAACGCACTATCCTCTGCTTCCACCATACAGGGGAGCGAGGTAGACAAGGGCAGGGAGGCATTCAGATGTCCTCTCCAGCTTCACCTCAGAGCCTGGACCCTGTTAGTCTGGATGTCACACTGGGTTCAAATGGAAGACTATGCTCATCCCCATCTGTGGGAGGTGGCAGAGTATCTTCATCCCTCCTCACTCCCTCCAGAAACCTCCACTGTCCTCTCTCACTTTGAAGTCTGGGGAGGGGGTTTCTCTTCTTTGGCAACCTGTGGAAAGGGGAAGGGCTAGGGACTCTGCCAGCCTCCACCCCTCCCCAAATGCTTTAGGCCAGTCTTTTAATGCAGTGTCAGTGTTGGAAGTTTCCTCAGGGATTCCTGAATTACAAAATCATGAGAGAGAGAGTGCCCCAAGAGAAAGCACAAGGCAAATGAGAGGCAAAGTCCTCAGATTTCCTATCAGTTCAGGCCTCTTCTCACTGTGCCATCAAGTGGGTAATGTCAACATGCATGCAGGCACAATGCACACATATACACACTTCCACACATACAAATGCATAAGCATGCACACACCCATGTGCATACATATGCACACATGCAAAACATAGGCATGTATACAAATGTCAATGGACCAATATATAGTGCATTCACAGCAAGCACATGGACATTGCCTGTGTAGAAGTTTCTGGCACACAACTATACATGAGCCAGGAATACACATACTGGTGTCCAAGACTCATCTGCATGCCCCAGCTGGTGGGCTTCACTCCTAGCCCGGAGAGGGAAAGGACATTTTTTTCCAGGGATCAGGACAGACCTGTGTGCCCTCTCCTTCCTGTGGAAGCCACCAAAAGGAGAGGCAGCGCTTTCCCTCTCCCCTGGAGGCAGCTGGTCCAGCTCAGACACAGACCCAATGCTACAACCCTCTCCCGCCAGCAGGTACATCCAGTGCCCTCCCAGCTGTAGCTCTTGGGGCTGGAGCAGGCCCAGGGTGAGAGGAGGCAAACATCCCAAACAGATTTCTCAGAGGCTTGGTAAGTCATGGGCCATTACAATTTACTCCTTGAGTCTGCTTCGAATACAGCCTTTTCCAGCTGGATGCCACTCTGGAGATGGAGTGGGCCCCTCCACTCTGAAATCCTCCCCACAGGTATGGGGTGGAGTGTTATGAGGACACTTGGGAAGATTTCAGGTTATAGTAATGGAAGACTCTAGGTATGTGTGACCCAATAGAAAAGCAGAAATGTATTGGGTGTGTGCAGGCACACACATCCTAAAGAGAGTATTCTTATCAACAGCTTGTGACTCTGCTTTGGGCAGGCAGGTGGGTGGGAGTGCTAGGAGGGGGCAGGGGATTGTAGAGGAGACTAGTAAGTACTCAACTCCCCCTCCTCAACTCTGCTGAGGAGTGGGGTATAAAGCCAGGCACAAGTTAGACACTGTCAACCAGCAGCAGACTCCTCTCTGTCCCCTGCCACCAAACAAGCATATGGAGAAAGCTCCATCTGGGGTGCCAGCATCCTCCCTTCCTCCTAAAGACCTGGTCTGCAGGCCTCCAGGACCAGGGCAGAGGGGCAGGAGCCTCCTGTGAGAGAGATGAGAGTCCAAAGACAGAAAGGACCCAGGAGAATTTCTGATTCAGCCACAGCTACTGGAAGAGTGGGCTTGGGCCCTGACAGCAGCAACCGGGTCCTGACAGCAACCATTTCCTGCAGCGAGACCCACGGCTCTGCCATCTGATAAAGAGAACACAGTGGAAAACTAGACGGAGAGAGCTGGGGAGAAGCCGCCTCCACACTCCCAATTTCAATACTGAATCCTGAAGAAAACAAAATCGAGTCCCAGGAACGACCACAGCAGGGCTCTCCTTGCCCTTCCCCCGCCCCTTCACCTCCAGGTACAGGACTTGTCCATTTGGCAGAGTGCAGGCAATTCAGAAGATACCATGCCCAGAAATTCAAAATTAGCATAATCGTTACTCACCGAGGGCCTTCCGTGCACATTGCTAGCCATTTCACACAAGTTATTTCCTTCAACCACATACATTTATGTGTATTGCCTATTATAATTCCCACCTTACAGATAAGAAAATTGAGGTCCAGGGTCGTCCTGCTAAGTTGGCACCAAATCACGCTGAAGTCTATACTGTAGTTACTTATCATAAATGGAAGAATGATTCGCAGTCGCATTAGCATAGAGTCAAGTCTCCACGTTAGTCCTGGACTTTGGCACCTGGGGGAACAGGGGTGAGCACTGATTTGAGGGAAGGGCTATTCCTCCTCTCCTTCAGTCTTAACTAGGAGTAGCCTCAGCATCCCTCCAGCCCTCTCCCCTCTCACTCTGTAACTCAGGTCCGAGTTCCTGCTCACACATCCCTACTCTACACTTCCCATCAGGGTGTCAGATTAGCGTCCCAAGAGATTCCCATCTCTTCCCGGATTAAGATGCCCCTCTCCCCGCACAATCAGCAGTTTCCCCCCTCACCCTGTCCTCCGGCACCTGCATCCAGACTGGGTTCGCCGAAACGGCCCGCCCCACCCGGGCATCTTGACCTTGCGCCAACCCGACTGGAGCTGCCTGCGGCCGGCGCGGTCCGCGGAGGGCGCTTCTTCCAGGCACTTCCGGTCAGCGCAGCCCAGGCCGCAGGAGGGTGCCGTCCTGGACCCCCTCTCTCCAGTGGGGGCTGGAGATGGGAGCGCAATTGGGGCTCCACCGAGGTCTCTGAGGGCACTTCGCCCTCCCCACCCCACCCCAGGAACCGCGAAACCCCAGATCTTCTTGCTCAGAGCGGGGAGCGGGCCCTGCCCACCCGCTCTCCAGGGACGCGCGCAGAAAGGCAGTCCCGGCCGCCTCCCCGAGCCAGTGTTGGGGCAAGCGTCTGAAAGCTGCGCCTGGGCCGCAGGCTCCGGTCATCGCCCCCCACCCCTGGTTCTCCCGGGCCGCTGTTCATTGCACAGTTTCGATTTGTCTAGGCCGGAGTCTCCTCTTCTCTCCTCACCATCTTTTTCTATGCGCCTCCCGCCTCTGTGTTCCTCCTCATCCTCTGCTCCACGGTTTCCGTTTTTGCACCGGAGGTCGACGTTCTGTTCTGCGACCAGCCTTCTCCGGCCGCTCGGACTCGGCCTCTGCCGCGGGGTGCACCCGGGCGTCCCTTTGGCTCCTGGCCCTCCCTCTCTCCTCGTCGCCCGGTCCTGCCTCCGAGTTTGCGCCCCTGGCTGCCCCGCGCCGCGGCTCGACTGGACATCCCAACGCTCCGACTGTCCGCTCCCCTCCCCTCCCCCGGCCGACACGTGGGGACCAGCGCTGACCTTGGGTGCGGCCACGCTGTCCCCCGCTGCTCTCCAGTCACCCCTGTATCCCTTTGACTCTCGGGCTTCCGAATAGGGGCTCCCGGAGTATTACCAGGGGAAAGGGGAGCGCCCTTCCCCTCGTAATGAGAGTCGCCACGCAATGTCCGCTGCGCAAACTGGGCCTCGGAGCAGCCGGGCCGGGGTCAAACCAGGAAGGGGGGGAGGGGTGGACAGCAAGGCTAAAGAGACCTGACTTTATTTGTGTTGCTTTAACTTGTCCTGAACGGTTACACGAGGCGCGCGCTCCTGCACACACACACCGCGGGCAGCCCAAACCTTCGCTGGCTCGGCCCACCGGCTCCTCGCCCCGCCAGTCCTTAGTCGACTCTGAGCCACTGGAGTCAGAGGGCTCGGGCGCCTGCCTTCTCGGTGCCGCCTGGGTAGGACCGGCTGGCGAAGGGCTGCCAACTGAACTTTCCTGCACTAGGTGAGCCCCTTCTGAAATCCTCGCTGCAGGATACTTTTTTTGAGGGGGCGGGGGGCGAGAGGAAGTTGCAGAACAGCTCTGGCCCCGCCACCTCTTTCCCCAATAAAGCCACCATCCTCGGGGCGCAGAGATTTGTCCTTCTCCTCGTCTCCTTTCTTGGAGCTATGTGGCCAGTTCTCTTCACCAGACAAAGCTGAGGTTTCCTGCTCGGGTTCACTGTTGACTTAGGATTTCTTTAAAACTAGCGGCGCCAACTTGCCCTCGCTCTGCGCCTTCCCTGAGCGCCCCCCCCCCCCAAGGCCTGGAGGAACTTCCAGAAGGGTGAGACCGGGCAGGCGGGGGGCGAGGAGGCCGCGGCCTGGCAGGGACTGTCCTTCCATCCTTTGCTGGATTTCCCGCGCCTTCTATCCCTGCAGATCGAGCTCTGGCCTTCACCCCGGGCCTCCTAACTTCAGGTCCGCCCAAGTGCCCTCCTCTCAGCAGGCGGAGGCTCACAGCTCTGTAGGGAGTAGGGACGTAGGTACCCGAGGGAGGATGCTGAACCTAGTGTCACGCTTATCGGGCCTCGAGTTTCATATCCATTCTTCATGTCCTCACAGGGCTGACTGCGTTGTGGTGCTAAGTGACAAGTCGAGTGTTGGCTTGGGGACTGCGATGTAAGTGAGGGACCCTGGGTGTTGGTGGAGGGGAGAATGCAGAGATTATTGCCCACTCCCCCCTACCCCGTGCCAAGTTCAGCCAGAAGTTAACAAAGTTTCTTTTTCGGAGTTGAACTATCTTGGGTTCTCCGACCGCACAGGGCTTGGGGGTAGGGAAAGGAGGCGCAGAGTTCTTTGTGCCCATCGCGTGCAAATTTTGGCCCCAGACAGGACCGGCCACAAGGAAGGGAACCAGGTGTGGGCTGGGGCCGGGAGAGGCGCCCTGGCAGCGGACGTTCCCGCAGGTAGTGCGCGACTCTTGCCCCAGGAAGAAGTCGCTGCTGCCTGCAGAGTGGCCTTGGAGTGGCTCGGGCCTCCATTGAGACTGCTCACTTCCTTTTCTCCGGGACCACGGGACCACAGTTCTTCAGCTTTTTCCGCCCTAGGCTCCCCCACCTCCTCGGTTCCCCACGGTAGAGTTATTTGAGGGCTTCCCGGAGTTGGGGTTTGGCCCACCAATCCTAGCAAGTCATGGCCTGCCCGGCGAGGCGCAGCGAGGCGGCCTCCCTCCCGCTACCCTGGGTGGGGTAGGGACCCCCTTTCCCCTAGAGACCCTCTAGCACCCGAGTGTTGGTGATCATTACTTTAAATTAAAAGTCTCTTTTCTCCTTTCCGTCTAAGCCTCAACTTAGTTTCAGAGAATGAAGCGTGAAAGCTCTTTTATGGAGATTACCGATGCTTCATTTATTCCCGCGAATGGCAAACACAGCCCGGGAAACACCGAGCGAGCGAGCTCCTTGTCTCGGATCCTCAGCCGTCTCCGTGTTCACAAGCTCACTTGGCTGTGAGACGCCGTCGGGGAAAGCCCCTGCTGTGGCTTCCCTGGGGAAGGGAATTGCGCGTTCGCTAGTGTGGCAGTCCGCAAGCATCCCTGGGTGGGACAGCGGTTTAGCCTCAGAGGCCCGCCTTGAGAGCTGAGACATTTGGGGCTAGGGAAAGTGGTGGGCGTCCAGGGTGTCAGCCCTGAAGATCCCTGAGGTTCTGTGCTTATGTGAGTGTGACGATGCTGGTCATCCTCACTCCAAACCCACCTTTCCGCTCCTTATTTTCAGTGGAATCCAGGGGAACTTGGGGCTCATTACACTGGGAGAGCCAGGAGTCCCATGTACCACATCCTGGATCTCATTCACGTTCCCATTCCAACCTTACACCAACCCGTGTAACCTTTTGCGTGCTTGGCCATGAGGCTGTGTCCATAGTAAGCACTTTGGTGAGGCTGTTTTATATTTCCACGTCTGCCAAATACAGCCCTAAGAGCAGGCAGCACCCCCCTGGAAAGGGTGGGTCATTTTGGAAACATATCCAGAGCCTTTGAACCTCAGGAATACAAAACTCACCTTGTGATCTGGCGGTTGTCTCCTCCTCGATCAGGGATGCTTTGACCATTTCACAAGGGGCAGTTGGAAGGAAGTGATATAGCCTCTGGCAGGAAACACAACAGAGGGTTTTTATTCTTTTTAGACAGAACAGAGAAGTTTGAAGAAGGAAAAGTATAAGCTCCTAAAAGAGAATTTCCAGAGTTCAGGCTTAAATTCCTTTGTGACACTGTGTTATTAACTCCAATGCAGTGGCGTCTCCACATTCCGGCCATCCCACTCTGGGAGCCCCTGTAACACAAAAGCTATTTTTTGGGGGTGGAGGTAGCCAGGAGGGGCCACCAGCCCCCATTCCTCCCACCTTACCCCACGCACAGGTTGCAAGGAGAGTGCCAGTGCTGCTTTTGTTTAGAGGGCCTTGCTCTAAGACAACATCTTAGAGACACAAGTATGGGAGTTTGCCTGGGGTGTCAACATGGACCAGGCTAAAAGTGATAATACAGTCTCCCTTATTATATAGCCAATGACTTGTCTATAGTATGCAAGGACATAGGGCCCTTTTGGTTGCCCTGTCTGCCTTTGATGGGTAAGGACAGTTTCACCATAAAGGTCCTCAGTGACTAAGAGAGATAGGACAAATGGTTTTTTGAGAGCAAGATCACCCCACAGAGCCTGGGGAGGTCCCACTGGTGCTATAAGGGAAGGTGAGGCTAGCCAAGTTGAGGGGGTGCAACATGAAGTCTATTTGAACACACAGCACTAAGTTGGGAAGGGCGGAGAGTAGGCTTGCTGTTTGACTGAACAATTGCCAACTTTCATTAATTACTCAGTCATTTTAATGTGAAAGCAAATACCAAAATGCTCTCATACCCATTCTGAATTAATGGCCTGCAAAATTAGATGAGGAGGGGGCCAAAGGGTGAGTTGAGGTGTTCAGAGGAGTGTTCAACCCTTCTTTCAAACCTAAAAAGTGCCCCCCACCAAATGCCTGAGGTGGTGGTCAGTGAACTGAAAACCTAAAGCAAAAGCTATTCCTTAGTGAACAGAGGTTGGATTCTAATGATGACAAACATCAGAATGAGACCTTCCTTGGGTTCTCATTGAGTATTCAATCATGCAACCTGGCTTAAACCAAGTGCCTGTGACGTTCTTGGTACTGGGGTGGGCCCCTGTGGGATGGCACCTGATGTTCCAGGAGGCCGTGCCCCCAGATATCATTTGAACTGAATGAATTTCTGAAGGCTACGCCTGGGTGTTTTGGAATATGTCAGAACCCATCTCTTAACTTCCATAATGCCAAGGCAATTCCTGTGGGACAAGTTTGATTGGTTAACTCGGTTGAATTTATAATCTGTGAAATAAAAAACAAAGTCAGGTTTAGGTGCACATAACTTAGTTTATTATGTCAAAGCTTCAGGAAAAAAAAAAACCTTTCTTCCTTGCTTCCACTGTATGCCATCTGTTTACACAGCAAAATGAACCCACAGGTTTGTAGAATTTAGAGATGATAGTTGCTTTTCCTTGATACTTTCCCTCCTCATCCTTGTGTTTCTTCTCAGGTGCTTTTGATGTGCCTGCATTTTTGATGGCCACATTCTCTCATTCTCTTGAAATGTGGTTGTGTGGAGCAGTCCCAGATAGTTTTCAGAAGCGTGGCCTTGGATTTGGAATGGAGCATGTAAGGACATGATACAGAGTGACTTTCTGCCTTCTGGGTGTCATATAAAGTGGATGAAGCCAGAGGGGCACCCTGCTGAAATGACTCCCTGGTCTATTTTTGGGACATTCTTCAGAGTTATTACTAAGGAAAATAACTTCATCATAAGCATCACATTTCTGCATGGGCAAAACTTGGGCAGAAATTTGAAACACCCTTCTGGGCCCATTTTATGTTTAATTGCTTTTGATAAATTCACCATTGCAAGCCTCGTCCTTGAAGCTTACATTCTTGGAATTCTAGGACTCTTTCTGGGATTCTTTTAGGCATAGTCTATACATGTAGACCAGTTTCAGTAAAAATGACAGTGAAATAAGAGTTGGCTGAAGTCAAAGAAACAGCAATGTGGTTGTTTAAACTGCTTTCCTTCACCTTTCCTAGGCCCGATTTTGGTGGAGAGCAGGCTAGTGGCTGGTCTTCCTATAAAGTGTACCATGTGCTAACCTCTTAGTTTGATAGGGTGTAGGTCAGAGAAAATGCAGAGGCTGGTCTTGAATTTCTTCAACCTAAGAGAAAGTCTCTTTTTTGATATTATTTTTTATAGTGAAGGACCTTATAAAGGAGATTGCTCCTTGTACTTTTCCTTGGGAACCCTAGTCATTGAGCTGGCAGCCTGTCTGTGGGGTCAAGGATTTCATATGCACAGAGGTGGGAAGCTACGATCAAACGGAGTGAGTCCCAGAACCACCCAGGATAAAGATTTAAAAAAAAAAAAAAAACAGGCCGGGCGTGGTGGCTCAAGCCTGTAATCCCAACACTTTGGGAGGCCGAGATGGGCGGATCACGAGGCCAAGAGATTGAGACCATCCTGCCTAACACGGTGAAATCCCGTCTCGACTAAAAAATACAAAAAACTAGCTGGGCGAGGTGGTGGGCGCCTGTAGTCCCAGCTACTGGGGAGGCTGAGGCAGGAGAATGGCGTGAACCTGGGAGGCAGAGCTTGCAGTGAGCCGAGATCACGCCACTGCACTCCAGCCTGAGCGACAGAGCGAGACTCTGTCTCAAAACAAAACAAAACAAAAACCAAAAAACCCTCTTGGATTATCTGACTCAATATCCTTGGCACCAGGACAAACAAGAGTCATACTAATCCCTTACAGTTTTTCTAAACAATATCTAGAATCTCATCTCTGACTTTCTGAGAGGCAGATGTCAGAGTGAAAATGGAAGTTTATGCCACGTTTTGACCACTTTGGCTTTTATTTTTCTATTTTCTTAAGTGGGAGGAGAGAAGAGGTGGAAGAGGAGAGAATTTCTGGGAATCTTTAATGGTAGATATAAGGCTGATCTTTTTTTAAAACTGGAGTTTGCTGTTTAATAAATAAAACTCCACATGTCAATCTGGGAAATGTGATGTTTATTTGAGTGGATAAAAGATTCATGAAGAGTGGCATCATGTGGTGTGTTGGGTGCAGTTTCTTTCCATTTCTAGATTCATGTTTGGAAGGAGGCAGGTGCCTTCCCTCAGGTAACCCAGGGTTCAAGCTAGGGCCTAGCTTTGTGGGAAGTCCTCAGCCTTAGAGACCTGCATGAGCAGCAGAAGAGATCCAAACTCCCAGGCTGGGGGTCATTTTTTTCTGGTCTTCTAGGTGCCTGTCCACACTCCTCAACTGAGGTAGTAGGAAATGAACACAGATCACCTTATGGGAAAAGGAGCAGAGAGGTGCCCTTCAGATTTCAGTGGTCAGTTTAGCCTGTTTTCTTTCCATTACTATGTGTCTGAATGGTGGGAACTTTTTATCTGGAAAGGAATTATTCCTGTGCACAATTGTCAGTCCTGCCAGGAAAGTTATGGCTGCCCTATAAAAGAAGACTGCCTGTCTGCCTTTGTCCTAGGTTGGGAAGGCCTCCTGGTCAATAAATACATATTAATCATGTAAAAGGATTGACATGCAAATGAAGGGCATCATTGACAAGCCCTGGATGGCAGAGGGGAACCCTGCTGCAGCTGTGGTCCTGGCTGAAGAAGCCGGGGCTGCACGAGGATCTTTGCTTGGTGTTTTCTGAAGGGTTAAATGCCCTTTTCCAATAAATATGTGAAAGAGTTAATTGGGCTAGAGATGGCTTTAGGATCTTTTCCTTTGCATGCTTCTTAGCTCTGCCAGGTCTCCAGATTTTTTTTCTTCCTATTTTAAGTCTGGCATTAAGCAGGCCACCCTTTGGATCGCCCTGTCTCTCGGCCCAACTGGAAGCCTCCAAAGGTACTTTGTTCTTTCCGTCAAAGAAAAGTTGAACCAATCAGAGAAATGGTTAAAAGCTTAGATGAATTTTTGGAGGAATGCTTGATATTGCAGGATTAATTGTTAGTTGCCATTATGAATTATTGCTTATAAAATAGCGTGATGCATATTATTGTGGCTTTCTTTACAGAGCAAAGGCACTATGAAATAACCTTGCTATAGCAACACCAAGCTTTGACTCAGATTTTTCTATATGCATGACACCTGTGGGTGTGTATATTTCATAACAATAGTTTTTAATATGCATATGACCACTGAAAAATATGATTTGGTGTCAGGATATACATGGAAAATCTTACGTTTATAAAGACAAAATAAGATGCATTATTATATGTTCCCAGCTCATCTTTGAAGTGAATATAGTTGCTTTATCTATAATGAATCATTAGGATATAAGAAAATATTTTAACCTTGCTGATAGACTAAGTTACTATATATGCTGAAATAAAAGTGATGAGAATCATTTGTGCTAATGAATGTCCTAACTTTGATGTTCCTTTATGGGTGCAGATGTTTAAGAGGTGGACAATTGGAAATTGGTGGACAATATAGGCTCTGAGTTATATCTGTGGGCACTTGTCAACCAGGAGGCTTGCATTCAGTAACTTTGGAATTGGAGCTTAAAGCAGCTGGTTTTGGTAATATTCCTGCTCAGGCCATAGGTGTCTAAATGGCCCCTACTTTGATAAAGACTATAGATGTCTGGAGATTCTGGCATATCAGGCCCTAGGAACAGTTATTGGGGAAACACATAACATGGGCTTGTTGCTGTCTTTCTTTTGTGGTCTATGTCTAATCTTATCTAATGCTCTGCAACTGAGTATCAGATCCTGTCACACAAACCGGAGGAAAGCAATAAGAATGTAAATGGTCTTCCCCTCCTAACATGAAGCACTAAATGCTACCTTGTGAATTAAATGTATCTGTGGATGACCTGGGGACCCAGCTTTTTCTGCATTTTGGGGTTATATTAGTAGTGACCAACCAAGATATTGACTTGCCAAAACATTTGAATTTTCCTTGTAGATAAATTCGCAGAACGGATGTTTTTTAACAGGGGCTTGTTAGCTCTGAAAATCCACACCTAGTTCAAAATCAAACACTAAATCTTCTAAATTCTTGCTGTGAACATAATATGTTTGATGTACTTTATTAATATTTATGTGGATTGTAGGTGAATCAAGTATTACCTAAAATTCAAACTCACTGAACATGTTGTCTATTGAATTGCTGTGTGTGCATTTGTACGTATGTGTAAAGAAGAGAGTAGCTACTGCTAGAGGTAAATTATTTAACATGATTTTCCTATATTGTGGAGAGGCAGGCTGAGTCTCATTTTTTGGATTATGATTTGTATTATGAAATGCTTATCAAATGTTTTCCAAAGATTAGTTTAATTTTAATTAAATAAACCTTTCTCAAGAGGAGGCTCCCAACTATTTCTTGTACCCAGAGGCTAACATACTTGTTGTTTTTAATTATTTTCTGCTGTTACCCAAACTGCTTTGGGTACTCCTGCCCAATTAAATCAAAGGCACAGGTTCCTTATACACAATATGTTTAATATTTAATTTTAATTAAATTAATTAAATTGTTTATTTAATTTTATGTGCATTATTGTGCATAGAATAATGCAAAATTCATGATAGTAAGAATTGGGGTGGGGAGGTGAATCAGAGAGATTTCAAACAAGCTAATTACAACTTCCCCTTCATTTCCAGGGGAAACATTCTAATGTAAGGCAAAAGATAAACCTGAAGTTTCTCCGAAGCATCCCATGGCTTTTAGCCACTGTAGAGTTGAGTTTGTTGGTCTCTTTCACCCTACGGAGCTTGCCTTGCAATTTGCAGCTATAGCAGTTGCTCTGCAGAGGAAAGGGTATGTGCAAGTATGTACACGCTGCTGTCACAGCTCATGCTCCAGTGACATTTTCTACTTTGCTGAACACGGAGCTACCAGCACAGTGCTCCCAGGGAAGGACCATTTTCTACCCAGAGACAACGGCAAAACTTGCAGTAACGTCTTTCTACTCAGGAAGGGCCCATCGCAATGGCTTTGAGCTGCCTAAGCCAGAGCAGTGCTTAAGAATTTGGAGGCATTGGTGGGGCCCACCTTTTGGTTGGAAGCAGTTCCTTTCAGGGAGGGGTCCTTTGCCTGGCTCAGTTTCCATTACAGTTTGCATCCTTAGGGCATAGTTTCTCAGGAGTGTTTTTCTCAGCACAGTGATAGCCTTTGCTGTCGCACACTAGAGTCTTCATTCTCAGGATATGCGTTTGAACAGAAATAGGATATAGACACCAAAAACAAACAAACAAACAAGCAAAAACCAGGAGAATGCTTGGGTTTGTTCCCATTTGAGTTGTCCCTAAAATGATGAGTTCTGGAGTCAAACAATTTCAAGTGCCTCAGTTGAAGGAACCCACTGAATTTTGACACATTTTATTGTCTCTCTTCTCTATTTTCCTGATGTAAAATAATGACATTTTTACCATCACGGTCTGGCACTTGGGACATCTGAGCCAAACTTTCCAGACTTGACCTCATGAAATGGTGTAAACTTCTTTTCATTTTAGGGTTTTGCTCATGTGGGCCACAGCTGAATATTTATGCTTCCCATCACTCTATATATTTTTCCTTTGGGTAGGGGATAGCTTATTTCTTGGTGCCTCCTGCTTATTGAAACTTGCTGACCATACTTAATGAGATCTAACCTTTAACTTGATTCTCTCAGCCACTGAGAAAAAAGGAGAAATAAAAAAAGAAATGGAAAGAAGGAAGAGAGAGAGAGAGAGAGAGAGAGAGAGAGAAAGAGAGAGAGAGAGAGGAGAAACTAGGACTAGTGTCCTTAGGTAAAGTTTCGTTTTCACCAGCTACCTTACACGAGAATGGAGCTGCTAAAAATAAACTCTCTTTCTCTTTGTTGTTGTTTGTTTTTTTTTCCCTCTAAGGCTGGTTTTGTTTCAGTAGATTAAATATTATTATAAAAGTAGCTGATGATGCAGTAAATTAAAAAATCAGGTTGTGGAATGTTTTGCAAAAGCCTTTTTATTTCTATGGCACTTAACCAGTTGAAGCAAACATTAGTTTTAAACCAAAAGCATTTGTCAGGAGGAGTTTTTGCTTCAAATAAGAGTTTGGAAAATACAGAGAAGTACAGTTAGCCAGAATGGACGTAGTGAAAAGAGACCCTGAATTTGGAGAGAGATTAATGTTGGCTCACTATACGTAGAAAAACGTCACTTTCTCTCTCTCTATTTATATTGCCCATCTGTAAGCTTAAAGACCGTTTTTACTATAAAACCTAAGTCTGGGTAGTTGCAAGAAATGTTTCTGAGGACAGATGCAATCGAATTTGTAGGGCACTGCTGTGTCACCACATTTAGCATCAAATTATGAATTAAACAAGAAGAATGAATAACAAATTAGGATTCGCCTAAGCTTAGCTTTGTGCAGTGGGACAATGAAAATTTATCTGAATGCTATTCCTTGATGAGGTTACAGATTTTCTCCTGACAGAAGATACACATTAATACTGTAGAGACAATTATTGAAAGTTCATTTTCTGTGCACATCTTAGAAATCTTTTCAGGGAAATGGAAAGCTACGGTGAAGAGTCAGATTTTAGAAATCCTCCTTCCCTATGTAACTTTTCCTATGGGACTTCCAGTGTAGGATAGATTTGTTAAGAGAATATTTGGGAGGATGATATCAGAAATGTCCAAGCTGAGTTGTATGTGGGGTTTTTGTTTGTTTCTGTTTTTGTTTTGTTTTTTTGCTGATGTGTAGGAAAACTGTTGGCTTTTAGGACTTCTACAACAGGCTGAAAATGACAGGCTTCTTACAGCTGGGCAGTTTGTTAAAAAACACCACACTTTGCCGACAGCACTTTAAAAAGTACGGTCAACTGTACTCCTCCTCACCTAACTGGAACCGGGAAATACTGTGTTGCGGCCCTCACTAATGCCTTCACCACATGCTGACATTCAGGGGAAGAAAGGAAAGGTTGCTGGGAACATTAACAATGGAGCAGAGAAGTTAGATATACTAGGAGTAATTTATTGGGTTGCTGGATATGAAAAAACCTTTTCAAGCCCCTAATGTAACCCACGTGCATCATCGTTCCAAGATTATTAAAGAGACTAAATAGAGAGACATCTCAAGTAGACATAAGAACACCACCATGATACATACCTAGAGTATTTTGGAAAACTAAGATAAGACACAATGCAGTACCACGGATGTCTGTTTGCCATGTAGGCAGATGTTATACGTAAGTGATGTTGCCTTATTTTTTAAATCAACTTTTTATTTTCAAGGAGTTTTCAATTTACAAATAAGTTGTGAAGCCTGTCGCCTTATTTTTATTACAGGCATTACTATTGTGAGTGTAATTTCCAAGTTGACCTCTTCCCGAGAATATTCTTGAAAGGCAGAGGCTTCCTTCTGAGGAGGTGTGGATATGACACAGTTTGCTTAGTGTTAGCAGGGTTTCTGTCCCCCTGGAAGAAGGGGCAGAGACCTCACATGCAAATCAGGTAAAGTAAAATAACAGTTAAATGTATTCAAATAGCAGATTTTATATTAAAAAAAATAGCTAAGTTTAGTCCAAAGATCAGCTTTGCAAGGACTGTTTTTGTATAGGTAACCTTGTGGTTTCATCACTTCTTCCTCCCCTGGCCTGTTTGTTTCTGTAGACACAGTCAGTGTTATCTTGCTGTGCCTTTCTTGGTGTCACCTTTGAGATTTGGACAAAAACTGGGGGAAACACCTGAGGCCCGGCCTCCATCCCCACCTAGTTGTCTTCACTTCCAGGTCCAAGGAAGACTTGCTTACCGCTAAGGCCAGCCTGGTGCTGTGTGCCTGTGCCATAGTAATTCTGTTCTGTAGCCTTGAGCCCTAAATTGCTAGTTTCCTGCATTGGGTTTCATTTCAAAATGGGCTTACTTTTTGAAGAGTTGGAGGCTAGGGAGGTAAGAGTGGTAGGAAAAAACCCCTTTTGGAAATCAATAACCAAAATCACTTCTCAGAGGTCTTAAAAAGATGGAATTGACTGCCCCTTCCTACAGTCCCTCTGTTCCCTGCCTGCCTCCACCCCTATGTGCTAATCACATTCAGGCCAAAGGCAGGAAGGGCTACCTGGCTGCAGCCCAGAGGACACTTTATTTTATTTACAGATGAGCTGTTAACCCTTGAAACACAGATTCATCTGGGAGCTCTGGCTTCCCCATTTTGGCAGTTCAAGCTCAGAGCTGCAACAGGACTTGCCTTAATTAGCTGTGTCATTCAGAACATGGCCAACAAGCTGCAGGCCTGGGAGGAGGGGCCGACCGGCATCCTTCCTGCTGCCCCCAAAGCCTGTCAACCAGAAGGGACTCCTTCAACACGTGTGCAGCCCAGGACCTGGCTACAGAGTGGACTCAACTCCAGGTTCCTGTGGAACCTGGCTGCGTTCCTTTACCAAGTGAGGCTCCAGGCAACCGTCTCACACCTGGGCTTGCCATTCCAAATAGCAGTTGACCTCTTGGAAGTAATGACTTTGAACGGATATGTTCTTATTTCAATAGTATTGCAACTGCTCAAAATCTTTTAAGAGCTTCTCTTTTGAAATTACCTTTAAGAGTTAGTTTACAAATCGCATATTCACACATGCATCCGGTCATAGACACATAAAAGGAGTCTTGTTATTTTATACCCGAACCTCACTCTTGCTCAAAATAGCATTTCCCAGTTTGATCACTCACCTTATTCATCAGACTTGGCTCAGAACTCCTTTAGACTCTTTCCCAAACTTAGATCCTTCTTTAAGAAGGAAATTTCTCTACCACCAAGGATTTTCAAAAGAATGTGCCAGAGGCTCCCACGGCACTTTCAGAAGAGGAATTCTTAAGAGGTTTTAAGCATGGCAGTGTAATCGGAATAAATGTATGAATTTCCAGGGTGTGTCTTTGGAAGGGGACAGAACACATTTGGATGTGAAAGTTCTGGGTTGGTGGAAATTCCAGTTGTGAAACATTATTGCCACCAAACCTGCAGCACCCCTCCCACCCCCACTACACAGCCTGAACCTTGCTCCTCTGGGTGCTGGTGAACTATGAACATTTTCAAGTGAATATTTGTTCCAATTTCAAGGAAGGTAGTGCAGGCTCCTCAGACGCGAATCAAATGGCCTGTTTTTAAGGGCATGTTGAAATGCCTGGGGTGAGAGAACCTTGCAATGGTTCTGTCTTTTACCAAACTCTTTCTACTTGCATCTTTAAAACTTGTCTCCCGTAATACAGATGTATAGACACCAATGATGAATAAAAATGCATTAGCCATGAACCATGTTCTGAGAATACAAATACATTTCTGGTGACAGAAAGACCTAATCTGTATGGAACATGCTTCTTTGTTTCCATATATGTATATATGAGCCCCAGGATGCCCCACCCTTTCTTCTAGAAGCAAGCATATTGGAACAGAGCAGGAGGGAGAGTGGAATACTCCCTGATAGGCCTGAGCATGTGGCATCGGTAAATCAATTGTTCCCAGTACAATTTGGGGGGAGAGAATCTGATATTTGACATTTGAAAGATAGCATCAAAGGAGTCGTGACTGGAAAAATCCGAGCTCACTGGGATTTTCTTAGACATAAATTGCTAGTTAGCCCTGTTTTATTTTGAGTTATTTTTGCAGGTTTCTAACCTTTCCAGTGCTTAATCGAGCCCTGCTGTAGGTGGATTTTCTTTATGGAGGGAGTACACAGTGCCCCAGGGAAGGGCTTGGCCTGAATCCTCAGTGTGCAAGGGAGGAGGTTCCTGGAGTGGAAGGGAGCCCATCCCACGGGGTGAGGTGTGTGAAGAGGGGTGTGCGTGGATTGGGCCAGCTGAGGTGAGGCTGCAGGGAGGGATGCGGTGTGGGAGCCACCTCTCCTGGCAAGGCCTGACCACCACCTCTGCGAGACCAGGCTGCTCTCTTCAGCAGAGGGCACTGTGCCGGCATCGGAATGTCTGGTCCTGCTGTCAGCTGTGTGACCTTGGGCAGGACTCCTACCATCTCTGGATGCCAGCCTATCATTTGCAAAATGTGATCATTGGATTAGCTCTGCAATTCCCTACTTGGGGTTCTTGTCAGGAGTATTGGGGGAGGAGGGCCCTCTGATAAGTCTCAATGTTTTAAGGTGATTGCTGGAAGTATATCTGTGCTCTGCTTGCATAGGTTGCCCTGGCCAACATGATTGGACACTCTTTCGTTTTGGGCTGAAGACAGAGCAGCTCACTGCACTTGCCAATGCTGCTGCATGTTGCCCAGAAGGTCTGACTGGCAGTTACATGTGTATATGATGAATAAAAATGGGAAAATGGATGAATTATTATTTAATACATATTTTAAAAAGTAACATTTATAAGATACCTGGCATATTGTTGGCTCCTACTAAATAGTAGCTATTATCATTAATATTATTACAGCCAATCTGGTTGGTCAAAGCTTTCAAAATGTGGGTAGTAGCAGGAACATTCTGTCTTTGATGGAGAAATGTTTGGGAGCTGCAGTGGGGCTGGTTTGCAAGCCCCTCCATGCAATAATGTTGTCTTAGACTTCTTTGGCTGCAGGTTCCTAGTGCTGGTAGACAGAGTGGGTGTGGGGATTGGTGGCAATTCCCAAGCACTGTACCTGAGGAAGCACTGAGAGCCAGTCCCTCTCCTTGGCTCCTTCTTAGCTCAGAGCTGACTCAGGCTGCAGATGGGCTGGCCACCCACTCTGGTGGGCAGGGTTCTGTGACTACCCATGAAAAGCTTAGGGGTCCAGCTACTTGCCTGTTCACTGACTGTGGGTTGCCTACTTTGAGGGGGACAGGGATGGGGCTAGGGAGAGACCCAAATCTTACAAGGGACAGTTTTCTTCTCCAGTGAGTTTCAAATCTAGTTCATGGAGAGGTGATGTGGTTCAGAATACCATTGTCCAATTGCTTTTCTAGAATTTTATGCTGTACATCGTAGTAAAAACTACCATTCATTGATGCATTGATTACATATTTGCCCAACACTCTCCTTGGCTATTTGCATACATTATCTCATTGACTCCTTATAACAGTCTTTTAGGATGCATCAGTATTTCCATTTTATAATTGCAAACACTGATGCTCAGGGAGGCTAAGTAACGTTCACAAGATCACACAGGTAGAGAGTGGCAGAGCTGGAATTTAAAGCCCATTCTCTTTCTAAATGTTGCCAATTTGCTTCCATATGATGAAATATCCTACAGTATGAAGATGGCGAACATTAGGAAACTCCTGAAGATCTGTAGAGTGAATGGCAATCCAGACAGGCTTCCACAAAGAAGGGAGTTTTGAGTTGGCTCTTGAAGGAGAAAAGAGGCCCTGAGAAGAGGATAGAAGGTGTGGATGGAGTCGGAGTGACATGTGTAAAGGAGAGAGGGGAGAGTTGAGGTGGTAGTCTGTGGTGATGGTGGAAGGCTGTGCCCTTGAGAGAGGTCAGGCTGGGAGTGACATCACCATGGTCACTGCTCTGGGGACAGGCAACAGATGTGGACACCTTTTTTTTCTTTTCTTTTTTTTTTGAGACAAGGTCTTACTCCGTCACTAATTTTTGCATTTTTAATAGAGACGGGGTTTCACCATGTTGGCCAGGCTGGTCTCGAACTCCTGACCTCAGGTGATCCACCTGCTTCGGCCTACCAAAGTGCTGGGATTACAGGCGTGAGCCACCACAGCTAGCTTTTTTTTTTTTTTTTTACACTTTTGGTTCTACCCATCCCATTGGCTACCAGAGACCTCTCTGCCCACCAGTGGGCAGGGGCTGCTGCAGCACCCCTACTCCGCGGACAGCAGTCAGACCCCAGGAGGCACCAGCAAAGGGTTCGCTTCCCTCCCACCCTCACTTTCGTCTGCCTTTTGTTTCTCTTTCCCCACTTCCTCCCTTTCTTCCTCTCTCTTAATGTTTGCATTTCAAACTGGCATTTAAGCAATAATTAAAATTTAAAAACTCACTCACAGTGTAGCTCTACCATGGAACCATCCGTTTTCACTTTTCCATGGCCCCTGCCAGCTCTTGCAAATTTGCATACATGTTTACACAGTTGTAAACCTTAGGTACATAGAATCTTTGGTCTTTTTTGTTTCCTTGGACCTTGATATCAGGATATTTCTTTTCTGAATTGCCTTTGCGATCACAAAACCATAAATAGCGGACTATATCCCACTGGGCTGGGGTGCTCTGATGGGCAGATGTCCTCCACCACAGATGCATTTCTTTCCTAGTTGCTTTTGTGTGTGTGTGTGTGTTTGGGGGGGTGGTCCTTTATAGCTGATGTTGTTCCTGAGAGATATGGGAGGTAGGCAGGGCCGGGAGACTGTGGGAACAGAATGCCAAAAAGTTTGGGCTGCCTTGGGTGGGAGGCTAGGGTCTAAGTCAGAGATAAGCTGACTGATGGGGTGGCAGGGAGCCTCTGAGGGCATATCTGGCTGTGAGAGTCGGCGGAGACCATGAAGGTGGGATGGGGCGGCCTGGAGATGTAGGGTTTAGATCAAAGCCCTGCTGCTGACCTTGGGAAAGTTTCTTAACCTCTCCAAACCCTAGATTTCTCATCTATAAAATTGAAACACTAATATTTATTTTTTAATTAATTTCTTTTCTTTTCTTTTTTTTTTTTTTTTTGAGATGGAGTCTCACTTTGTCGCCCAGGCTGGAGTGCAGTGGCGCGATGTCCGCTCACTGCAAGCTCCGCCTCCCGGGTTCACGCCATTCTCCTGCCTCAGCCTCCCGAGTAGCGGGGACTACTGGCGCCCGCCACCATGCCCAGCTAATTTTTTTTTTTTTTTGTAATTTTAGTAGAGATGGGGGTTTCACTGTGTTTGCCACGATAGTCTCGATCTCCTGACCTAGTGATCCGCCCACCTCGGTCTCCCGTGCCTGCTGGGATTACAGGCATGAGCCACTGCGCCCTGCTATTTTTTAAATTTTTATTTTCTTTTTTCCTTTTGTGTTTTCTGTAGACCTCCGCTGTGGACATGATATTTATTTATTGAAACTCTGGCATTCAATAAACATTAGTCCCCTCTTCCACCTTCTCCTTTTAGGTGGTTTTGAGCTCCTTGGAGAGGCTGATGATGAATAGAATCAGCTCTTTATAAGGAGGTCGTGGCTATGGGCTGAGCAATATGGTGACCCATCCATTCATTCAACAGATACTTAGGGAACACCACCTCTGTTCCATAATATAGGCCTGAATGAGACAGGGAGGACCCCTGGCATCACAGAACTTACAGCCTGGTCTGCAGCCAACCAATAAACAGGTAAACACGGGGAAAAATATCTCATAAAAATAAGTGCTATAAAGGGACAACAGATATTTAAGTTGGGGAGTCAGTGATGATGGCTGAATTTTACGTGGAAGGGCCTGGAGGGGCATTTAGTTAGAAGGTGGGGCCAGAGGATTTGTCTCAAAGAGGTTTTTGCTTAAGTTGGCAGTTTATTTGGAAGTGACTTTGGGGGTGAGCTATGGATTTTTATGGAGAGCAGAAGCTAAGGTGCAACTCCTCCAACGCCCATCCCCTGGTGCCAGCGCTGTTCAGGGGATGAAGTACGAGTCAAGTTTTGCAAGATGAGAAGGGAGAGGCACATAAGGTTCTTAGGGAAGAGTTGGTACCCAAGGGCCAGACTGTTGCCCCCTTGAGGGGTAGTGGGCAGCATGTGGCCAGACAGGCCAGGCCTGTGGGCCTGTGGGCTAGGGCACAGGCTGTTAGGATTCAATTTTCAGTGCAGGGGAGTCACTGGAGGAAATGAAGCAGGGCTAAGATTTGATTGATTTGTGGTTTGAATAGTTACACATTGTAGTTGACACTCATAGGAAGAAACTTGAATATAAACTGGAAGAAGTAACAAGTTTGTGCAGCAGAGCTTGTTGTGGTCAGGCATATCAGAGAATGTTGTGTAGGCTGTGTTTTGTTGGTTGCAATAGACAGTGTTGAATTGAGAGAAGATGAACCCTTGATAGAGCATGGCACCATGCCAGGACCAATGAGAGACTTGAAGACATGACTAAGAAGAAAGAAGAGATGCTATAATCATGACATTTCTGTGACCATCAGAGAAAGACAGGAAGTGGGGAGGAGTTTGGGGGAAGCCTGGATGACTGGCAGGAATGCTGAGCTGTGGACTGGAAGCTGCCTGGGGCATCAGACACCTCTCTCCTTTCTCCCTGATGCAGCACTTTCCTCAATGTGCCTCTGAAACCATCACGAGCCGTAAAGAAAGAAAGTGAGGTTGGGGCAGGGTGAGATGGGGGTCTCTTTGGAGTTGGAACTACACTACTAAGGCATCTAGAGCCCGAGTCTAATTCTGGTGATCGGGAGCTCCCTTCACCCTCCACATGCTTCATTTCCTGATCTTAAAACGAACAGGATAGCACTAGAATAAGCTCTTGGACCTAGGCTTTCTCTAAAACTCGTTGAGGTCATCTGTGAGATGGGGTTAACCTTTCTTGCCCTGCTTCTGTCAAAGGAGGACCCCTCCTCAAACCATCAAGAACCACCCAAAACAAGAGTTTTACCACTCTAGCTGTTAATAATTAGATTTAAAAGGGCCCTCAGTGGCCTGAGCTAGCCGGGGAATTGCTGAATTCCCCGTTTTCTTTCTGGAACTACAGTTTCCTTCCCCTACTTCCTGACCCCTTCCTCACTCTCTTCTCAAAATGGTGGTCGGGAGTTGGTAAAAATTGGGTGATAGGAAGAACAGAGAAGCAAATCTCATTAATTGACTGAATAATTGTTGGACCCTGACTGGGGGCAGGGTTTCTGTTCCATGCGATGCAGGGGTTACCATGGAGACCAGGATGCAGGACTGGCCCTGAGGGCTCCTGGCTGCTGAAGCACAGCAGAACTACCCCTTGAAAAATTCAAATTCCAGATCCAAATTTGAGTTTGGCTAGACCTGCCAAACTCAAATCTCCAGAAGTCTGCTTAAAAAGCTGCTAGAATATTTTGTTGCATGTGGAAAAGTAAGAACGACTGAATGGGAATAGAGAAGCCGTCTCTTAAAATAGAGTGGTAAGCATTGGAAGAAAGTGGAAGGTAAAAACTTGCACAGAGCTAAAGGAAACCTAGAGCAGGAGCACCTAAGACTCCAGGATGGTGTGAGCATAGGCACAGTCAGAGAAGACTTCCTGGAGGGAGTGCTGCTCACACTGAGTTTTGAAGGATGCAGGAAAAGGGAACAGCATGTGCAAAGGCAGGGAGGCTTTCAATGAATGGTCACGTGCAACCTTAAAGTTATCTGCATTTAATGTGCGCAGTCTGGGGTGGGGGTATGACCCTGAGGAAGTCCTGCGGATGCCCCTCTCTTTTGGCAAGAATTTGGACCGGCTTTCATCATGAGGCTGAATATATTAGGTGGAAAATAAGTTCCAGTTAATAATAGATTCATGCAAACAAGAGAGGTAACCACCCTAAACAGTATCAGGCTGGGATTGTGTTTTTCTCAGACTTCACAAGGATCAGGCAATAATGAATCAATTAATAAAGGCAGTAGTCATTTATCAAGCCCTCATTATGGGCAGGCCTACACCTGCATGGTTGCGAAGCAGGTACAATTTCCTCCATTTTACTCAGCAGCTCAGACAGGTGTAGTGACTTGCTTAAGGTCACACAGCAAGATAAGCCACAGAGCTAAGTCTTGAGTGTAAGTCTCCCCAGGCACAACAGTGTCTACAAGTGTGGTTGTTGAATGCCTGATCCATATTTTTCAATGATCTTGGGCAAATTCCTTAGATGCTTTGTGCCTCAGTTTCCTCATCTTTAAAGAGGTGAGGCTGGTAGAGCCTTTTGGTAGGGTTGTTTTGAGGTCTCCGTGAGCGGCACCTGGATGTAGTGAGTGCCACTTAGTGGTAGTAAGAAGGCCACTGCTGTGAATGGAAGTCATGGTCACTCCCCAGCCCACACCACCCACAGGTAACAGGTATGAGGGGCTCTGATTTGATTGTGTCAGGACTGACCACTCAGCTCTGAAATTTTGGAATGGATTTTGAGTCTTGATTTCTGGAAACACTAGCTGATGTCCTGGGATGAACCGCTTGGAGGAAGGGGCATTATCCCTTTGACCTTCCTGAGTACCCAGTTTGCTGAGCCCTGTGGCCAAGGCAGATGCCAGATATTGGTTTTCTCCTCTTGTCTGGGATGATGTCAGCCCCTGTCAGAAGGGCAAACCGGCTTGTAAGGCTGTAAGGGACACTATGGCTGGAAAAACAAACTGGGCTGTTGTGGGGAGGGCAGTGGTCAAGGGTTACCTGCTCTAGCGGCAGACAGGAGAGCAAGATAAAACTCCAGAAGTGGAAAATTCTCCACAAGTACTCAGCTGTAAAGCTGCTTTGATGGGATTTCTAAAGGCCTGTGTGTAGGGGCAGGCACCATGCAGGGTGCAAGGGAGGCTGCCAGGATGTGGCTGGGGGCTGAGCCTGGGAGGCTGAGAAGTGCCATGGAAATGAGCCTGACCAAGGCAGGTGGGGTGTTTGTGTTGGGGCAGGGGTGCAACTCGCTGGCAGCCTGTTCCTGGAAGTCAGGAGACAAAGAGCTGGAAGAAACGGTGCCAGTGCCCATGAGCAAGGTTCCATGCTGAGACCATGGCCTGCCGCCGTGTAGACCACACACCTCTGTGCCTGCTGGAGGTGGGAGGGGGCTGTAGGTCTGGGGCAGGTCTGGGTGCTGGCTGGGTTGGGAAGCCTCTTCTGGTAGGGGTTCCTCGATGCTGCGGGATAAACAAGGAAACAGCTGTCTGCTTCTCTCATGTCCGTCGACTCAGGTGGACAGTTTTGGGGTTATCCAGAAAAACGTCATTTTAACCCACTGTGAAAGACAGAGGGCTTCTAACTTTGTCCCAAGTCATCCAATCTGGGCTGTGTGGCCACAATGATGATTTTTACTCAGCCAATTCAAAATAGTAAGGGTTTCCTGCCAGACCCTCTGGAGATCTGTATATCCTCAGTACCTGCTGACCCATAGGAGGTGCTCAGTGAATGAATACTGAAGAAATGAAAAGTCGGAGTCACTGACCACCCACTGTGGCTGAGGAACATTGCAGGTGTCATGGGGGACACCAAGCAACATAGATGAGGGCTGCAACCACCAGAGAACGAGAGCGCACACAGCCAATATGATTGATAACAGAGAGCCGAAGCCAGCATTTGTGAGCGTTTAGAATGTGCAAGACACTGGTTAAGGTCATTTAACTCACGTGCAAATGTGATGTAAGCAGAATTATTAACTCTGTTTTACTAACAAGGAAACTGAGGCATGAGGAGGTCAAATCCTGTGCTTAAGGTCCCATTACTAGTGCAAATCCCACAGGAAGGGTACTATGACCCCCATTTACAGCCGAGGAAAATGAAATTTACCGAGGCCAAGGTAACCACCATTACTTGTATAGATGCAGAAATTCACACCTTGCTGATCAGTATGTGGGTCACATTCAGGTCTGGGGACATCAAGGGTAGGCTCTTGACTGTATTCACACTGTGTGGACTTCCAGTCTTTTACCCTGAAGCACAGGCATTTTCTTCTGGTTCTTATTGCCTGAGGACCCTAGATACCCCCAGACCCTTTGGGCCCTGAGGGCTGGCAACCTGGGGCAAGCTCTGCCTGCCGGGAGCAGTTTTCCCTGGCCATTCAGCAACCTCAGAAGTACTCCGAAGCTGAGGATGAAGAAATATGGGGTCTACAGTCAGCACAGCACAGGCCTCCAACCCTGAAGTGACTCTACCCTCCAACATCCTCTTGCCAGGTCCTTTGAGGGGCTAAGACTTCATCAGTGGCTTTGAAGCCTTCTAGACCTTTGTTTAAATAGCATCCTATTCAAAAACCTCAACAAAACAGCAGGGGCCCTGATCTGGCTGAGGATGGAGAGCCCCCTGCAGCCTGGTTGTCGGCCTTGTCAGGGCACTGTGCTAGCCACACCTCAGGCCCCTTGAGTCCCTTGGAGCATGTTTGAACTCCCTTGGAAACAAGATGCTCTTGGAGGTCCTGTGCGGCCCCAGCGTTGTGGGATTTGGTGCCCATCAGAGGGGCACTTGCCCTGTAGAGAAGCTTGAGCACCTAGAGGGCCCATGCCTGTGGGGTCCAGGCCCACAGTGGCTGATGGTTTGGGTAATAGAGAAACTGGAGGCAGAGTGGAAGGGGGAAGTCATTTGCATCCTTCCGGTCTTGTCCCCAAGCAGCAAGCCTGTTTTCTTTCCCTGTTAGGGAAATTGGATTTAAGTAAAATAATGCCTACAGAGTCCTTAGCCTAGTTTTTGACACATTGCAGGCATGCAGCAATTATGCTTGTTTTTAGCACAGCTCTGTAAGGGGTATGTGGGGCCAGCCAGCTCTGGCATGCATGTTGCGGCAAAGCTGGACCCAGGCTTTACTTCTGGTGAAATGGGAGGTGAACTAAGTCAGGGCGTTCTAGGTAGCTCCTTCCTTTGGCCTGTCCCTCTCCTCCCTGTTCCTCTTTTGACACCTCTTCCATCCAACTTTCCCCCTTCATGGGCAAACAGACATGGGCAAACAGAGCCATACCGCCATGAAATCTCCTACCCCATAGCTCCTCTTCTCAAGCTCAGACACACTTTGGGGCTCCCAAGGTAAAAAATCAACAAGTCTGTTGCTGAGCTCTTCACCCAGGCAGCGCCAGCACACATCGCACTGTCCACCAGAGACCTGCCAGGCCCTCGGTTGGCCCTGCATGGGGCAGTCCCTCTAACTGGCTGACACTCTGACCTGCTCACCTCTCTGTCCCTGGCACCCAGCCCCAGCCAGCCCAGGGCATTTAAAATAGTTGCAATTTTAATGGAGCATTTGGATGTCATAAACAAATCGATTTCTAATCCAAAGGAGTGATTCTGAAGGTAGAATTGTCAGCTCAGAGCAGGAGTGGCAGTTAGGTTTTGCAAAGACCCCTGACATTCATCAGCCACTGTGGGCTTGAGGCCAGAGGAAAGGTTTTGCTGCTTTGATGGGGACAGGGGTTTTTGATGTCAGAAAATGTCATTTTATGCTGTGGGTAGGGATGGGAAGGGAAAGGGGCTTCATATACCCAAACCAGGACCTTCTTTGAGAGGCTAGAGAGGAATTCTTTGACTAAAACAAGCCATTCTTAAGGCCAGGGAAGGAGTTCTTTGTCTCCGCGGTAGTAGGCTGGAAGCCAGGAAGAAACAGAAATTTCCCAGGGGAGGATACGGACTGGCTGAGGAAATCAGCATTTGTCCAAAGACCATGAGGGCGATGCTTAAGTTCAGCATGGTTGTCCGCCATTGGCCAGGTCCTTGGGAGCCCGTTACCTCCCCGTGGGCTCCCAAATCTGCATTGCTTATATTACCTAGTTAATTGAAAACAAGAGTGGGTGTCTTTCTACATGATTATAAGTATTTTGCCTGGTTCATCTTCCAAAATACACAGCGTAGATATAAACAGCAACTGCAGAGGCAGAGCAGCGGATCCATTGATGATGCATGGGTATGGGGGAGTTTTGAAGATTGGGCAGGCAAGGCTGAAGTTAAGTGCTGTATGCAGTGACTCAGATTCCTGTCTGCTTCCTACCTGAAGCCTCGTGCTCCAAAGGCCAGAGAGTGTTGGGTTTGAACTCTGTATGCTCACACAGTGGAGGTGGTGGTGGAGGCTTGCCTAAAAGGCAGAGATGAGAGCCTGTGGCTCAGGGGAGGCACAGCCCTTGTGCAAGGGGGAAGCCTCTCATACCTGCTTCCAGTAGCAGTGCCCAGTAGCAGAGTGAGCAGCAAGACCCTGGGCTCAGTGGCATCCCGGAACTGCAGGAAGGATTCAAAGAAGGAGTGGACGGAAGAGCTGACCGGGAGCTCACACAGCATCCGGTTGAACTGGTTCATCCCATGGGCCAGGAATCCAAGACACAAAGCTGTTGAATTCCTGGCAGTTTGAATTTCAGTAGTCCTATTAAACACCTCTGTTTCTTTAGAACAGTATTGGCATCCCCACACACAATTGTTTGTTAAGTAACTGATGGCATGGGACAGGATTGACAGGCTGTAAGAGAGGACACCCCGGGAAAAACAAAAATGATAAACTAAATGAAATGGCAAACTGGGAAAAATGTTTGCAACTTATTATACCAGGAAAAAGCTAGATTCTTTAATATCGGAAGAGCCATCATGAATTAATAAGAAAAGGTCCAATAACTGAACAGAAAAATTGACAGAGGCTATGTGTTATTCACTGGGTAGGAAATTCAAATGACTCGCAAGCATTTGCAAAGTTGCTTGACCTCACTGATAATCAGAGAAATACAAATTTAGAAGATGCGATAATGTTTTTTACTAATCCAATTGGAAAAATCAAAAAGTTCCGTATCATCATGTGTTGCCCAAGGTGTGGGGAAACAGGCACTTTTACATAATGTTAGTGGAAGTATGATTTGATGGAGAGTAACTTGGTAATAACTATCAAAATGAAAAACACATATTCCCTTTGACCAGGTATTTTGTCACTAGATATTTTTCTGATACGTGTGTTAGCACAAATAGTTGCAGTTTTAGTACAGCATTTGGATGTCATAGACAAATCTATTTCTAATCCAAAGAAGTGAGTCTGAAGGTAGAAATGTTAGCCCAGACATTTCTGAGGATGTGGAGGTTATGTTTTGCAAAGACCCCTGACACCCATCAGCCAGAATGACCGCATATGAAGATATTCACTAAAGCATTGGGAACAGCAAAGGAATGAAGAGTCAAGTAACTAAGGAACTACTTAAATGGAAGACTTGTTACATAAATTATGCTGTATTTGTATAATAAAATATTATCTAGCCATTAGAAGAATGACACAGCTATATGTATATATATGGAATACTCACTAATATATATTAAGTGATAAAAGTACAGAACAAATGATGCCATTTGTATAAACAACAAATATACATGTATGTATGTGTGTACATATATATGTGCATGTATATTTGTATGTTAAATTTCTATATGTGCACTGGTTATCCTTGAAAGGATATAACAAAAATTAGTAGCAATGGTTGCCTCTAGGAAGGAGAACTGGGTGGGTGAGGGGCAGTGGGTGGAGGAGACTTTACTGTATGCTCTTTTGCTCCTTTTGAATTTTGTATCATGTGCATATATTGTTGGTTAAAATGATTAAATTTAATAAAGCTATCTGAGATTCAGCAAGCAGGGTCTCCCAGCCAATCTTACCCTTGAGAAGTAATGTTGGCCTTGGTTCCTGGTGGCAGTGGCCAGGATGAGGCGGAGGCCTGAGAATGAGGCTGTGTGTGAGGCAGGCTCACCTGTGGACCAGAGAATGCCTGGAGGCCGGTGTGAGTCAGGCCACTTAGAAGGCCTGGGGACCCCCAAGTACACTGGAAGTAAAACAGAGCACTTGAAGCACCAACAACTCTGGAAACCAATAGCTAATTGGGTCAAACCACAAGCCCATCCCAAGTATCTGTGTGTCTGACTTTCCTGCTCCCCACTGCTAATGTGAGGTCTGTGAGGACAGGATCAGGCTTGCAGCCTTTTGCCAAATCTGGGCTGACCTGTCCATGCTGTTCTGTGTGAGTGTCTGCAGATACTTATGGCGGTGGGGTGGAGTCAGCTGGCTCTGGGGTTGATTCAGTGGGCATTACCAACTTCATGGTGCTCTCTGAGCTATATGTACTGGGAGCAGGTGGTTTAGCATCTGGAGTCATACCGACCTGGGTGTGAGTGTGGGCTCTACACATACGAGGGGCAGTGTGTCAGTTTCTGATCAGCATAGTGGGAACCATTATGTCTACCTTGCAGGGCTGTCCCTAGGCCTGATGAGGCCAAAGTGTGCAGGGTTCTCAGCCCCTCTTTCCCGGCCTTGCTGCCTGGTACACCAAGGTGACATGGTTGGACTACAGCAGATGAGTAAATTAATTAATGGGCTCTAGGCAGGCAGCGTGGATTTTAATCCCAACTGAGAAAATTATAGGCTGTGGGATTTAGGGTAATTTACTTAACCTCTCTGTGTTACGTCATCTGTAAAATTGGGTTAATAATAGTTCCTGGCTCATCTAGGGCTGTTGTGAGGATAAAAATGAGATATATGCTGTAAAGCACTTAGCATTGAGCCTGACGTGGAGTAAATAATCAATAATATTAGTTATCATTCTTATCATTGTTATTATTTTGAAATAACTGGATACGTTTAGCTACTCAATTACTGTTTGGCATTTCCAGTGTGGGTAGCCTACATTTTCTGGAGACACAGATCAGGCAAATGGGCAAAACACACCCAATTAGACTCACCACTGTCTCCCAGGAAACTGTGGCCCATCTGGCAGTGCCCATGTGAAACCAGGTTGGGGAGGAGTCAGGAAGGGCTTATTTCAAAGAAATAAAAAATTCTGTGCGGTTCAGTGAGGAACACAGAGCATTTGAAGTGGTCTTAGAAGAAAGGAAACATGAAATGCAGAGACCTCCATGGAGGGTAAAGGCAGTGTGTGTATCTTGGGGGAAACATATTTTCCAGAGATTCTGAGTACAAAGGAAAGAGGAGGCTGTACCTAGGAAACCGCATCATTTTGGTCCTCTTTCCAGGAAAGAAACATTATGGAAAGAGGAAAAATTAAAATTAAAATTAAAAAAGGGTGGGAGCAGAAAACGTCTAGACGGAGCAACTTGAAGGGTGTAGACGGTTGCAGAGGTTACAGAAACTGAGTCTGAGGGGGCTTAGCTGAGGCAAAAGAATTCAAAGGCCAGGTGCGGTGGCTCATGCCTGTAATCCCAACACTTTGGGAGGCTGAGGCGGGTGGACCACCTGAGGTCAGGAGTTTGAGACCAGACTGACCCACATAGTGAAACCCCATCTCTACCAACAATAACAAAAAAAAAAAAATAGCAGGGTATGGTGGTGGGCACCTGTAATCCCAGTTACTCGGGAGGCTGAGGAAGAATTGCTTGAACAGGGGAGGTGGAGGATGCAGTGAGCAGAGATCGCGCCATTGAACTCCAACCCCGGGCAACAGTGCAAGACTGTCTCCAAAAAAAAAAAAAAAAAAATTCCAAAGGGCGATAATAACACCATGGAACCCATGATTGAAATAATGTCAGGATGGAGATTTGCTAGAGGAATTTAATAACAACAATAACGAACCCAGCTTATCCTCCCAAATTAGAGGATACACCTCTACCACACTGGTAATGAGGAGAAGAAATGTTTTAGGAGGTGAGGGGGGTGGCAGGTGATAATCATCACGGGGTACCTATGTCAATTTAAAAAAATAAGCAAAAACAACACATTCCGAAAAGAACAAAAGATGCCCAGGCTTCACCCGGGCCTCCTGCCCCTGTGACATTTTATCAGAACTTGATGTCATTGATTGCTTTCTGATTTGGAGGTTCCCTAAAACGTGATTCCCTTCTATGGTTGGACTAGGCTAAGACTGAAGGGAGAAAGCTGCCCCTTCCCAGGCCTGGCCTCACTTTTGAATGTTTTAAAGACAAAAGCATGGAGGGCCTTTTCCTGCATGTTCCTCACCTCTGCAGGCTGCTCTTATGCGATAGCCTCAATCCTGATGTGTTTGCTGGGGCAGCATATGGATTTCCAGAATCGGTTTCACCCAGAATCTGGAGGCTGCCTGGTGCATTCGAGATCAGCGTAGAGCCACTTTGTGCAGAGCAGAGCGACGCTGGGCCAGACCTCTGGAGAGGCATGGTCCACCGGGGAGCCGAGGACTGCTCTGCAACACCCAGCCCCGGCCCTTTGCTGGGATTGGAGACCCCTCAACCCTGGATCCTTCCAGAAGCACAACTGAACCTCATCGCCCCTGGCACAGTGAGAGAAGAAATTGAAACAGGATCTAGGTTCAAGCTGAGACTTAATTACGATGATTATTTTTTTATTTCACCACCATGAAATTTCAACCCTAGAATGGCCGAAAGCCGAAGGCCGCACACCCTGGAATCTGAAACCTATTTTGTAAGCATTTCCTCCCAGCCTCCCAAAGTTTAAATATTAATTTGCCTGTAATTGGCGGAGAAAACAAACAGGCAATTAAAAACGCTACAAAGCTGACTTTCTCCTTCCTCTGCTCTCCCCTCCCTTTCCATTTCGCTGCCGCCTAGAACTGGCTCTAAGACAATGAGACCCCGAGCGGTGTGGAATTCTAAGCCCAGGCTTGCCTTAAAGCGACAATATGGATTTAATTTATATGCAAATGCAAGCAATAAAAAGGCAGACACTGTAGAAATTATAGGGTACCCCCCCTCCTTTTCTTAGGAGATGCTCAACCCTTTCTCTCCTCTTCCAACTAAGACCTAATTATTATTGGTTCCTGCCACCTCCCCCCTCTCCTCCTGCCCACTCTGGGTGTAAACTGGGCCATTTAAGAAAAAACACAGAATATTGGGAATAAGAGAAGAAGCATCAGGATAATTTCACAGTCCAACTCCTTCTCTCTCCTCCCTCCCTTTCCCCCTTTCCCCTCCTGCCCCCCCACCCCGGCCTGCTGGGCTCTCCTGTTGACCAGTAGAACGCAAAACTGATCAAAGCCAGCCGGAAGCCTTAAGTAGGCCAAAATGGGGGCTAAAGTATGCTAATAGAGGAGCTAAATATACTTTAATCCTGTTATAATACAAGGTAACTTAGAGGCAAGGAAAGGGCTTGGTGGCTTTAGCAGGGGGCAGAGGGGGGCTAGGGACCCCTGTGAACCCTGAATAGAAGTAGCTTCCTATTCTTTCTCCGGCTGGGGGTGGGGTGGGGGCCTTCTTCCTCAGATGCTCACCCCAGCCCCGCCTGCCCCGTTTACTGAGTGTCAACAGTTGGGTGAGCAAGACTTCTCAGCCCTTAGATCAGTATCCTGTGACCTTCCACATTGAGGCACACACTATTCAGCCAAGCCTTCCAGCTGTTGCCTGAATGATGAGGGTTTTTTTTTTTTTTTTTTTTTGTCAGGCATGGCTTAGGAAGACACTAGGCAACAGTTTT
>NW_012115155.1:902761-957965 GCF_000951035.1 Colobus angolensis palliatus | reverse complement strand
TCGGGCATGGCTTAGGAAGACACTAGGCAACAGTTTTAAATTATGTCCTCACCACCACCCAGCTCGCTGTGCAGATCCTGCGAGGCCTGTGCACATTCAGCCAAGCCTTCCAGCTGTTGCCTGAATGATGAGGGTTTTTTTTTTTTTTTTTTTTTGTCGGGCATGGCTTAGGAAGACACTAGGCAACAGTTTTAAATTATGTCCTCACCACCACCCAGCTCGCTGTGCAGATCCTGCGAGGCCTGTGCACAGCCAGGCCTGGTCTAGCCTGATGAGGAGCTACGTGAGCCAACAGATGTATTTTGGGCGGAACTGAGCAGGCCTGGGAAGGAAAGCAAGCCTCTCTGCCCAGCTTCAGAGCCACGACTCTCAGCAGGCTAGCTCCCGTCTAGTTTAAGAGAGGAGAGAGGGAACCTACACTGGTTCCCTGACTCTCATTGCAGTAAGGGTGGAGGTCCTCTGCCCCGCATTTCTCTCTGGACTCCAGGCCTTGAGGGCTCTGGGAGATTTCAGAATGTCAGGGAAGCGGTTCTGCGTGGATTCTCCTTTCTGGGCTAGTGTCTAGGCTCCAGCGACAGCAGAGGAGACTGATGAAATTTTACAGCCAGCCAACTGCCGCTGGTGTCAGAAGATTAAAAACAAAGGTCGCACTGAGGCCTACCTCCCACCGTGCGTCTCCAAGTCTGAGGGGTGGAGTGGGGGAGGAGGCGAATGGCCCCAAATATTTCTCCGTTAAGTACAAATTACATACTGGATATATGAAGTTGTAATGGTGTATTTTGAGTCTGACTGGTTTCATGAGAACGTCCATGTACCCTCCAAAATGCTGAGACGGTGACACAGGCAAACAAAAAGGAATTCAATGCTGACAGAATATGTTGTGTTTGAATTCGGGCACAGCTTCCTTTTTTTTTTTTTTTTTGCCCTTCTCTTTTTCATTCTGAGTTCCTCTTCCTCTCTTCCTTCCTCCCTGTATCCCATCAACCCCCACTTGAAGGCTACAAGCAGTAGAATCCTCTGACATTGTATTTGTGGGTTATCGATCTTATGGAGTTGGCCAGAAAGTGTATAAACAATTAGCTCAATAAAACAATTAGCTCCTGAAAACCCAGCATTGAGCAAAGAGATCTGTTCTGTCTCTACCTGCTCCCTGCTAACTGAACCTCGGTTTCCTGGTCTGTAAAGTGAAAGGGTTATGTAAGGTCGTCCCTAAGCTCCCATCTGAGGCCTCTGACAGTACAGGTGGCTGTCTGTCCAGCAAATATCTGCAAACAGGCGTCCACATGAGGCATCCATATGGATCACACGGGCAACATAGCAGGTGGCCCAATTCGTGCCCAGTGTTGATGTGTGGAATCTGTCACACCAGTAGTGCAGAGAAGGTACCTTTACGGGAGAAAGAGAACCCACAGGCTGCAACGGAAGAGACTCTAGAATTTTGACATTGTGTTTGGGGGCAAATTCTTAACTTTTTCACATGTGAGTTATTTAAAATCTGCAAAATGAAGGCAAGACTGTCTCTTAGAGTCGTAAGGATCAGATGGGATGATACCTGGGAAGTTTTTGACATGGAACTCATGTCAGCCAGGGAAGTACCTACTGAGAGTAACCTCTTACTACTATTGGACTTAGAACTACTCAGACAGTTGTTACTTTTATCTTAGCAGATGAAAAGTCCCTTTTTATAGTTTTAATACTTATTTATTTCAGCAAGAAATAAAATGCAACTATCTGTCTGAAGCCAGTTCTGAGGGATCCTACTCCCCCATCATTTTTTCCTACCAAAGACAAGGGCATTGGCTTGTAAAACCTGGCTTCAGCATTGATGTTAAGTTTCCCAGTCCTGAAGGCAATCTAAGCCTCTCACATTCTCCTCATGTCTGGTTCTGCTTTTCCTTTAAAATATCTTCCTCAAGTCCTGGGGCAAGACCTTGCTAACTCGAAGGGGAAAATAAAAATCTGTTTGTAAATGTCCCATTGACCACCAATACTTTCTATTTCTCGCTTGAGTAGAAAGCCTCCCAACCAAAGAGTCTTGAGGACTGAGTCATCTTTTTTGTTCTTTGTGACAACTCATAAAATGGTTTTAATTATATGGTGTTTTTCCAAGTAAACAACCAGACTGAAAGAGAAAACATTTAATTTTTGTTGAATTAAGTTGGGAACAATCTCAACATCATGACTGCTGACGAGGCCGGCAAATGGGGCTTCTGATACTGTCCTTGTTCTGGTACATGTTTTCCCTTAGCGGTAGCAATGAGGAAATAGGAACCAGGCAGGAGAGATGCAAGAAAAATGTCAAACGCAACTTCAGTATGGGACTCCGGATTCCAACGGAAACCCCAGAGTTATTTTGGTAACAATTTTGCCAGGGGAAAAATATTCAAAGATCTTTGTTTCCACCATAAACAAACATAATATTATCCTGACTACAGTGTGACCCATGAAATATCCTTCAGTTGACTTCCAAAACCCTGTAGCAAATATATGAATATTAACAGCCGATTACTGAGGGATTCCTCTTCTTCCTTT
Source organism: Colobus angolensis palliatus (assembly GCF_000951035.1). Taxonomy (NCBI): domain Eukaryota; kingdom Metazoa; phylum Chordata; class Mammalia; order Primates; family Cercopithecidae; genus Colobus; species Colobus angolensis. The sequence goes on along the minus strand of NW_012115155.1, from coordinate 955,433 downwards.
ATTTAAACTCTTTATGTTCCACACATTCATTAACATTTCCCTGCATGTCTCATTATTATCTCATCAAACATTTATTATTACTTCAAGATAGATAATTAAAATTTTATACAGTTATTTCTCTGTATGACAATCCAGTAGGTTTCAGATCCCCCACTCTCCCTAGCACTCACACATACCCTCACAATTGGGCCATAAAACTCATGAACTTCAATTCAGTGTGCAGAAAGCATAGGAACAAAATCTAAAATTCATTTTGAATAGGAGTTTAGTTTCCTGAATAATGACTTAGTTATTGGCATTGCTAAAGAATCAGAGAAAAGACGTCTCATAGGACAGTCCTTGCTCTTCATCAAATAAATAACTGGACTCTATGGATACCGTTATGAGATAGACAAACAATGTATGCAAGTGATTTTAAGGCCTGAACTGGATTTGTTAGAATTGAGTACTCCCAGACAGCAGATGCAATAAACTAAAAAAGATTAGCAAAGAATTACTCTCTTTCCAGGATGCATATTACATTTAGGATTAGAAACCCTGATATGGATTATATATCACACATATTGCACAGAGCACAGAAGTATCAAATTTATCGAAACTAGGGTGAGATCCTTTTTCGGTGGAATTTAAGAATGTAGGTTGGTTTTCGGGTACTTACAGCTCAGAAGAGAATTTTCGGGTGGGAAGAACATCCAGCCTTAACAAGCCAGTGGCCTCTTGTTTTTCCTGCACTGTTCCCCCGCTTAGACCCGGGCACGGGCAGAAAAATCATCTGAGAGCAAACCCAGCCCTAAAGGGCTTGGCTTGCAATTTATTACATTGCTTGAATTTGGTTTTGAAGCTACAAATCTTTTTGTTCCACCACAAAATAATCAGTGTGCCAAGCTCAAGGAATTTTTTTTCCATAAATGTGCAAACCAGAAAGATGTTGGTCTAGTGGTCTAATTAATTAAATAGATTAATGCCACTAACTTTGGGAAAATACCAGTGATGCCCTTCAGTCGCACTTGCCCCCGATCTAAAGAAGGCAAAGGCCAATCCACCTTTTCTAAACTTGTAAAACCTCACTTGTCCAACAACCCTTTTTCCCTCTTTGGGGATTTTTACACATACTCGGTTCAGGTTTCAGCCTCTGCACCCGCCTTGGTGGGACAGGGTTTGGGCAGGGGGAGCGGCACAGCCCAGGGTTCTGAGCTGGGGAAGGAGCAGCGGGAGGACCTGCTGTGGATATTAACAGGCACTCAGGCTGCTCAGAGATTGTGTGTGGCTACCTGGATCTGTCCTGGGGCAGATGGCCAATGCCGCTTCTGGCCTCGGATGCTTACTTTCCGATATTAATTTACTCCTTCTTTCAGGCAGTTCACATGTTCTTAGTGGCAACCACACAAGCCAGCCAGAAGAATGTATTAACATATAAAGTGGGCTGGCTCCTTGAGAAAATCATGGTCCTTGCCTTCACAGAGCTTTAATTCATTAATTTTCATAGTGCTCCTACTATGTGCTGAGCAAAGGACAGTGTACAATGCGGGCAGCGTATAATTCGTTCTTATATGCCGGTGAATAGGTTATGATCGTAGGAGGTCTGAGGGGACTGGAGGGGTGGCTTCAGGGGTGGGGGGATTGGGTGGGAATGGAGCAAGGATGGAACGGTGAGTGGGCTTTGAAGAATATAGAGAATGCTCTATGTTAGGGTACCTAGTGGCTGAGTCACACCTTTATCAAGTCCTTACGGGGCATCTGCACGGTAAGCAATTCACAAGGCTGACTGATGCGGGGGTAATCAGAGATCTCACCACCATGGAATAAAGTACTTTGAGAGAGGGGCCAGGATATGAGACATCTTTATCACTTCCACCCTGACTGCATGGGAGGTACTCTCTCAAAAACTCGATATGTAACTGAATTCAAGCCATGTCCACCCTTCTGGGTGTCCTTTGCAAAAAGCCATAAGATTCCCCTTGCTCCTTTTTCTCCCTCACTGTGTTTAGTGTCTTCCCTTTTGGTCTGAAGATTTTAGAGTTTTTCCTTCATGATGCTCAGATCTTGGGCATCAGCCTTTCTTCCCTACCCTTCAGGGCTGCAGTCTATGTCAATCCATGAGTCCTTCTGAATGCTCTTGGGGTCTGCCAAGGGGCTAGGCTTCCTTGGTGTGGAATGGGGGTAACAAGGGGAGTGTCTGCCTTTAAAGTCTTTCCTTTTGATGGAGGAGATACGAACTAAAGTTTGTTGGTGCCTCATGAGGTTTTTCTCACAATGAATCTTCGAAGGAGGTATAATATTACCATTTCAGAAAGAGAAAAAGTGAGTCCCAGAGTGATTGCTAAGCTGCCAGAATTACACAGCCGGTGCTTGAGTGACCCCGCTCCCTCTTTCAGGAGTCAACAAATGGCTCTCCCGTTGCGATTGGGGCTAGGACAGCAGAAACTAGAGGGCCCTCCATTGCAGGAGCGGACCACAGAGTGCACAAGCACAGCACTTTTCAGTTCACATGTTTCCTTAATTCTTTCTTTACTGCAGCAGTGTTGACCAGTCAGTGAGCAATGTACTGCTTTGCATGCCTAGACACAGCCTAATGTTGAACAAATCTGAGCTCACCCTCACCCCTAGCCCTGTTAAATTGGTTTGATCAGTCTGGTGGCCTGGAATGTCTGAAGTCTTGCAAAAGACACAGGGATGTTTCTTGGTGGGGGGGGTCTCGCATACACTCTCAAATTTGACAAGGCTCAACAGTTGCATGATGATCTCTGTCTGCTTCCAGTACTAACTCTGCTCATGGCCCAGCTCCCTCCCTCCTTGACACCAGCACAGGAGACCAAATACATCTATTCGAGCCTTTTATATATCATCTAATTTAGAACAAAACCCCGTTTTTTTTTTTTTTTTAGATGGAGTCTCTCTCTGTTGCCAGGCTGGAGTGCAGTGGTGCCATCCCAGCTCACTGCAACCTCTGACTTCCTGGTTCAAATGATTCTCCTGTCTCAGCCTCCCGAGTGGCTGGGATTACAGGCATACGCCACCATGTCCAGCTAATTTTTGTATTTTTAGTACAGCCGGGGTTTTACCATGTTGGCCAGGATCCTCTCGATCTCCTTACCTCGTGATCTGCCCACCTCGGCCTCCTAAAGTGCTGGGATTACGGGTGTGAGCCACCGTGCCTGGCCACAAAACCCTGATTTTAATAGTGGAGCTCACATCTTGGAAAAGTCAAAAGTACCAAACAAATGCAAGATGGAAAGAGCACCTTAGGAAAGTGGGCTCAAAATCCATCCCAAAGGTGTGACCCTGGACAAATCATTTAACCTCTCTTGAATTTTGTTTTTCTTTCATTTTTTGGAAATGAAGGTTGATAGGGTTTTTTTTTTTTTCCTGAGGGCAAAATGAAACAATTTTGTAGAGCTTGGGATGGAATGGGTACTCCATAAAGGGTACATGTTATTATTTTTTATTTCTGGTCCCCACATAAATCTAATATGGATTAATTATAGCCTGCTGGGCCGAGAACATTTCAGTGTCTGATTACTCATTGGATCCTGACAGCCTCCTCTGGGGTCATGATGAAGGTCTGGAGCAGGAGTCAGGAGAACAAGGCCAGACAGGTATTTTCAGTGAAGGAAGGGGCTTGGTCAGAAGGCAACAGAGAGTGCTGGGGTCTGTGGCAAACTAGCGTGCGCATGCCTTTTCTCACAGGGTGATTGTGACTCACCTCCAGCCAATGGTAGCTGTAAGTGTGGGCTGTAGTCTCCAAGTTTTCAAAAGAAGCCAGACCTTTTTTTTCTGTAAATGTGAAATTAGTTGGTAACTGATGCAAATCTTTTGAACAATTGGTACAGGCCAACTCTGTGTGGGCCAACCCAAACATCTCTGTGGGCCAGATGCAGCCCTCTACTGTGTGACCTCTGGCCCAGAAACCCTGCCTTCTTCTGGATAGGCGTGAGGCAGAGTAGAGCTGGGAAAGGCAGGAGCCTGGCAGAATCTGCCAGGCATTGCATCTTGCATCAGGTGCTATGAAGGTCCATGCCAGGCCTCACTGGAATGTGGAAACAATGGGATGATGTTGAGCACAGTGTCTGGCAGGCAATAGAAATTCAGTCAATGTTATTGGTGTTACATGTTCCAGAATGGTTATTCTCCCAAGATCACTTAGATGAGTGATAGCTTTGGGGGCCACCTCAACCCCATTTTCGGTCACTGTTTCAGGGTTCATGTTAGTATCATTATGGTTTTAGGTGTAGTCCACTTCTCTCAATGTTTTTTGCATTATTATTTGTCATTGATATAATTACACTTCGGGAATTTTGGTGCCAGAAGGGCCTTAAGAAATAACCACATCTCATCTCTATGTTTCATAGAAAAAAAGACTTTACATTCCATAGAAGTTGAGTCACTGATTCAGGGTCCTACAGCTAGGCTGCCTGAATTTCTGGTTTAGTTGTGGATGAATTTGAGGTCCCAGCTCTGTCTTTGCTTAGCCCAAGGTCAGGCTAAGAGCTCCTTTGACAAGGAGCAGATGTCTGGTCTTGCCCTGTCCGGGACAAGGGACAGGTGGGTGGCTTATGCTAATTGTTACCTGAGTGATAGATCCTGACATGTAGGTGAGATTAGAAATTGAGGACAAGAGTGGAGGGGAAGAGAGTGGGCTGGTAAGATGCAGGCTTAAGGTAGCTATGGTTGTGAGAAGGAATCTCTGACTCTTAGAAACTCTCTCCCCATCTCTGCTTTTTTTTTTTTTTTCTGCCTCCTAATGTCTTACGTTGTTTGATAATGTATTATTTTCACTGTCTGTCTCCTCTCAGTAGAATGTAAGGGCCACAATGTTTACTGCATAAATAACAGTAGTGATGTGTGTCCATGCAAGAATAGTCATGCTTGTCTCCATCCTTCACTCATGGGATGGAAAGGACCAGTCAAGTAACTTGTCCACGGTGAGATTACTAAGAAATTACTGGCAGACTACACCTAGAAACTAGTCCCTTGATTCTAAGCACAAAGTATATTCCCCTCTTCACTTCACATATACATTCAACAGTCTTGACACTATAACTCTGACTGTAGCTTCAGTGCTTGTGGGTGGAAATGAAGCTTTGAGCTAAAAATTTGCAATTAAAAAAAAATCAGAGATTCACAGAGTATCACATGGCTTTAGTTTGGGGGTGATTATCACCAATTGAGAGCTTGTCATGTTGCAATAAAAATAATCCCATTTCTTTCCCTACAACTGTGAGGTCACGCTCCAAAGGAGAGCAAGAATTGTTCTGTGACTTTGGGAAATGAGGAGACAGCCTCAATCCTAACCTGGCACTGAGACTTGGAAAGCTCCAAGGTCAGAGCAATCACTCCATTGGTAGAAGTATGGACTGGTGGAACTTTGTTTAACTGGACCTTAAAAATACCACCTGGACCCAGGTGTCTCAAAGAATGGTACACACACTCCTAGTAACAAGAATATGAACATTTCATATTTTCATAGTTACATATTCATTTTAATATGTAGTAGACAAAAATAGCTAGCTCATCAGTGTGTGATTTCGGGTGGTTATTGCTTAGGATAAGGCTTGTAAAAGAACTGAGTTATATAAGAAAGAAGTATTAGGTTAATTAGAGGATAGAGGTTATGAGAAAATGCCAAAAAAAAAAAAAAAAATCCTGTTGGTGCATCAATGCCTGAAGTTTGGGAAACTTAATTATGTAGCAAAAACAAAAACAAAAACAAACAAACAAACAAACAAAAACAGAAGGAGCCAATGAGATCCTTACCAACACCACTGAACAAACTGGTGGCAAAGCTAGCCTTGAGCACGAGCTGGGGGCATTCCAGGAAGGGGACAGCATCTTCCCAACCTCCTCAACAACTGTGTTTAGCCTTTCCCGCCTTTCACTTCTGTGTCATCTCCCCCACTCAACACATGCTTCCTCTGCAGCAATGGCCAGGTGTTGGGTGGAGTAGAGAAGTTGTGGAAGAATTATGCCATTCTTCCTGCCTCCAAGGAGCTTTACTCTGTTGGTGAAGCAAGACGCTTGCCTGCATCAGGAGTGATTGCTACACACTTTGGACCTTGCATCTCCATCAGTCCCCCATCTATAATTACTTAGTATAAGTTATATGCATCTATTTCTATACTAGTGAGATTTCTGGGATAAAATATACACAAAAGTAGAAATGAAGGAAGGTGAGATAAAGGTAGAGTAAATAGGGCTTTTAAATGTATGAATGAGACGAAAGAAACTAAATATAAAAAGCAATGGAACACAAAGTGAAACTAAACTACAGTGAAAACTAAAGAAGATGTCATAAAGGTGAATTAAGGAATTTTTTAATTAAATATTATTTGTTAATAGTATTTTGACATTTTGTTCTCACTCAAAATTATTAATTTTAGAGAAATGCGTTTGAATATGTTTTAATGTTGGATCTGAAGTTCTGGTTCTGAATTCTTTTTTTTTTTTTTTATACTTGGTTTTAATGGTTGTCAGAGCTGAAAGAAAATCTCTACAAAGGTACCAAATGGAAAAAATACAGTGCTGGCTGTGCTTACTAAATCAAGATGCTTTTTTTTTTTTTCTTTAAATCACATCCACCAATTAATGAAAGGTTTTTTTTTTAATTGAAATTCATCTAGTCAGCCAGTCAGTTTCTATCTTTCTTAATGTCAATTCTTGTAAACTAATCAAAAGTTATATTTTTAACAAACGGGTTCAAGATCCACTGAAGATCTTCTTTTGGAAAATTTTTCAATAAGTTAGAAAACTGTTTGCAAGTTTTTAAAGTGTGCAAATATTAGAACTTTTTAAAAAAAGTATTGCATATATTCACTTCAGAGAACGAAATCACACAATGATGGAAACACTTCTGAAAATCTATTTTCCAAATATTTTCACTATAGCCCATATCCCTTTGGCAAAGCAGTTATTTATCACTCACTGTTAAAATATCAATGAGTGATACAAAAAAATTACCTGAAAGGGACAGATTTTAAAAAATGCCAGCTGTTATATTATGATAGCCAGTTAGTCACAGAGAAGTCTTGTTAAGGTGCAAGATAATTTCACAGTCACTTCACATTTCATCATATAAAGTATTGCAAGCATTCTACTATTTAAGATAATGCAACCCATAACTTCTACATTAACTGTACATGTCACAATATGTAGAAACCATCAGAGTTGTGAGGGAACCACTGTCAGGAACAGAAACAGTGGGCCATGGGACCATGAAGACATTTCCTGCCATGCTTCATGAAAACCCAGGCCAGATCCTTCAAGGTTGGCCACTGAAGAGGCCCCTCCGGTGGGTGGCTGCAGTGGGCTGAGGGGCTCCAGCTGTCAGCATTCTCCTAAGTTCTCCCGCAGATTCCATCCCCACCACTTCCACTCCGGCCTTAAAAGGTGCTGCTGCTCTTTTCTTTATTCTTTGGCCTAAACTTTCCTTTCCAGATCCAAGCAAGGCTATAAGGTTCAAGGGTCAAGGCTCTCTAGCTTCCACTTAATCAACTCAAATCCATCCTCTTTCCAAGTCTGGAGAATAGACTGGGCTTGTTAGAGGATCTGGATTCTAGTAGAACCATCTTCATGGCCGGGCCCCCCCTTAGCACCCACCACCTAGAATATATGTCTAGACTCCTTGATTCCTCAAAGTCCAAGTTCAAGACAACAAAGCCATGATGAAGAGAAAGACACCCTTCCCATCTTGGTTCCACTTTTCTCTCTGCGGTTCTTTCTCTTTCTTGAAAGATCAATGCTGGGAATGGCCATCTGGGAAGATCTTGCTTATCTACTTGAGCTTGTGGACCATTAACTAATTAATTCAATTGATGAATATTTACTTTCCACCATGTGCCTGGCGCCATGCTAAATCTGACTACATAATGTTGAGCAGGACAGATATGGTCTCCATGAGCTTCCAGTCCCAGTGTGGAAAGCTTATGTTAAACCAACGATCACACAGTTACATGTATGATACAAATAGGGTAAGTGCTACAAATCAACAATCTGGGTTCTGTGGTGGACAATAATCATGGTTGTGGAGTGAGGGTATCTCTGAGGAAGAAACCATTGAGCTGAGGCCTGAGGAAAGGTAGTTGTTACTAAAGCAGACAATGGAGAAGGAAGAGCACGGTAGGCAGAGGTAGTGCTGCTGCTGTGCGCAGGGCTTGAAAGTCCAAAAGGAGTTTGGTCCAGTCGTAGAGCCAGAACTGGCCAGTGTGTCTGAGCCAGGAGTGGGTGCCTGGGAAGCTACGGGGCCGGGAAGGGGCTAGATCACAGCGGAGAGTGGTCATGAGTTTGGATTTTATCCTAATAGAGGTTGCTAACCATTGAAAACTTTAAACCAGGGAGTGGCATGATCAGATTGTGTGTTAAGAAGGTATCATGGCTGGTGTGTGGTGAGTTGATTGAAGGGGACAAGAGAAGAAAGTGTAAGAGCAGCTAGGGTTAGTGAAAGAGTTTATGCCATTGATGATGGTGGCTGAGAATAAGATGGTGCAGGTAGAGATGGGAGAAAGAGACATACGACAATAAGATCCAGGAAGCCAATATCATTATTTAAAATACCCACACACAGACAGTGGCAGGGGTCCGATGCCTGACATGTAGCTGTGTGTAGGAACTGGCTCTTACTCACTCACAAGAGTCTATTGTTAGTTTCTTCTCAACTCAGCACTCGGTGATGTCATTTGACGTGTTGAAACCGGCCAAGGTGGTATCTACACCACAGAAATTGGCAAGTGCTACAAACCAGGACTTTCTCTTTTTTTGGAGAGCCAGTTGTTAAACACTTACCAGCACACCATGGCTTGCATATAACCTCATTTTACCAACACGTGTCTAAGCGCTGTCTCCCAGGGGTATAAAGCTGTGGCTGGGAAACTGCTGGCTAGACAACCTCTCAGCTCCATTGGCAGCAGATTGTTCTTTGCGCTGCCATCAGCTTGGGGTGCACCTGGGTTGGCAGTGAGTGCCCATTCTGAATACAATGCAACTTACATTCATCAAACAGTAACAAGCTGCTACTGTTTTCGGGGGACTGTGGGGGGCACAGGGGGCCACAGAGATGAACTTTGCCCCACCTTTTCTCCTTAAACTGGGAAAGATGAACCTGTTCACGAGAAAACTGAATGCCAGGTCCCGGTGGAAAATTGGGAAGTGAAGTGTCAATAGTGTTCAACCAAATAGATGGTGGAGCATCAGATGTGTGTGTGTGTGTGTGTACATATGTGCGTGTGTGTACATATGTGTGTGTGTGTGTACATATGTGCCTGTGTGTGTGCATGTGTTGGGGGGAGGAGGGGGTTTCAAGTGTTGTGGCAAAGCATTTTGGTGTTGTTTGCAGGCAGATGGGAAGCAGAGGAGGTTCTGAGCAGTGCCCCAGGAGGGCAGTGGTATGGACAGAGAGTGGACCCTACTCAGGGATAGAGTTCAATGATGCCATTTGGCTTCTGCATCCCTGTCTGCACTCTAGTGTCTCACAATTGCTAGGGATGTTCTGCCGAGCCCTTCTCAATGCCATTCTGACCTCCTTTAATCACCCTGGCACACACAAAATGGCCAGACACATGTGGTGTCGGGCAGATCCTCCTTCAGCTGTGGAACCATCTCACCTGACGAAGCTTCCCTACAGTTGTGCAGGCACAGGGAGCAAACCTCAGGCTCACTCTTCCAGCATCGGTCAACACTATACAAATGCCAAATTCAAGAGGTGCACTTCTGGCCTTGAGTGAGGTTTCCTTCTGAGTCACAGACTTGGGACCTCCAGAAGGCGGCGCTGGGCCTGCCTGCTGGTATCTTGGACCACCAAGATGGTGTGCAATGACTTAAGAGTCCTTCCCTAATGTCTGTTTCTGAGTGTCCCCTCCTTTTTGTTCCCAGGGAGGCAGAGGACTCAGGGCGTCAGCCACACCCGTGCAGGAGGAAGAGCACAGTCTTGTTCTGTCATACGTTCGCTTTGTGAATTTGGGCTGGCTATTTTATCTCAATGAGCCTCTGTTTTGTCATCAGTAAAAAGTGGGGATAAAAATACTAACTTGTAGAGCTGTTGTGAGAGCTGAAGCTTACGATATTTATAAAAGGGGCTGAGAGCGTACAGTTGGGCAGACCTGGGAGCGAATCCCAGTTGTGTGACAGTGGTAGAAATCACTTTCTCTTAAAGTCATTGTAGCGATCCGGTGTGATAAGGTTTGCCAAGTGCCGGGCGCAGAGTAAATGTTCAGTCCATGGTAGTTGCTATTGTTGTTATTTTTATTAAAGTGCCTAGTGAAGGTGCCTGGCATGGAGTGGATGCTCAGTAAGTGGGAGCTTTCAGCAAGCCTGGGCTCATCAGTACACCCTAATTCTAGCCTGCCTTTGTCTCTCACTGGCGGGACAGGTCACTGTCCCATTCTTTGTCACTAATGCCTCAGTTTAACATGATGAGGTTGGATTATCAGATTTCCAAGGACACTTTTGGTGCATTTCCACATCAGACTGCTAGGATTCAGATCCTTTACTTATCTTCTGTTTACATGATGAGGTTGGATTATCAGATTTCCAAGGACACTTTTGGTGCATTTCCACATCAGACTGCTAGGATTCAGATCCTTTACTTATCTTGTGTTTGACACCTGCCATTGCAGAGTGGACACCACGTATGCAGTGGCAGAAAACTAAAGGGAGAGCCTGGGGTGTTGATTCTGGTTCCCTCGGGAGTTCAGTGCATCTGAGGCATGGGGAAGATTTGAGAAGAGGTTGCGCTGGCTGGGCTGGTTTGTCTGAGGCTGGACAGGACTGCTGGAGGCATTGGTACTCCATGCAGAATGGACCAAGTTGCCCACACACTCCGTTAGCATGTCCCAAGTGATTGCATGACCTGCATACTTTTCAAGCACTGACCCCCCGTCATGTTCCTTCTTAGAGTGAGGACACCTCATGTTCCAGGCAGCCTTTGTCTCCCTCTGAAGGACCCCTGACTCCAGGGACCCCTGGACTGGACACATGTTGTGTCGGGCAGATTCTCCTTCAGCTGTGGAACCATCTCACCTGACGAAGCTTCCCTATACAGTTGTGCAGGCACAGGGAGCAAACTTCAGGCTCACTCTTCCAGCATCCACCCTGGGTTTCCTTCCAGCTGGGATCCTCAGCATTTGGCAGCTTTTTTCTTCTACCACCAGGGGCCATTTCTCCCTTTGCTCCTCTAGTTCTCACTGTCCTCACCAGGTTGAGGCCTCCAGAGGCTCCTCCCTCCCCTGACAAAAGCACAGTCTCCCTTTGCTAGCCGTAACTGCTTCCTTCCAGGTTGCCCTGTGCTCTACCTCACTCTGTTCTTCATGGGATCTTCATGCTAGGTTGCTCCAGCCTCCGTTTCACTGTGGTAATTCCCAGTCATTTTCACTCTTCCTGGTCCCTTCAGACTGGTAATGCATCAGGATGGTCCACCTGACTGTTGATGTTCAACCAAGCTGAAGTTTCAGAAATCTTAAACCTCTTCATCAACTGATGATACTGGTGATATCTGTCTGATTGAAACAGATTTAGGCTCAAGGATCCTCACCAGAACCCATCACCTCTGTTTGTACTCCCTCCATGATCTTGGAGTTCCAGTGGAAGCCGGCACGATTCTCAAAGCATGATACCATGGACCCCTGTGACCAGGCCCTGACATCACTCATCTACCAAAAGCCTTCACCAAAGAGTGCTCTTAGAGGGATCCTGGCCCTGTCTCATGAGGCCACTGTAACCCTGGCCACGGTTGTGCAGATTGGTTCAGGTGACCCTGGCACAAGAAGCTTCTGGCTCCTCTTTTTGGAATTACTGCTGTTATGCCCAATTTCTACTTGCTGGGACTGTAGGCTAGTCTCCAGTGTTAATAAGCTAGTCTCCAGTGTTAATGCTCTGACCCCAGACCCTTGAAGATCTAGCCTCTGTCTAAAGTTCTTTATCCACCAAACCCAACCCATACTCAGCCATGTAGCCCATGCTGAGTGGGGCTCCAGGGGCCTATGCTTCCTATTTTTCTACCTGTTCTAGTTGCCTAAAGTGTTCTTCCTTCTCCTGGCCTGGCTAACTCCTACCTGCCCTTCAAACTTCAATCAGGAGTTCACTTCTGTTAGGCCTTTCTCCTAACTCCCTTCTCTTCTCTTCTCTTCCTGTCCACCCCAGTTGGCATAGGCACTACCCTTATGCACTACCCTTATGCCTCCAGAGGTACTAATTTTGCTACACTGTACTCATCCTTACATGAACAACTTCCCAGAGGAGACCATGAACCCCATCCAAGTGACCAGCACAGTTGAACCAATGAAAGTGTCCAACCCTTTCCCCGACCCTGAAATCCCTTCTTTTTTTCCCTTCTCGGTCGTCTTTCTGGATCCGAGACATGTGCTTATCTGTTGTGTTTCTGGAGCCCTGAGTCTACCCATGAACCCATCAGGCTGAGTGGCCTAAACTCAGCAGGAAAGGAGGAAGCAGAGGCAGTGGACTAGGTCTAATTCCTCGTCTACATGTTGGCTAGTGTCCCTGCCACCTAGGCTGTAGTCCTCTCATCTTATCTTCAGCAAGGAAGAAGGCATCCCCTTCCCTCCCCTGCAATAATCACCCTCAACCTAAATTCAAACCACCCTTGCTCTTTTTTCCTAACATGCGCAATGATTCTTTTGCTCTAACTTCAAGCTCCCTAACACGCCTTCCAGGAGTTTTCCTGTCTGGCTTCCTTTCTAACCCCTTCTCTCATCCACCATGTGCTCCACTCACATCTCTCTGTTTCCCAAACATGCTGTGGCTCCTTCACGCCTCCTGTGATTTTGTTCGTGCTGTTCCTTTTACAAGGTATGCCTTTCCCCTTCCTCTCTGACAAGTCATTGTCCTCAAGAGCTGGCTTACTTGATACCTCCTGGAATTAGCCACTCCCTCCTAGGGTTTCCATAGAACTTTTAGTCATATTTTTACTACCCTTTGTTTATCGCCTTTTGCTTTAGTTGTCTGTCTATACTTTACTCTTAAAGTGTGAGCTGATGCCTAACTGTCCTGTGTTCCCTCTTTGCCTCTTTGGGCCCCTGCAGCCCTTGGAGATGTGTCTGGCCCATGGTAGGTCTGAATGAAACTTCTTACCCAGTTCTGTTTGTTTGAGCGTCCCAGTGCCTTGCTCCACAGGTGTATCTTGTGGCCCAGCAGCACTGGTATCACCCTCTCGGCAGAAACTGCATTTTAACAAATACCCCTTGGGATTCACACACACATTAAAGTTTGAGAAACACTGGCCTAATATTCAAAGAGTTTCTTATGTCAGACAAAAACCTTTGCTTCTTTGAACTGACTGCTGGGATAAACCACCATTACAGTGGGCCTTTTTTTTCCCCAGTGGCTTGAGACTGTTGCATTGCACCTTTGCATGTCCTCAACCAGAATAAATGAGAACAGCATTCTTAATGTGCCCACCAGCAGGTTCCTCTCTTCTAATCAATGCCATATGCTTTTTGTGACTCTCTTTCTGGAATGTAAAAATAACCCTATTACCAACTCTTCCTCCTAGTAGCCTTTTCTCTGTAGCCAAGTTAATTCCAAATAGAACATCTGGAAATTCTATTTGTTGCCTAATTTAAACCAGACTAAAACCAATCTGCATAAAAGTTTATGAACTTTCTGGAGCCTCACACCTTATATTTCCCCATCTGGAGAAGCTGGCAATTCAGAGGCTGGGAATAGGAAGGATTTGGCCATCTCTTTTTCTAGGGCTGGGGGCGAGTGTTTGTGGCTTTGTGGATTGGGACAGGGAGTTGGGGTGGTGGTGCAGCGGGTGGGTAAGGAGTTTTGCAGGGAGAGGAAAACGTTTAGAGCTGACTTTCTTGTGAAAAAAAAAAAAAAATCTCCATGTGGATTTAAAGGTCCTTTAGCTTTAAGCTGTGGTGGTGGGTGGCTGAAGGGGCTATGGGGAGGTGGGGATGCCAGGTGAGGGAAGAAAAATGGAGTGTCAGGCAAAGGGAGAGGGGAATGGGGAATGAGGCATGAATCACCAAGAATAAGCTGGGAAGTGCATTTCAGTAGCTGTCCATTGGACCCAATGGCTCAGGACTTGGAAAGAGGCTACACTAGCTCTTGTCTTTGTTGTTAGTCTGACTTGTGACCCATAGACTAACTTAACTGAGAGGACAGCCTGGAATTAAGGGGCAAGGAGGGTCCTTAGTTAGTCAGTGGGGGAGGGCATGAAATAAAAACCACTCAGGATATTTTCAGCAACATGCAACAAAATCCCAATCAAAATTCCAGCAAGCTTTATGTAGAACTTGACATACTGATTCTAAAATTTATACGGAATAGCAAAGGATCTATGCTAGCTAAAACAATTTTGTAAAATAAGAACAAAGCAGACTCAACAGAACCTTATTTCAAGATTTACTATAGTGTTATAGTGATGGAGACAGTGTATCATCAGCCCAAGGATAGAGATATCAATGATTTGAGCAGAAGGAAATCTGATAGAGAGAATTTGAGTCTATCTCAATGCTTTTGGGGTGCTGCAACAAATACCATAGACTGGGTGGCTTGTAAACAACACATCTATTTCTCACAGTTCTGGAGGCTGGAAAGTCCGAGATCGAAGTGCCGGCAGATTCCGTGTCTGATGAGGGTCGTAGAGGTTGCCTTCTCACTGTGTCCTGGCAACCACCTGGTGTGGATGGAGGGGCAAGACAGCTCTCTGAGGCCAGCTTAGAAGGATGCTAATCTCCTTTGTGAGGGCTCTACCTTCATGACCTAACCACCTTCCAAAGGTCTCACCTCTGAACTCCATCACATTGGAAGTTGGAACTTTAACATAAGAATTCTGCTGGGGAGACACACATATTCAGTCCATAGCAGATGTTTATGAAAACACTGGAAGGGCTGGAGGAATAGGCTCCAGATTGGGCCTCCAGGAATGGGTCCTGAGTGTAGCACTATAAAACACCCTCGGCAGGGAAGCAACTGCCTCTGGGGTTACCACGAACCTGCCATGGTCCAGGTATCAGGAAACTGGAATCAATAAGCTGCCTCCACTGCTTTATCTGTCCCTGGATACCCAAGAAGCTGAAATAGGGACTCAAAAATGCTGCTGTAGACATTTCTTAATCTCCATGATTTTCTTTGTTAACCAGGGTTGGAGGCGGTTGGGATGAAAAGGGGAGAAAGAGGGAAGGAAGAAAATAAAAACACCTAAAGGGCCTTCATTTCATTTCTGCCTTCTAAGTCTTATTGCCAGAACACAAAACTGTATCCAATACACCAGCTGAAAAGGACTCTGGCCCATGTGGTGTTTCTGGCTTTCTGTCCTCTGCCGTATAGGAAGTTACCTGAGAAGTAGAGCGCAAAGGTGGTTGAGCAAACCAATCCATGGCATCCACCACCTTCCATGATCCTAGAGCTCCAGCTGCTTCTATTTATATGTACAGCCATTCAGCCGTCATCTGCTAATGCTCAAGGCAGGCTGAATGCAGGGCTAGGTGCTAGAGCCACTGGGATATATAAAATAAAGATCTCACATTTAATAAGCACTCACTATGCACCAGGCCCTCTGCTGAGTTTGCATGGGTCATCTTCTCAATCCTTATGACACCCTGATGAGAGAAAGACTGTGATTTCCCCATGTGATAGTTGGAGAAACTGAAGCTAGAGCAGGTAAGTGACTTTTTCGAGGTCACAGATTTGAACTCAGGTCACCTGACTCTGCAGCTCCTTCCTTTCTCTTCTATGATGCTGCCTTGAAAATACGCATCCAAAACACACTACGAAAGATGGAAGGCAAAGGAGAACGTGCAGCACCCATGAGTGAGACCAGTCACAGCACCCCGAGGGCTGCAGGGGAGAGGCCACAGGAGTTGCCCTACATGTCCTGCCCTCCACTGGGAGGTCCCTGGTCTCTTCTTAAACTGCTTCATACAGTTGTTATACAGTCACTTGGGATTCAAAATGGATTCAGTGACCTTTTCAACATGGCAAGTGTGGTGGGTTGAATTGTGTCCCCACAAAAAGATGTGTCCAAGTCTTTTTTTTTTTTTTTTAACACTCTCACTCTTTTGCCCAAGCTGGAGTGCAGTGGCACAACCTCAGCTCACTGCAACCTCTACCTGCCTCAGCCTTCCAAGTAGCAGGAATTACAGGTGTGTGCCACCACACCCAGCTACTTTTTTTTATTTCTAGTAGAGACGAGGTTTTGCCATGTTGGCCAGGCTGGTCTCAAACTCCTGGCCTGAAGTGATCCACCTGCCTCGGCCTCCCAAAGTGCTGGGATTACAGGCCTGATGTGTCCAAGTACTAACTGCCAGTGCTTGTGAATGTGGCCGCATTTGTAAACAGGGTCTTTGTAGGCATAACCAAGGTAAAGATCTCAAGGTGAGATCATTCTGGGTTGGAGGTGGAAGAGTTAAATCCAATGACCAGTGCTCTGATAAGAGACAAAAGAGGGTGGGCGCGGCTGCTCATGCCTGTAATCCCAGCACTTTGGCAGGCTGAGGTGGGTGGATCATGAGGTCAAGAGATCGAGACCACCGTGGCCAACATGGTAAAACCCCGTCTTTACTAAAAATACAAAAATTAGCTGGGCGTGGTGGCACATGCCTGTAATCCCAGCTACTTGGGAGGCTGAGGCAGGAGAATCGCTCGAACCCGGGAGGCAGAGGTTGCAGTGAGCGGAGATGGCGCCACTGCACTCCAGCCTGGCCATACAGCGAGACTCCGTCTCAAAAAAAAAAAAAAAAAAAAAGAGACAAAAGAGAAAAAAACACAGAGTGACACTGGGAAGAAGATCATGTGGGGACTGGGCAGAAATGGGAGTGATGCTGCCAAAACCTCTGGAACAGCAGGAGGGACCAAGAGCTGGGAAAGACAAGGAAGGGTCCTCCTTTCGAGTCTTCAGAGGGAGAATGGTCCTGTCACACCTTAAGTTCAGCCTCTGGCCTCCAGAGCTGTGAGGAGATACATTTCTGTAGTTTTAACCATCCAGTTGTGGTCACTTGTCATGGCAGCTCAAGGAAAATAATACAACAGGTAAAATAGAGCTCTCCTTGACGGACAACGTTTCTTCAAGCTTCAATTGGGTCCTTCTAAAATTTACAGTTGGTTTGCAGACACCTCGACCTTGATCTTTAGAGATTGAGCATTCATCATTTTTTATTTTATTTTATTTTATTTTTCTTCTCTGTCTGAGAACTTCCTAAATCTCTCCTGCTAATCCAAGCCCTATACTTTCCAGAAATCTTAAGGAAGATGGAAACACATGGGCTTTGGAGCTGGACACTTGGGGTTTAAATCCTGACTCTGCTGTGGGACTGTGGGTAAGTTGCTTAACCTCTCTGGGTTTTCATTTCCCCGTCTATAAAAATAGGGATAATTTCAATACTCACAGCATAGGGTGGGTGGATGACATAATGTATCTAACATGATGTTCAGCAAATAGTCATTCTCATTCCTTTCCTTTTTCCTTCAAGACCAGAGTCAAGACCCTCTTCCAGGGAGCTTTCTCTGTGGAACATTAGTCCCACAGTCACTTCCCTGCAGTGAGTTGCAGCTGCTTTTCCCGAACGTACCACTCAATCCAGCCCTTGGGTTTAGACTGTGTGTGCTGTTGCCTAATTGTTTTGTATGCATAAACCTCACCCACCCCATCCCATCCCTGGGAAGGCCGTGGTAGTGCCTCCACCTCTGTCTGCTTGTCACTTCCTTTTGTGGCTTCCCTCAACACCTAGCACAGAGCTAGCCACACAGAAGGAGCCACGTGGAGATGTGGCCACCCCTGAGTGGATGAGCCTTTGCCAGCCTTTGGAAATGTCTGTTTGCTCCCTGAACCTCATTTCCTGAGAGTGGCCAGGTAAAAACTCAACTTGGAAATCATCAAATAGAAATGGGCTGCCCCTGGGAGATATGCACTAAGGAAATGAGAAATATAGCCTCTAAATGGAATAGAGGCTCATTAGTCCTTCTCTCTCTTGCAAACACAACAATTCTTTAAATAAAAAAAAAAGAAAAAATCTGTCACTTTTGCCCCATTTCTCAGTGGCTTCTGCACAGCCTCACTGAAGGGGAGCCTCATTACGAAGACTTTATTAAGCTTGCAAAACAGACTAGGAAGCACAGTGAGGAGCATACAGAGCTAAACTTGCCAAAATAAATGAACAAAGTACATTCCTGATGCCTGGCCCCTTTGGGAATGGAAGCCCAGGAGACCTTGGAAACTATTAGGATGCAACTTTATTAACTTCACTTAGGCTCGTGGCAGTCAGCCCCGGAGAGGCTGCACACAGCTCCTGGCCAGAGCGTAGGGTCTGAGTTCACCTCCTCCCTGTCCTGGCTGGCCTTTTGGCTGCCCCTCCTTTAAAAGGGTCGGTGGCTGCAGCCCATTTGTTTCTCTTGTCATGAGGCCCTGGGATCAGAAGCTCTGTTCAGAACATCCTTTGCTAAGATAATCTTCTCAATTGCCTCTGCATCTCCAGCCAGGGCAATGCTGATGTGGAGGAGAGGGAGAGAGAAGCCCAGCGGGGACGGCTCCCTCTGCCCATTTGGAAAGGGCATCATTCTGTCATGCCAAATTGCTTGACCATTTCCTCCCGCCCATATCATTCCCATCCTTGGACATAGGTGAACATAATGTATTGCTCTGGGATTCCTTTGTCCTCTGGGGAGATGCTCAGGGAAGTCACTTTACCTCTGAGCCCCAGTCTTCTCATCTGTGAAATGGGGCTGGCAGTATCCACCTGGCTGGATTATCATGATTTTGATGATGCACATGAACTCCAGCACCTGGCATGCAGCAGCCACCTGTATGTCACTCTTCCTTGCCTTTTCCTCTTCTTTTTTTTTTGAGACGGAGTCTCGCTCTGTCGCCCAGGCTGGAGTGCAGTGGCCGGATCTCAGCTCACTGCGAGCTGCGCCTCCTGGGTTCACGCCGTTCTCCTGCCTCAGCCTCCCGAGTAGCTGGGACTACAGGCACCTGCCACCATGCCCGACTAATTTTTTGTATGAGACGGGGTCTCACCGTGGTCTTGATCTCCTGACCTCGTGATCCACATGCCTCGGCCTCCCAAAGTGCTGGGATTACAGGTGTGAGCCACCGTGCCTGGCCCGCCTTTTCCTCTTCTGTAAGGATGACAGAGTGCTCTTTCAGGAGCTGCTCTGGGTAGGGAAACTGTGGCAGGTGGGGAGCTGTGGGAGGCCTATGGCACTGCCAGCCTTGACCCCTCACCGCAACACGGCCAGCCCTGGGATTGTCTACACCCTTTCCAAGCATCTGCTAACTGCAGCCTGTGTTTCTCCTGGGGGTCTCCCGGAACTTGCTCCTTTTGCCTGGAAACATGCTTACTCAGGCTTTCAGGGAGCCTCCTCTGTGGAGACAGCACGGCCGAAAGGAGAGCTGAGAGACAGCACCTTGGGCTGTGAAGGCCAAAGGCAGGCTAGAGAAGAACCCCACTCAGTCCCGTTGGGGCATGCTGGGTAAGGAGGAAGTCTGGGCTGGGGGTGGGGAGAAAGCAGGGAAGCCAAGCATGTCCCTCACAGGAGAGGTTTGGGAGGTTACCCACTAGGGTTGGAAAAGTGAGGGTTTGGAGTCCTTTAGATGGGCTGTGGCATGACAGCATGTGCTTGCTGTGTGGATTCAGGCTTGGGTCTGTGGTCCTTTAGTCTTGAATTCCTATTCCATTAGGACCCCAAGAATTAGTGGGGCTGGGTATGGGCTTTCCCAATGCCACTCTCAGGACTTAGGGAGACGTCTCAAACATAACCTTCCAGAGGCTTCTGAGACCATTGACCTTAGTTCTCTGTCACTTTTCAGATGAGGAAGCCACTATCTAGAGAGTGAGGAAATTGCCCAAGGTCCAGTGGACGATAGAGAGAGGCTTCAAGTTTACGGCAAGTTTGGGGCTACGGTCCAGGACTCCTGATTCCAGAGCTCGTGTCTGTTTATAACACATTAGGTACCTTTAGTCATGTGATGTAGCTTTGTTACTCAGTATTTCATGAAAAAAATTAACCCCTGTTCATCTCTTTGGTGGGTGTCACCTCAGACCGCATGAAATGACAGGGTGAGGTTATGACTGAGCGAAGTGTGTGCAGGGAATGGGAACCAATCAGGACAAGGCCTGTGAAGGCATTTCAGAGCAAGCAGTTTGGAGGTGGGGGCAGTTAAAACTAGCAGAACCTACAGGTAGATCTACATAAAGAAGGGGGTTGATTATTTGTTTTTGACCGCTGATGAACGCTACAAAGGTTTCACAGACTCACGCCACTGGAATGCAATGCTGGGAGGCCCTGGACTGGTCCACTTCAAAGATGGTAAATCCACAGCGTCGTGTCTACCACTGCTATCTACACCCATGGCAGGTATCATGAATCGATCATGGCACTCTTTCTAGTGAGCCGGATGCAGCCTCAGGATCCCTTTCAATGTAATGCCTGAGCAGCCACTGTCCATCAACCAGAAGGACATGGGAGGGGAGCTCTCTTTGCCCTCACTGATCTAGTCTAATCTCTCTTATTTGTAGTTGGGGAAACTGAAACCCAAGGAAAGCTTGCCGAGAGGTCTCCCGGTCTGTTTATGGCGGACCCCAGTTTTCCTATCTCCAAATCCTTTGCTTTGTGCACCAAACCATCCTACTGTATCTACATCAGTTTGAAAAAAGAAGTGTAAAACGATGCAATAATTGCTCACCACCTGCCAGCTGTCACTTGGCAGTGAGCACCAGCCTTGTATTTCTGCCCATGTGATGGTTCTGGTTCCACCTCAACGATAGTGTATTTCCCCGATGGCCCCCCAAACCCTTTTAAGTCCAATTTTGGCAAATTCATTTTCACCCTTATGAGTTTCTGCTACCAAGTCTGGGGGACCAGAAAGGCTGCATAGTGTACTTAGGCAAGATTGAGGGAGGAGGAGAAGGGCGTTTTTCTAGGACTACTTCCACATATTACTGATCTAAGACTCAAAAAGACCCTGAAGGGGGGTGTTTTCATAAACTATCATCATAATACAAATCAAGCAAAGCATCACATGGTCTCCAGCACAGCTGCATATTCTCGTGAGGAAAAGATTTTTTTTTGAGTTGCTGGAAAATCAGGTCATTAATGCTTCTCCTCATTATTTTCTCTGTTCAGGTTCCATGCAGGTATCATTTTCTTTGAAAAGTGATCAGCCAATTGCTAACCAGGGCAGGATCTTTAAATGGACCTGTTGTCTAAAAAATGTGTGCTACTAAAGTTGAAAGAGAGCATGCTCTTGGCTCATCCACAAGGAACTAATTGCATTTGTGAAACGGAGAACTCACCCTGGCCTTCCCTTTAGCCGGGCCTAACACCACTTTCAGTGACTGCTAGCAAGTTCAACCCAATCAGTGCCTTCTTATCTAACAGAGCGCTCCCTTGGTGATACCCACTTTTAACAGTGATGATCCCACACATTGTCTTGAGCTTCACTGTTTTTCAGAATCCTATCTGCTCCTAATTTACAACAGTCCCTTTTTACAGTGCATTTCATGAGTGGGAACACTGTGTCAGAGAAGCAAAGAGGCATCTCCGATGCTTCATAGCAAATTGGAATCAGACAACATAAAGATCTGAGTCTCCTACCTGCAAGCACTCAATGTGTACTCACCACCGAAGACTGTGCCCACGTCGCCAGGCATGGCAGATTGAGCCTAGGTGGGACAGTTTCAGCTTGTTCCTGCATTACTTGCAAATTGAATAGGCTATGGCCAGCTCTACGGCCAACTACAGAACACCATGGTGGTGATTGTTGGGCTTGGTTAATCTGGAGCTTGTCCCTAAAGATGCTTATATTTTGGTGGTGATGGTTATTGGTGATGCCAGGCACACGTTTACCTTCTAGGATAATTGCAGGGAGTAGCATGCACCGAGGCATAGTATAATTTGCAAGTGCGTGGTAGTTATCTCTTGAATAATCTCACTTACAGAAGTATGTGTGTCTAGTAACTTATAGATGAGGACACAAGGTTTCAATGGTCACATGGAGCATCCCTGTGCTTTAAGGCAGACTTCATCTAAGTTATTTTAGACAGAAGTGTCTTTTTCATTCTTTTTCCCTTTTAAAGAGTGTCAATGAAGGAAAGTGCCTACTGTCTGTGGGTCAACCACTTTAGCATTTAACAACCCTCATGATTGGGAAATTAATCCTGACATTGAACCAAAATTCTTCCTGTGGACCATTTACTTCATTTTGGGACTCAGTGGAGTGGGAGAACAGCTGCCCACTATTCTCTGTCTACCTGCCCACAGATGAAAATTGCCACATCACCCTTTATTCTTTTCTCCAGTTCTGGGCTAACAATACAGGGCTAACAATACACATGAGGGTTTTACCTTTCATCGTAGATCCTGTTTGCAAATTTCTTCCAAATCCTTTCCACATTCCCACATTATTATTGACTTACGATAGTTCAAAGCAATTCTGATTATATAAGTCTGTTTTATCTCAGCTCATGCGTACGATGTACCTTTCTCTCCACTTCCCTGTCATCTCTTTCATTAAAAAACGTCACACAAATCATCAACCACAGCCCTTGTATTATACTTGTAAATACTTGTGGTCCACTATGATCCTTTGCCTTTTTTTTGTCCTTAGTTTGCGTATTTTCTTTACCTATTATTCCTTTATTCTGAGCTTGGCTATTTTTATTTATTTAAAGAATCCTGCTTAACACATTTCTTTGTTGGACAGAATTTTGAAGATTACAGCCATGTCTGCCATATGGTCCACTGATGTTAGATGTTACAAAGGATTTTCCTGCATGTTCTTCTTATACTCATAGATACTCGTATGCATATGCTAGCATGCAAAATTAGAATTAAAATTAAAATCAAAATTAGAACATAATAACACGAAGCATTTGGTCTATACTCGGGGGTACAGATCTGAGTTCTTTCTCTCAACAATGAAGACTTTTTTTTTGTAATATAAGATGGTAATTATGACATTTGCATAATTAAGGAAGGAATATATTCAGGGGTGAGCTATGTGGTAATAATGATGATAGTAGGAGTAAACATCCACTGGGGCCAACTGTGTATCAAAGCATGTGCTAAACACATTATGAAAATCAATTGAAACAGGTTGTCAGCAAAATAAAAATTCCAAGAATGGATAGATGGGTGCAGGATATGGAAGTCAGAACAACATCATGGAAGAGGTAGGGGTTGAGTAGGAGTTGAGTTGGGCCTGGACCTGGCTCAGGTTTCCTGGCTTCTAGTCCATTGCTTTTTTTATATGCACCAGTGCTTGCTGGGTTTATGAAGGCTAGCATTTTTTGAGACAAGAAAACTGATGGAGATTCTTTGGTTGTGAAATCTTATTCCTACTATAACGGTATGTTATTTAACTGAGACCTTTGTCTTCATTAGGGCCCAATTAACACCGATGAATTTCGGGCAAGGGATGGCTTAACAAGGGTGTGGGCCAGATGTTACAAAATGATTTGCCCCTGACAAGAAGGTAACAGTCAAGTGGTTGTGGATAAATGCCTGTTCTCTCTAGACTCCACATACTCACTTCCATGCCCATCCACACATGTACTCCCAGCCAAGTTACAAGTGAGAATATCTGTATTTCTACTGCAGCTTAGAAAATGATACCTGTAATAATCAAATGTCAGGCCTTCAGATTCAGCCTTTGGCTCTGGGAGCAGAACTGGAGCAAAAACCCTCAAACCAAACTCAACGGGAAAATGAAGACTTGCATTGAGCGAGTGTTGTTCCCCAAGTCACTCACCTTCTAAAAGAGAGAGACATTCTGATGCATTTCCTTCTGCAACCCAGACATGCTCTAACAGAGCAGTGCTGCCAAGCAAGAACCTTATTTATTTCTTTATTTTTCCTTTTTTTGAGATGGAGTCTCACTCTGTTGGCCAGGCTGGAGTGCAATGGCATGATCTCGGCTCACTGCAACCTCTGCCTCCCAGGTTCAAGCGATTCTCCTGTCTCAGCCTCTCGAATAGTTGGACTTATAGACATGTGCCACCATGCCTGGCTAATTTTTTCATTTTTAGTAGATGGAGTTTCACCATGTTGGCCAGGTTGATCTTGAACTCCTGACCTCAAGTGATCCATCTGCCTCAGCCTCCAAAAGTGCTGGGATTACAGGCATGAGCCACCGTGCCTGGCACAGGAACCTTATTTTTAAGTCATCTTATGTTCAAGTAACTTTTCTGTGGTAGGCACAGGAAGTCAGGTGAAGGACCCCAAAGATGAAGGGGTGATGCTGTTTCCAGGGAGTTGTGGGCCAGTGTAGGAGTCTCCAAGAAAGTACATGACAAGATGTGCAGCACAGATGTGTTAAAATCAGAGCCCCGTGGCATAACGAAGTGGCTCGTGCCAGTAATCCCAGAACTTTGGGAGGCTGAGGCTGGAGGTCTGCTTGAGCTCAGGAGTTCAAGACCAGTCTGGGCCACATAGCCAGATCCGTTTTCTACTAAAAATTTTAAAAATTAGTCAGATGTAGTTATGCACACCTTTAGTCCCAACTACTCAGGAGTCTGAGGTAGGAGGATCTC
Organism: Colobus angolensis palliatus; assembly: GCF_000951035.1. NCBI lineage: Eukaryota > Metazoa > Chordata > Mammalia > Primates > Cercopithecidae > Colobus > Colobus angolensis. Next base: position 930,951 of record NW_012115155.1, on the reverse strand, counting down.
TTGAACCCAGGGCCCAGGACATGGAAGCTGCAGGAAGCTATGATCATGCCACCGGACTCCAGCCTGGGTGACAAAGTGTGAGACCCTATCTAAATATATATATATATATCAGGGCCCCATATTTGGTAATGTTTCCTCCATCCCATTGCTCCAGCTGAAGGCAACTTTTCCGTCATCTGAACAACACCTGTGCAATATTGGTGCTCCTATCTGGCATTATTTTTATTACATGTATGCTTATAGTTTATGTCTGATGTCCTCTCATTGACTGTAAGCTCCCTGGGGGCAGATCTGTTTCCATGGCCTTTCTCACATTGCCACAATGCCTTGCACAATGGGAACATGATAGTTATCGAGGGAAAGAGAGAATGAATGAATAGTGGTGGTGTGAATAGGTCTCAGAGAGGAGAAAGTTCAACTAATTAACTAATAAATTCCTTTAACAGATATAAATTGACACCTACTACGTACTGGGTAGTTTCCCAACTGGTGAGGATATAGCAGTGAACACAAAAGACAAAATCCCTGTCCCCAGAGAGTTTTTATTAAGGTTGGAAGCGTCAAATTCTATTTGAAAATTTGAGTAGCATTCACAGTAGAGGTGGATGTAACTTTGGCCTTGGAGAATGGAAGGAATTTTGTTGGGTGGAAAAGAGTGACGACAGAGGCTGTAATGGGTGCAGGGTGTGGGTAGAGAAATGACGTACATTTCTATCACATGAAAGTCTGAAATGTGCTGTCAAACCTGATCTCACTGCAGATTCTATTGTCTACTTTTAGATACACTTTGTTATAAGAAAGCAATACTGGGATCTACTACACTTGTCCCCAAATTGAAGGGGACGTGAACAAACAAGATAATGAACGGCCACTGAGACGGATTTTGTTTCATTTACTCTGCACAGTGACCCTGCAAGTTGGTTATTGTCACCTCTATGCCCTGGAGAAAACTATTGCTCTGAGAGGATGCTGTCTAGTTAGTTTGGGTTGCTAAAACATAATACAACACTGAGTAGTTTAAAGAACACATTTTTTATTTTCTACAGTTCTGGAGGCTGGAAAGTCCAAGAAATAACTAGTGAAGGAACTCTTCTAGATTTGTAGATAGCTATCTTTTTGCTGTATCCTTACGTGACCCAGAGAAATAATCTCTCATTTTTCTTCTTATAAAGGTGTGAATTCCATTCCTGAGGTGTCTATTCTTATTAACTAGTTACTTCTCAAAAGTTTTACCTCCTACCGTCACATTGGGGGGTAGGATTTTAACATATGAATTTTAGGGGGACACATGCATTCCTAACACATGCGTAAGTTGCTTAAAGCCATAAAGGAGGATTTATTCCCAGCTCTATCGGACTCCTGAACCCACCAAACCCAGGTTCTTGACTGTTTACCAGGAAACCAAAGATTCAAGCAAACAAGCAAGTAAGTCAGTTAACAAGCTGGGCCTCCTTCGACGGATCTTTTGGGTCCTGATGCCTACTTTATGGGGGTCCTTATAGGACTTCAGTTCTGGCTATGCTGTGCTAATTTTATTCTCTCTCAAGTTCTCTGAATCAGAGGCCTGGTGCTGTAAGCAGGATGATTCTTTCTGGAGCCCATGCCTTGGGGCAGAGTTGGGTTGAAATTTCCTTAGAACATCTGGATGTAATAATAGGGCATTCCCATGAATTTCCTAATAGCTAAACCTTGCAGGATGCTTGCTGTCTTCCTAGGGCCCTTGCTTTGCCCTAGTTTTCTGTTCTTTTTTTCAAAAGCCTTGACCTGATCCATCTCTTAAATTGTATTATCCTCAAGACTGGTGGAAGAGTTGGACACTGTTTCTCTAACTCCCTGACTTTTGCATTCCTGGAAATAAGCTCTCTCACTTTCAAATAGCAGCTTTCATCATTGCAGAAGAATCACTAGCTCTCCTCCAGCTGCACCATATTGCATATGTCCCCATTGCAACTGAGTAGAGCCATATGACTAAGTTCTCTTCAAGAAAATGTGACCAGAAGGGATATAGCCATTTTTGGCCAGCTTATCAAACCTCTTGTGTTTTCTGTTCCCATGGACTGGAATGGTAGGACCAAGGCAGTCTTGGGAAACCACTGTTAACGATGGCAAGCCCTCTGTTAGCTTGGATCTCCAAATGACTGTGTGCAGTAGAGGTGCCCACCAATGAAACTTGGCCTTGGACTGTTACTGTAAACTTTGGTTGTGTCCGAGCCATGACACATCTTGGGTGTGTTGGTTATAGCTGTTCAGCATACCCTGACTGTATTAGTTTCCTAGGGCTGCTGTAACAAAAGATGACAAATTGAATGGCTTAAAATAACGATAATTTGTTCTGTCCCAGTTCTGGAGGCGAGAAGTCCAAAATCAAGATGGTGATAGGGTTTGTTCCTCCTGAGGTTGTAAGGGCGGTGTGTTGCATGCCTCTCCTGTAGAGTCTGGTAGTTGCTGACCACATTTGGCATTCCTTGGCTCCCAGACACATCACTCTGATCTCTGCCTTCACTGTCATGTGGTGTTCTCCCAGCGTGCCTGTCCCTGTGTTCGAATTTCTCCTTTTTATAAGGACACCAATTCTATTGGATTAAGGGCCAGCCCGACTCCAGTGTGACCTAATCTTAATTTAACTGACATCTGCAGTGACCTTATTTTGAAATAAGGTCACATTCTGGCCTCATAAGGCCCAGTGAAGAAAGAAACATGTTTTAAAAACATATTCTCAGTGTGCACGTACAAAGATTTTTTCTGTCAAAGTCTTCAATTCACTGAAAAAACAGTTTATGATACACCTTTAAAGAATATATGCTGATGGGCCAGGCACGGTGGCTCACGCCTGTAGTCCCAGCACTTTGGGAGGCTGAGGCACGTGGATCATGAGGTCAGGAGTTTGAGACCATTCTGGCTAACACGATGAAAACACGTCTCCACTAAAAATATAAAAAATTAGCCGGGCATGGTGGTGGGTGCCTGTAGTCCCAGCTACTCAGGAGGCTGAGGCAGGAGAATGGCGTGAACCCAGGAGGTGGAGCTTGCAGTGAGCCAAGATCATGCCACTGCACTCCAGTCTGGGCGACAGAGTGGGACTCCATCTCAAAAACAACAAAACAAACAAACAAACAAACAAAAGAATATATGCTGATGGCTGGGCATGGTGGCTCATGCCTGTAATCCCAGCACTTTGGGAGGCCAAGGGGGGTGTATCATGAGGTCAGGAGTTCAAGACCAGCCTGACCAACATGGTGAAATCCTGTCTCTACTAAAAATACAAAAATTAGCCAGGCATGGTGGCCTGCACCTATAATCCCAGGTACTCAGAAAGCTGAGGCAGGAGAATCACTTGAACCTGGGAGGTGGAGGTTGCAGTGAGCCAAGATTGTGCCATTGCACTCCAGGCTGGGCAACACAGCAAGACTCTGTCTCAAAAACAAGCAAACAGACAAACAATATATATATGCTGATATTCACCTCTTATTGCTGCATTTCTCTATTTGGCTGCATGGGCCTCAATGGAAAAAGAAACATGTTTTAATAAAATATTCTCAATATATGCTTACAAAAAAAGAGAGATAAATAAATAAGATTACATTCTGAGGTACTGGGGACTCCAACATCTTTGTTGGGGGACACTGTTTAACTGATGACACCAATTAATACAAGCAAAACTTGCAGAGAAAGTCCCAAAGTCATGCCATATCCTCTCGTACTCTTACAGCAGCTGACCTTTGACCCCTAGAGGCTGACTCTCTATTAAGAGGTGATCTCTCAGAAGTTTCCTCCTTTGTTCTGCTGGACCCTGGGTCAGGCAGTCGAGCCTGAATCCTCAGGTAGATTTAAGTGGCCTCTTCAAATTAGACATCCTGGGTCCATTTTTTTTTTATTAGTAAAATGGCAATAATGATGCTTATCCTGCTTATCTTACAAGGCTTCAAATAAGGACCAAATAAGTACTCCATAGTAGCACCTGATGCTCATAAAATGCTTTCTACTTAACCACAATTGCATCTTTTCCTGGTAAGTTTTGTAATTGTTTTTTTATTTGGCACTCAGGTGCACAAAATTGGGTTGAGTGACTCATGGCAAGCCATGGCAAACGTAGTTTTTTTCCATGCAGATTTCGTCTCATTTTATGTATTTGCTTCATTTCTTTTATGATCATTTATCATTTTCTATCACCTGTTAGTGGCTCCAGAGACTTCTGACACTACAGGCAATCTTTCTGTTTTTGGAATGGGACTCAACCACTTTCTGTCTCTTCATGGAGTTCCCACAGTTTCTGTGATGGTTTCTGGGATCTTCAATCCTCTCTCTTTTGGGTTGGGTTCAGGGAGGGAGCTTGCAGCCCAAGCCAGTGCAACATGTGGTCCAACACAACAAAAACTGTATATTACTAATACTAAATTAACTAAATATTACTAACGTCTCTCCCTTATTCCTCAGATCCCAATAAAGGAGGAAATTAGAGTGAAGGGAAAATAGGGGTAGGATTGTAAGGGGTAAAATTGGTGTGCAGAAATGTCTACTATAAATCCCGTGTCATTTTTAGAGATCCTCTTTGAGCTTCTTGGTAGCTAAAGCAAAAAGCAACCAAAACAAGTGATTGATTATGAAAATGAGCAGCTTGTTCCTTAAGCGAAGCCCACTTTCTTGGCCAAGAGGCCCAAACCTTGTATCTCCTATAATCCCCGGTGATACTTGTCCACTAAATACAGCAATGACCGCATAGCATACATTTTAGAGCAGGCAAATGCCATTTTTGCTTATTTCTTTTTATTTCATTATATGAATGATGCATGTGATATTCAGTATTACACGTCATTAGGGAACTGCAAATTAAAACAACAATGGGACACCATTATACACCTATTTGAATGACTAGCATCCAAAACACTGACAACACCAAATGCTGACAAGAATGTAGAACAATAGGAATTCTATAGGAATTCTCATTCATTACTAGCGGAAATGGCTGCAAAATGGTATAGCCTCTTTGAAAGACAGTCTAGCTTTTTTTTTTTTCTTTTTAAAACAAAACTAAGCATACTCTTGCCATATGACCCAGCAATTGCACTCGTTGGTATTTTCCCAAGTGAGTTGAAAGGTTGCATCTACAGAAAAATCTGCACATGAATGTTTAGCTCAATTTTGTTCACAATTGCCAAAATCTAGAAGCAACTAAGATGTCCTTCAACAGGTGAGTGGATAAACAAATGTGCTACCTGCACATTATAAATGTTTAGTATCAGAACATTTATAACAGAGTATTATTCAGTCACAAAAAGAAATGAGCTATCAGTACACAAGCAGATATGGAGGAACTTATTAATAAAATGCATATTGCTAACTGCAAGAAGCCAACCTGAAAAAGCTACTTACTGTATGATTCCAGCTACAGTATTTGACATTCTGGGAAAGGTAAAACTATGGAGACAGTACAAAGAACAGTGGTTGCCAGGGGCTTGAGGGGAAGGAGGGAGGACTAGGTGGAGCACTGCGGATTTTTAGGGGCAGTGAAACTGTTCTGTATAGTTACTGTGATGATGGACACATGACATTATGCATTTGTCAAAACCCATAGATTGTACAACACAAAGAGTGAATGCTAATGTAAAGTGTGGATTTTAGCTAATAATAATATATCAACGTTGGCTCATCAATCGTAACAAGTCAATTACACTAATACAAGATATCAGAAGAGAAAAGGAGTGTATGAGAACTCTTTGTATTTTCCACTCAATTTTTTTTTTTTGTAAACCTAAAACTGCTCAAAAAATTACATTAATTAGATAAAAAAAATAAGATGCATGTGACGGTGCTCCTGGAACTGCAAGACACGAGGGCATGGACTCAGCACCCGCAGGCAGGGCCGGTTTCCCTTTCTTGCCTTCGTTTCACGGAATCAAGGACCCGGTAGGCTTCCAGGAAGGGCTTCCCGACCCAGCCGCAGCGAAGGAGCCAGGTTTCTCGAGGACAGCAAGCCGGGGGTGGGGGACGCCTGTACAGGAAAAAAGGCGCCCCCAGCACCCCGTGCTCGGCGCCGCACACAGCGGTGTGCTCCCATGCAGGTCCCTGTAGCAGCTTTTCATCTCGGGCTTAGTCACCGTCAGGTCAATTTGTTACCTAAAAAGTGGTCAAAGGTGCCACCTTCAGAGACGTTACTCAAGGCAAACCTCTGCTTGTGCTGCCTGGGTGTTCACTGTGTAAGTTCCATTCCGTAGAGCAGTGAACGGAGACGCGGAGGCCGCGTCCCACCGCAGTAGGAGTCAGAGCGAGGACTCAGCCCGGCGCTGAGCCGGCGTTTCCCTTTTCCCTCTGCGCGCTCCGCTGGGTCCGGAGCCCGAGCTCTCCAGGCTTCCCCGCCTTTCACCTCCGGCCCTGGAAGCCCCGCCCCGCGGCGGTTGTCGGCTCCGCCTTTCCCGGTCCGGTCCGCTACTGCAGCTTTTCAGTCCCCTCCGCAAAGCAGAGTGGCTGGGAGCTGTGAGTTTACGTGTACTTTGCGCCAGAACAATGAAAACATAATAAAAAAAAAATTCTTTCTAGATGTTTGTTGGGAAAAAAAAAAAAAATCCCAAAGTCCCACCTTCAGAAGTGTACAAGCAACAAGAACAGATGTTGTTTAACAGGCTTGTAGGACATTCCTACAAAGTTATAAACGTATCTTTCAGAGTTTACTAAAGATAAACAGATACAAGTCACGTTTTTTTAGTTCAAGAGACAACTTGCCGTTTGGAAGCCAAATAAAGATTCCTAATGTGAGATGCACCTGAAAAAGATTAGGAGATCATATCGAGGATATTAAACGTGGGGCCAAGTCTAACATGCTTTCCTTGGATAGTGTATGTCTCAGCAAAACAAAACAAAAACGCAGCTTCCAGCTCCATGCAGGAGACTAGGGGCTGATGGGGACGTGGAGGACATTTCTCCGCACCCCTTCCGTTTTCCCTTCTCTGGTGCAACGTGGGCTAGAGTCAAGAGGACAGCTCTGCTCACTTCCACCCTCCTGGCTTCCCTCAGCCAGCATTTGCTGAGCACTTCCTAAGTGCTGGGCAATTACCAAGTGTCAGGTGCACAGACCTGAAAAGGAGAGCACAGTCTGATTAGAGGAGCAGATGCACAAACCCATACTTGAATATGTCAGCATCCTGAGGTGCTCAATTGTATGGGCTCTAGAAGCCCGACTGTTAGGGTTCAAATCTGAAGCCTGGCATTACTTGCTGTACGTCCTGGACAAGTTAATTTACTTCTTTGTGTCTTGTTTTATCCTCTATAAAATGGAGGTAATAAAAGTACCTGCCTATATACTGTATTGCTCACCCCACCTTTTTTTTATTTTCTTTTTTTTGAGACAGAATCTGTCTCTGTTGCCCAGGCTGGAGTGCAGCGGTGTGATCATAGCTCACTGCAGCCTCGACCTCCTGGGCACAAGCAATCCTGCTGCCTCAGCCTCCCAAGTAGCTGGGACTACTGGCATATGCCTCCACACCTAGCTAATTTACTTTTATTTCTTGTAGAAATGGGGTCTCACTATGTAGCCCAGGCTGGTCTCAAACTCCTGGGCTCAAGTGATATTCCCACCTTGGCCTCCCAAAGTGCTGGGATAACAGGCATGAGCCACTGTGCCTGACCTGTACTGCCTGTTGTATAAAAAATTACCCCAAACTTAGTAGCTGAGAATAGCAAACATTCCTAAAGTTGCAGTGTCCATGGGTCAAGGATATGGGTGTGGCTTATGGGTGATCTCTCAGGAAGATGCAATTAAAGTGCTGGAATTGTGGTCATCTCTGGGCTGGATTGGGGAGGGACCTGCTTTCAAGCTCACTCATGAGGACATTGGTGGCCTCAGGTCCTTGAGGTCCAGAGGTCCAGGTCCAGAGACATCAGGCCTAGGTGCTCACCACATAGGCCTATAGGGCTGCTCACAACTGACAGCTAACTTCTTCCAGAGTGAGGAGAGAGAGAGAGAGAGAGAGAGATTTAGGAGCCAGTTTTTTATTGTCTATGATTTCAAATGTGACATCCCATCACTTCTGCCATTTTCTATTTGTTAGACCGAGTCACCAGGTGCAGCCTGCACTGAAGGGGAGGGGAACGCACAGGGGTGTGAACACTATTAAGCAGGTCACAGGGCCACCTAGACGTCTGTCACTGTAGCTCATAGATTATCACGAGGGTCAAATGAGTTCACGTGCAAAAGGAGAACGGTTTCTCCTCATTTCCACTTCAAGGCTCTTATCACCACATTGAGCTGCTCAGATGATTAGAATGCTTCCTCCACCTCAAAACACACAGGCACATGTGCACATGCAGACACTGCCCATCTTTCTGTCCTTCTTTCTCTTATTTCCTGTCTGTCTCCCTGTGCTAGTTTGTAAGCTTCCGGTGGTGGTATGGATTTTTGTCTGTTGTCTCACACCTAGAAACAGTGCCTGGCACATAGCATTTTCTCTGATCAATAGGTACTAAATTAAACAATGGAGCTAACCTGTACCTCCACTGGGAGAAGCAGTATTGGAATCATATGATCTCATGATGGCAACAGCGGTCCTATATTCCCATTTGCCTTTCCACTTCATCTCTGTAATGCACACTATCCTTTGTGTTGGACCATCTCCAGCATCTACAAGTGTTCCTGCATGTTGGTCAGAGCTTACGACCACATTTAGTATCAGAACATTTCCTATTTTGTCTAGCTCAGTTCCTTCCCTCTGCAGTAGAGCAGGGATATTTGGATGGCTTGGGGTCAGAAGGCTGATCTGATGTGGCACACAGGGACTGGCACTCATCATGTGAAAGGTGGCTGTATGCCTTCAGTCCTGGGACCCTGATCTGCCTAATTCTGCCCTTATTAGAAAGTGGCCACCCTGCTGGATTTGTTACTGAGCCTTTTGTGATCTACCTTGGTGCTGTGGGAGAAGCTGAGCGGCCTGGAGAAGAACTGGGGAGTAGGCTTAGAGGAACTAGCGAGTACCTGAGCCTGCAGCTGAGCCTGGCTTTGACTTGCAATTCTTGCAGTAGGTCAGGGTTGCCAAAACTTTAATGTGATCCAATTCACCTGGAAGATTTTACTAAAGTTCAGCTTTGGTTTTAATAGTGTGGAGTGGAGGTCTGGAATCTTGCCTTTCTGACAAGCTCCCGGGCATTGCTAAGATAGCTAGTTCTTGGACCACACTTTGAGTAGCAGCAAGGAATCAGGCAATGGGTCCTTCTTCAGTAGTTCTTCCATGCATAGATCTCTAAAAGTCAGGATTTCCACACTTTTGTGTGGATTCCAGCTGGGCAGGGAAGGAAAAGGAAGCCAAAAGATACAGAATCCAATGCAACTGGAGGCAGGGAGTAGAAGTGTAGGAAGACAAGAAGGATGCTTAGATAAGGTATAATGAAAAGGAGCCCTTCAGGTGGGCCCACTCCAGAAGGCTGGAGAGCAGGGGGTTTAGGTTGACTGGAACAAGAGATTGGGGTCCAGGTAGCAAAGGGCTTTGAGTGCCAGGCCTTGGATTTGGTTCTGAGGTCTGGGCTTTCCAAATTCAAATGCCTATGGGGTCAATATGTGGCAATAAGGAGCAGTGGAGCCTATGGCTAGTCATGTGTATTTGAAAGGTCAGTTCCTATTCAGCTTCAGGTGGTCATTGGATTGTAGGTCATCTATAGCCAGATCTTCTAATTTCTGAAGCAAAGTCCCATATCTGGGATTTTATGTGATATATTCCAATTTTTAGAAGCTATCAAGTCAAACATAACTTATTTGCATCCATGTCTGGCTTGAGAGCACCCAGTTATGATGTAGACTGAGGCAGAAAACAACCAGTGAAGGTTTGGGCCAGGAAGTTGTCTCCTGGAGGAAACTAGCTCATGGACAATGTTTGTGACTGTTGACAGCCTTGGTCAGGAGAAGCTGTGTTTCTGGATGCCATGCTTTTCTACCTGTGACCTCAAAGTCTTCTTAAGCAGCCATACATCTGGGGAAGAGGTGTTCTGAGGACCAAGGGAAGGTGTTCACCTATAGTCCAGAGAAGCTTGGAGAAAACCACCTGCTTTAAACATAAGAATCAAATGTGCTTCTGCCTCTTCTGTCATGCCCCTGAGACTTGGCACCATGTCCTGGCCACCTCCAGCATTGTTAGAGGGCATGATACAATCTGAGGTTATGTAGCAAAGTGAGGTCAGAGGAATGTTTGTTTAAATTTCAATGTCATCATTTTCTAGCTTGTTGACCATTGACAAGTTAGCTAATCTCTTTTGCTTCAGTTTTCCTTGTTTATAAAATACCTGTTGGTAATTCTACCTATCCCAACTGAGATATCAAATGATATCTCATTTGATTACATTTGATTCTGAATCTATTATAGTATGGATAATATAGTTACTATATTACTCCTACACTTCTACGCCCTGCCTCCAATTACATTTATTGATAGTATCTATATTATCTCAGTTGAGAATCTCAGTTGAGAATCAACTGAGATAATATAGAGAAATATACCTTCTACCAAACAGGGCACATCAAGCCCTGATTCTCAACTGAGATAATATAGAGAAACACCATAAGACCTTATACGGACTAACTACTCAGTTAGTAATGTTTATTGTTATTATTATCCAGTTTGGAGGCAACAGAAGATTAGCTTTGGAATGGTTATTAGGGATCATTCAACCTCCACACCTTACAGAGAAGGAAACAGGTTCAGACCAGGTGGGCAACTTGCCCAAGTTTGCATGGTAAGGTTGAGTCAGCTGAAATCCACCATCTGCACATCTGCTAGGTCACATGCTTCTCCCTAGCAGTGACCGCATGGCTTGGCACATGGAATATTTGTAGAATGAATGAATGGACCAGTAATCATGGAAGAACCAGCTGTTCCTCTCATTTCTTCTTCATTGTTGTTAACATTACACCCTTGGATTCATTTAAAACACATGGGGACAAGGGGGTCATGTATATAAGATTCAGGGATTTTTGGATTTAGAAATGGTGAAGAATTTACATAGTATTGGAGTTTATTATTATTGTCTCTCCAGGAAACTTTCCTCCCTTCCTCCATTTTCTTCCTGCCTCTTTCCCTTCCTTCCTCCCTCTTTCCCCCTCTTCTCTCCTTCCCTCTGCTTCTTCCTTTCCTCTCTCTCTCCCTTTCTTTTTTCCTCTCTCCCTCTTGTCTTCTCCCCAACCTTCCTTCTGTTCCCTGTTCCTCTTATCAATCTGTCAGTCATTCTTTGATTCAACCTGTTTTTGTTAGGTATCTACTCTACATCAGGTTCTCAGGCACTGTGCTAGACCCTGGGGATAAAAAAGTTGAGCAAACCCATCTTGGCTAGTCCTTCCTGGAGCTTACGATCTAGCAAAGGAAACCCCTGATAATCACATAATCTCATTAATTCATCAATGTTTTGAAGGGCACCATGGGGCTGCTATGGAGATGTAGGTGTGTGGCAGGGGTTGAGGGATAGTCAGGGGCTGTCAAGAAGGTTCTTCTTGAGGACATGGCATTGGTGCTGACAGCTGAAGGACAAGCAGGAGCTCACAGGGTAAAGTCCAGGTGGAGGGTGACCTGCCTAAAACAAGGGAACAGGATATGTAAAGTCCCTGAGTAAATGCACGAAAGCAGCTGGGCCCCAGAGACAGGGGCTAGAATGAGGCAAGCGCTCCTTTTTCCTTTTTTTTGAGGCAGAGTCTCGCTGTGTTGCCGAGGCTGGAGTACAGTGGCACGATCTCAGCTCGCTGCAACTTCCACCTCCAGGGTTCAAGCGATTGTTGTGTCTCAACCTCCCAAGTAGCTGGGGCTGCAGGTGTGTACCACCATGCCCAGCTAAATTTTCTTGCATTATTAGTAGAGATGGGATTTCACAGTGTTGGCTAGGCTGGTCTCAAACTCCTGACCTCAGGTGATCCACCCACTTTGGCTTCCTGAAATACTGGAATTACAGACTTGAGCCACTGTGCCCTGCCGCAGTAGGGTTTTTGATTTGAAATGCATTGGGAACCACTGCAGATTTTTAAGCAGATCAGCATTGTAAAAAGATGATTCTGGCTGTGTGTAGGGGAGGGACCTCCACAGGGCCAGGGCGGAAGCAGGGACGGGAGACTAATGCAGTGCATGGGTCAGGGGTGTGGGTGGATTGGAGAGAAATTTGGGAGGTAAGTGTCAGGATATAGGCAGCAGTTGTTAAATGATTGTAAATGCTTAGAGGATTTGTTCCCCCAAGTGAGAAATCCCCAGACGCAGGAGACAGCTGCTCTGCTTCCACCAAACAGGGCACATCAAGCCCTAAGCACGGGCCTTGGAAAGCCACTATCTATGTGCAAACACAGATTTTCCATAAATACTCAATCACTAAGGATTTATTGAATGCTCATTGTGGGCCCAGTGCTGGCTAGGGCCTACGGGGCACTCTCTTTCTTATACTAACATAGGTATGGGATGAATTCTGAGTCTTCTTTCTGCAGGAGTAGCTGGACACTGCATCTATTGCACCAGATATTGGGAGAAGCAGGGCAGATGCTTCATGCTTTCAGAGGTTTCCAAAGATGGCCAGGTTGCTGCAGCCATAAAGATATCCAGGGTGACTGTGGACAAAGGAGATTATGTTGTTCTTCACAAGTTTGTAATCTATCCAGTCAATATTAAGGTGCAGTAAAATTGGATTTTTCATCTGAATGACGTCAAACATCTACATGCAAATAGTGGGATCCTTAGATATTTTCAAATAGAAGAATTATTTGGAAGTATTGGGAAATCATGTAGCTTACAAACTGAATTTTTCGGATTTTAGCCAGATGGCAGGGTTTTGAGACCTCCGATTTAGCTCTTATCTGCGCAGGTATTCTGAAAACCTAGAGTAGGATCTTCTAGGCAGCCAATTGGGATTGCTGAAATGATACAAAAACACATTTTTTTTGACTTGCTTAACTGCCAGTGTTTTGGCTACATTAGTTGCATCAAGCTGTCTGTCCTCACTGTGTCCTGGGAGCCTAGTTCTTTGGAGAATGAGGAGTCTGACCAGCTCTTCCAGTTCTGGTTTTCATCCTGCCCTCATTATCCTCCATTGGAAAGAGGTGAAGGGAAGGCTCTGAGGAGGAAAAGAAGTGACAATTTCTGAGTGTTTTAAGTAGAAGTGCTAAACACTGGGCACTCTTCTTCTGAGGTTGGCAGATAAGAGGTGAAGTTGCCAGTAATTTGTTGGTTTGATATCACTTATTTTGAAAAGTACATTCCCTGCTTCCAACAGAAATTTTGAGCATTTCTTATCCCCCCTATATATTCCAGTAAATTCACAAAGCTGCAAATATCACTGCCCCAGATAACTGGGCAAGTAGTGTATCTGTGGCAGAACAAATAGAGGAAGAAATGAATTGTCTGCAAAAAAAAGAATGGGTTTCTATGAAGATGCTTATGCACAGATTTATAAGTTCATAAAAATGCCACATTTAGAATATTCATCTTAATGCAGAGCTATTTCCTTTTATGGAAAATAATTCTTTTTTTTTTGAGGCGGAGTCTTGCTCTGTCACCCGGGCTGGAGTGCGGTGGCCGGATCTCAGCTCACTGCAAGCTCCGCCTCCCGGGTTTCCGCCATTCTCCTGCCTCAGCCTCCCGAGTAGCTGGGACTACAGGCGCCGCCACCTCGCCCGGCTAGTTTTTTGTATTTTTAGTAGAGACGGGGTTTCACCGTGTTAGCCAGGATGGTCTCGATCTCCTGACCTCGTGATCCGCCCGTCTCGGCCTCCCAAAGTGCTGGGATTACAGGCTTGAGCCACCGCGCCCGGCCGGAAAATAATTCTTAATAAAAATTCCATCAACCTTAGTAAACCTTTCGATTTAAGTATTTCTTTTGTTTCTTGCACGAGAGGAGATTTTTTTTCTTAGTTAGGACTTGCTGGTATATTTGTTCCCCTGTTAGAGGAGAAGACTTTGCCGCTGACACCTTTAATATGGGGGGAAAAACAGAAGAAGGACCCTCTCCCTTCTGATTTGTTTTCTTGAGCTTATAATTTTAAAATATCTTCTTACAGGAGCCCTTCCACGTGAACTGTCAATCAAGTAGAAGTCAAGCAAAGGGGACTTGCTGCCTGCCACGTCTGCCTCCCTCTGTGAAATCACAACAATGCAACCAGGGATAGCTGGTAAAAGTCCCAGTCTTAAACGCAGTGGTGTAATTTCCTATGATAAATAGGTTGGACAAATGCTAATCAAAATTACTTTCTGGTTCTATCTTATTCGGCAAGACAAATTCGGATGACAAGGCCCCAGAGGCAGGGATTTGCTTTAATTTGCAGATGTCTTTGCTCACATCTGTCTGACCACATTGGCAGCCACCCCCGCCCAATTCTGTGCACCTGGGTGGGGCATGGGCCCATCTGTCCTGGCACCATGGCCTTTTCATCTGCAGACCTGCCTCCGTAGCCCGAGCACCATTTACCTCATTCATTGCCGGAAGTTACTGTTTCACATGCTTCAAATTTACATTCCAGAAAGCAAAAGGGCTTCCAATGATTTGAAGACAGTGATGCTGACAGTATGCATTATTACCGCTCTCATCTCTAGGACCTCCCACTTTTATCAGCAGGCTGGTGGGCACATGTGGTCTATGTGGTCAAACAGGCAAGAAGATGTAAGGAAATCTTTTTTTTTTTTTTTTAACTTAGATAATTTCCTTTTAAAACTTGGATACTTGGACCACAAGAGAAAATCTCAAGAGACTTTGACTTGAGGCACCATTTCCACATGGGTTGAAGGATTTCAGGAAGAGTCCCAAGTAGGGCAACCAGATCTGCTAAGAGGATATCACTGCCGTTTCTGGACCCAGGGAAAGGATATCAGGGAAAAGGGAAGGTAAGTTTCCTTTGTGTGAAATGGCAAACATGTGAGCAGGGATTTGGAAGCTCAGACCACACCACAGGCAGGCTTCAGTGTTTGACACCTTCTGTTTTTATTGCTTTGTGAGACTGACCAATTAAAACAACCCAAAGGCCACGTTTATGAATATCTCTCTGATGGGACCAACTTCCCTTGGTGTGAGCCTCTCACAGTGGCTGTGTATGGATAGCATCTGAGTAGGAAATGTTGCCCTGGAGTGAGAGGGATTCCACAGAGTGGGTGTCTCTCTCCCCCTCCTAGGTCTTAACCTTTCGTAGCGAGACAGACAACCAGGAAAGTAGGAAATCGAAACAAGCTATGTTTAGCCGAATTTTACATACCATAATCTCTTTACCATGGTCAAGCAAGGCAGGAATGCTCAGGCCAATCGGTTCTGGCTCCAATCCATTCCAGAGGGGAGTGATTTACAACTTAGCACCATCCTTGTCTCTTCCGAGAGTGAAGTTAAGTGACCCAAGAATAGCATTAGTCTGCATCAGGTCTCGCGAGAACAGTCTTCTTAAGGGTGGTCTTGGGCATGGGTTTTCACCTGTAGAAACTCAAGCCCAGACACCCCTCCGAAGCCCTCGTAAGGGTCAAGCAGCATTCCTATTTTAAGAGACCGACAGTGTGGTGAGTTGCGAGGTCTTAGGGAAGAGTGGAGTCTGGCACAGAGGCCTTTTGTTGATTCCTCTCCAGTGAATCTTAAGTTGTCCCAGGCCAGTGGTACACATGCTTATGTGTTTCAGCCTCCTCCCCACTTCATGTCCCAAGAAAAGGCCCTTCTGTCTCATGCTTGATACAAAAAGATTGCAAGGTGTTAGAAGGCAGGTCGAATGGGTAACCCAGGGCAAAGAAAGAAACAGGGCAGAGGTTTGTCACTTCAATGGTTAAAATATCTTAATGTAAAAATGAGCCCCTCAAAATAGTCTGGGAGGGCCCCAAAAAACCACCCGACGGAGCTTATAAATAGATGAGCGAGATGTTGAAATTATTTTAAGACAGATGCCTTTTAAAACTGTATTCAGAACACCTTTTGGGACTCCTAGTTGCACAGTTCCTCAAGCAGGAGGTATTTCATCTTCGCAACATCTGGAACTGTCAAAGAGGTAGCGCTGCAGACCTCAACAGATGCAGACACTTCTACATAAAAGTGCACCAACAAATCATGGCCGTAATTGCAGAACAACACGAGTGTTTCACAGGCATCTATGGAGAAAACAGTGCTCTGGCAGGGAGGAAAACTTACTGTAACCCCCAGCCCCCTCCACTTTTATTGCTGAATCACTCCTTTAAGCAACTTTTCCACAGTTCTCCACCAAGAGGCTAACAATTGAAAGCAAGTTTATTTTCTTGGCTTGTAATCAGGAGATGATGGACAAGAAGGTCTTTTTTTCCCCTTTGGGGTAAAAATTTTTTTATCCCACAAATCTGTAGCCTTTACATGGTTGGGTAAATTTGTGATGTTGCTCCAAGTAATCTCCATGCTTGGTTTGGTTGTTCAGGTGAGGGGGAAGCGATAGCCATTTGTTACATGAAGGGGGCCAGTGTGTCCCCAGATTGCCTTCCTGTGATGGGTAAAGCCATGTGGCAAAGTCAGACCTACATGGCTGGCTACACGGCTGGGATGCCCTGTAGAACCAGAACCCTGAGTACTCAGCCTTCCATTACAACTCAGAACAAAACTGATGATATTTTGATTTGTCATTTCAGAGGCAGAGGCTCAAATGTACTTTAGAAACCTGTGGCCCGATGCATCGCTTGAAAATTTTTATGCAGCTGCGGGCTGGAGTGCTGTGGGAGAAATAAAAGTGGGAGGAATGCCACAAAGGACCATGTGAGAACTTAACACAACTGTTCTATAAATTATGGTGATGAAACAAATACTGCTGATACTGATGATAATGATAAATGCTTTAATCAGTTTTACTAAAGCACTTTAAATCTTGTGGGACAGATGGGAGAATAAAACTTGTTGTTGGAACCTTGAGATATATAAGAAACTCCTTGGTTAACATTGTAAGGAAGGCAGAGTCTTTCAGGGTGAAGAGGAGAAGCTGGTGTGAAAATAAAATTCCCATCATCATCGCTGTTTTAGCCCTGCTTTAATGGCAAATCAACACTCAACCTGGTTGTTAAACACATCCTTTCAATTAATCTCCAAGTCGGTGAAGTGCTGCTCCCTGGATCTTGAGCAATGTGGGCTGTCTGACCCACGTCAGGGCCAAGAAAACTGGCGGGCATGGTCAGGGATGGAAGCAGGTGGCAGTTATTTCAGGGGTCAAGTGTTTAAACATCTGGTGCCTCCCTGAAGCCAGCTTTGGCTCGGACACCTCTGCTCAGGCAGGAGAAGCAGGGAGTCGGGGCTGCGGATCTTTGCCTCTGAGCCCTCTGTTTGTTTTCCCTCTGCTTCCTGGGGAAGAATGCCCGAATGAGAACGTGCAACTGCACAACTTCTACCACCCTGTGGTAACTTTATGCCATGACACACACTCCCTCTACTGGGACGTTCTTTCCATCCTTGTGAGAAACACCCCCACGGCTCCTGGTTGCCCCCTTTAATCCCCCAGTTCCAGGGGCATCTTTGGAAGAGCTTTGGAGGCCAACTCAAATGTGTAATCTCAGCTTTTGAAAGATCTCAGAATCACCAGTGCTAGGACTCTTGTATTCACTGGGGGTGAACAATGATTAACATATTGAGTGGTAGAGTAATAACCACAAGACAAAACCAGCACAGGCTTCAGCCACAGCCAATGGCGATGCCCCAAGTCCAACTCTCACTGAGGGCCCGGGGGCTCAGAAAGGGAAATGGCCTGTTCACCAAAGCTGACAAAAACATTCACAGTGTTTGCATTTTCTCCCAGCCTCTATATCTCCCAAATGGTTCCTTTTCCACAGCATGCCCCCACCCCCAATTTTATACATAGCAGATGGCCTTCAAACAAATCAAGGAGAAGAAGCTGCAAAAGGCTTAAAAAAAAAGACAGTGAAACTCATATATTTCTTCAAACGATAAGATGAACTACAGATGTTTGCTGAAGGGTGACGGTGCTGCCTACAACTTAAGACTTGACTTAAGAGTCCACTTATGTTTAGCGTTGGACAAGCCCAGTAGATGTCAAGGTGTGATTTATGGAGGTTGTTTGTGAGATTTTATGTTACTGGGGACACGGCAATGAAAACACCCTGCCATTCTGCCTGCAAGCATCTTTCTCTGTGGACCCAGGTGGGGAGTCTATGATGGAAACCGTGTGCCAGCCAGCAACCTGGCGTGTATCTATGCCATCCCCAGTTCAGCCCATGGGTCCTCGATTGCCCTGCATTCTGAACAATATGTCCCTTTGCTCCTGGACGTCTTTCCCTCCTCTTTCATAGAGTTCTTGGTCCTTGCCAATGTCCTATTCTTACCTGACACCTGCAGTCAGATTAGTCTCAAATCAAGCTTGACAAAGTTGCTAAAAGAGAAACAGTTGTCTGTTGCAGGATCCAGCTGCATATAGAAAACAGCTGCTTGCTAGGTCTGTTTTTTGAAAAGGAAGAATAGAATCACTGCAAAGAGTTTAAAAATGAACATAAAGCCTATCTCAAATAAGCCAGCAGAAGCCTGTAATTAACACAAGGGTTAAGTATCTGTGTTTCTATTAAATGCTTCTTTTTCAGGACTTGTTGTAACTTGGTCATAAATATTTATTACAAACTGAAACTGAGGATATAAGACCTTAGCTGAATGCTGTTTCCCCCTCTCACTTCTTTGCTTTCCAAAGCTGATTCTTAACAATGCAAAGAGCGTGATGTGTTTTGGACACACACACCTACCCCAAAATGCAAGCCAATGTATGCATCTGTGCAGAGGCAGACACCTACCCCCATCAGCACAGCACATGAGCACACTGCCCTTCCCTAGATGCTCAAGGGGTGAGTTTAAGGCAGAGGCTGCTGAGTCTTGGGCAGAAGCAGCAGGAGAAGGCCCCATCCTCTGGCCTCTGGAGCAGAAATGTGGGGAGCCTTTGAAGTTGCCACAATTCAGGTGGAAGCCCTTCAGAGTAGCCCTAAGAGGAAGTCATTTGTTTTCAAAGGGGAAAATTCCTTAGGACCCTGGTGTTTCCACTGAAACAATTTCAGTTATTCCCAGAGGAGCAGGGACCAGCTGTGTTCCATCTCCACGAGGTTGTGAAGAGAGAAAATGGGCTGCCTGCACTATAGCATGAGAGCCATCAGTTAGACAGAAAGAAGCATGGTGAGACAGGCAAGGCCCTCCAGAGAAAGCCAGGAAGACAGTGAGTGGCTTTCAAAATCGATGTGGTGCATTCAGAGGCAGGAAGATGGACAATATTACTTTCCCAGAAAGTGTCCCAAAACTTTCTCTTTTGTTGGCATGTCGAAAATAGCAAGCCATTGCCTCTTCCCCCAGCCACTGGGTCTGCTGGCAAGAGGTAAATTTGCAGAACTCACAAAATTAAAGCCAGAGAGGACCCTTGTAACTCATTTTCTCTTCCTTACCAGTTTCACACAGAACCATTCCCAAAAGCTTCCACGGACACAAGAATCTTGCTTATTTTTAAATACTTTGAATTACCTGGTAGTGGACGTTTTTTTTTTAGCTTCTCTATCCCTTTATAATTTAATTTAATTTAATTTAATTTAATTTAATTTAATTTAATTTAATTTTTTTGAGACAGAGTCTTGCTCTGTTGCCAGGCTGGAGTGCAGTGGCATGATCTCTGCTCACTGCAACCTCTGATTCCCTGGTTCAAGTGATTCTCCTGCCTCAGCCTCCCGAGTAGCTAGGATTACAGGCACATGCCACCACACCCAGCTAATTTTTGTATTTTTAGTAGACATGGGGTTTCACCGTGTTGGCCAGGATGGTCTCAATCTCCTGACCTCGTGATCTGCCCACCTCAGCCTCCCAAAGTGCTGGGATTATAAGAGTGAGCCACTGTGCCGAGCCTCTATTCCTCAAAAAAAAAAAAAAAAAAAAAAAGGGGAATAAATAGTAGGTGTAATTACGGGGTACATGAGATATTTTGATACAGGCATACAATGCATAATAATCACATCAGGGCCAATGGGGTATCCATCACCTCAAGCATTTGTAATTTCATTGTGTGACAAACATTCCAATTATACCTTTTTGTTATTTAAAAATGTACAATAAATTATTGTTGACTGTAATTACCCTGTTGTGCTATAAAATACTGGATCTTATTCATTCTATCTAATATTTTTGCACACTTTAACCATCTCTACTTCCCCCTGACTTTCCACTTCCAACTCCCCTCCCCAGCCTCTGGTAACCATAATCCTACTTTCTATCTCCATGAGTTCAATTGTTTTAATTTCTAGCTCCCACAAGTGAATGAGAACAGGTGAAGTTTATCTTTCTGTCCCTGGCTTATTTCACTTAACATAATGTCCTATAGTTCTATCCGTGTTGTTGTTATTATTTTTATGCCAGTATCATGCTGCTTTGGTTACTATGCCTCTGTAGTATAACTTGAAGTCAGGTAGTTTGATTTCTCCATTTTAGTCCTTTTTGCTCAGGATGGCTTTGGCTATTCTTAGTCTTTTGTGGTTTCATATAAATTTTAGGATTGCTTTTTTTTTTTGGAAGAATGTCATTGGTATTTTGAGAGGGATTGCATGTAGGATTTTTTTTTTTTTTTTGGGAAGAAAGTCATTGGTATTTTGAGAGGGATTGCATGGAATCTGTAGATTGTTTTCAGTAGTATGAACATTTTAGCAATATTGATTCTTCCAGTCCTTGAACATCTTTCCACCTTTTTGGTGTCCTCTTCAATTTCTTGCATCAATTTTTAATAGTTTTCATTGCAGGGATCTTTCCTGCAATTAACTTATTTGGTTAATTCCTAAGTGTTTTATTTTATTTGTAGCTATTGTAAATTATATTACTTTCTTGATTTCTTTTTCAGGTTGTTCACCGTTGGCATATCGTAATGATACTGATTTTTGTACGTTGATTTTGTATCCTACGACTTCACTGAATTTATCAGTTCTAATAGTTTTTTTGGTGGAGTTTTTAGGTTTTTCCAAATATAAGATGATATATCATCTATAAACAAGGATAATTGACTTTTTCTTTCCTAATGTGGATGCGCTTTTTTTCTTTATATTTTCTGATTGCTCTAGCAATCAGATCGCTCTCCCAGTACAATGTTGAATAGCAGTGGTGAAAGTGAGCATCCTTGTCTTGTTCCAGATCTTAGTGGAAAGGCATTACATTTTCCCCATTCAGTATACTAATTGTGGGTGTGTCATATATGCCTTTATTGGGTTGAGGTATGTTTCCTCTACACCAAGTTTTTTGAGGGTTTTTATCATGATGGGATGTTGAAGTTTATCAAATGCTTTTTTTTAAGCATCAGTTGAAATGATGATATGATTTTTGTCCTTCGTTTTGTTGATAGGATGGAGCATATCAATTGATTTCTGTATGTTGAACCATCCTTGCTTCCCTGGGATAAATCCTATTTAGTCATGATGAATAATCTTGTTAATGTGTTGTTGAATTCAGTTTCCTAGTATTTTGTTGAGAGTTTGTGCATCAATGTTTATCAGGGCTATTGACCTGTTGTTTTCTTTTTTGATGTGTGTTTGTCTGGTTTTGGTATCAGGGTAATACTGACCTCATAGAAAGAGCTTGGAAGTATTTCATCCTCCTCTATTTTTCAGAATAGTTTGAGTAGAATTGATATTGGTTCTTCTTTAAATGTTTAGTAAGATTCAGCAGTGAAGCTATTGAGTACTAGGCTTTTCTTTGCTGAGACATTTTTTTATTATGGCTTCAGTCTCATTACATGTGATTTGTCTCTTCAGGTTTTGGATTTCTTCATGGTTCAGTCTTGGTAGGTTGTGTGTATTTGACTTCTCTATCTCTTAATCTCTTTCCTTTGTGTGAGAGTTGAATCCTTTGCCATCCTGTAAATCAGAGTTGGGGGTAGAAAATTTCTCTCGTGGCTGAGGCTGAAAGTCTGGTTCTTGCCTTTCCACCATCCATCCTCCCTGTGCGGGCGGGACCCTGAGCCCTCATGCCGTAGCCAAAGTTCGTCTCTACTTTATTCTGGTGTCAGGCCCATGGAAGGAGAGTTCAGGTGAAGGATGTGTATTGTGCGGTTTGGTCCAATGGCATGATTTGGGGAGGTGATGATAGGACAGATAATACCAGAGTGTCAATGTGTTCTGTTGCATTAATACTGGGTTCAGGTTTGTGGGTGGGTGGATGCTGAGTAGTTTTCCCAATAATGAACTTGTAGACAGACCAGATAATAAAAGCCTGAGCAAAGCCAGCAACACTTTGTCTTGTGACACCACATTGTTGGCTTTACAGTCAGAGGTAGAATCAGATTCTGGCTGAGTAATCTTGGGTAAGATTCTTATCTTCTCTGAGCCTCAGTTTCCTCATCTTCAAGTGAAGACTGTGAGACCTCGCAGGATCGTTGTGAGGATCAAATGAGGAGGGAGAGAGAGTGCACAGGCACAGTGCGTGGCACATAATTGGTCCTCAAAAAATATGATTATAAATGTCCTGCAATCTAGAAGGAAATCCAGAGGAAGGAAAAGATATGGATTAAGATTCGTGAGGAACATGTGAGTATAGTGGAGTGCTGCACCATAACAACCACAACAGATCCTCAAATGGCAAATGAATGTATCTCAAAGAGCGTATTTCTCCCCATTTATCCCATTCACAGAACCTAATGTTGGATCTTGGGTAACAGAGGTGTGCTTGTTATTCTTCATTCATGTATCCACCCCTAGATGCATCCCCTGCCCTTTTCTGCCCATCATCCCAGGGACACAGTGTATGCTAACGCATACACAGCCTCTCCCTGCTTTCTTGCTCTCTTGCTTCTGTCTGGGTTTGGCGAATTCCAGCCTGGATCCAGCCCTCCAACTCTCATCAGGTTCTGAGAACACTACGCCCTTCAGGCCAAGAATGGCTATAGCTTCCTGCCATTGCTAATCCCTAGGGCCTCAGTTTCCTGTGGTGGTTCCTTGAGCCCTAGCCACACTTCTGTGAATTGTCTCTTTATTAAAGTCTCTTTGGAATCCCATCTGAGGGTGCTTTCTTTTTCCTGCTAGAAGACTGAATGAGAGTATGAGTGAAAGCAGGTAGAGTGAATCCAGGGAGACTTCCCGAAGGACAGTGTCTCTTGCCCAAGGTTTTGAAGGAGGACTGCAATAGTTTGGTGGAGACGTAACATAGAAGGCTGGTGTTCTTGTCTGGGAGACTGGAGTCAACAAATGCTTGGAAGTCAGCATCCACATGAACTCTTCATGGGGTATGGTGAAAGTTTTTACCAGCAAGACATTACTGCAGTCAGAAAGGGAGAGAAAAACCATGCTAAACACAGAAAACAGCTGTCATTTATTTATGGAGTGCCTACTGTGTAACAAGCATTCACAACAGTGTGATGGGTATTATTTTCATGATTTTACAGCTAAGAAATGGGGGCTGTGAAAGTGTAAGCAACTTGTCCAAGGTCACAGTATGTGGTAGAGTTGGGATGTGTAAGTTCTGCTTGGGAGCAAAGCAAGGCCGCCCAACTGTTTGGATTTGCCCAAGACTCAGAGGTTTCCCAGGATACAGACATTTCACTGCTGAGTTTGAGTTCATGGCAGGGTCTATTGAGTGGCAGTAGAGAGTTAATGAAAGTGGGCATCAATAGTCATCCTTGCAGTAAAGAAAGTTCATTTTCCTACTTCAAAAGACCCATTGAAAGAGATTGGTAAGAGTGGAAGTCCACAAGAGAGATAGAGAGAAGGAGAACAGGAACTATAGACCCTCAATCATTCTGTACAGCAGCAAAAGGGTGGCATAGTCAATCCAAAAAGCAACCACTTCAACAATATTCCCATTTGTCTTTGGAATGTGACATCATTCTTCCCTCTGCCAGACTTACCTCTGTAATTCTCTTTTGGCTCCAACTAGTAATAAATGGAGAGTGCATTCTTCAAGCACAAGGAACCATGCATACAGGAGAGCAGAGAAGAGAAAAGATGGTGTCCAGATTCTCTGGACAGTGAAAGAGAGTGATGCCTCAAGATGAGCAGAGCACAGCTTCAGCAGTCTTTGAAGTCTAAAAATTATCTTTTTTATTTATGACTAATAACTCCCAGTTTCATTAACTGTGCTGCCACCAAACAGACCCTGCTATGCACTCAAAGTCAACAGGTAAGGGTGCAGTGGATGGTGTTGTCTGTGCAGCTCTAGGGTATTCCAGACCCAGCAAATCCCCAGTAACAGCAACAGCAATGAAGCTGCCACTTATGGAGTTCCTGATGCCTTTGCTCCAGATATTTCATAGACATTTTAAATGCTTAGAACTGAACAACTGAGATTAGGTGATATTAATCTCATTTTCAAGATGAGAAAACTGAGGAAGAAAGAAGTTAAAAAAGTTCTCCAGGGACCTCTGGTGTAAAATGGCAGATCTGGGTTTCACAATGACCTTCCTCTGGTGTCTAAGCCTGGACCAGGCTACAGCTGCAAAGGCATTGGGTGCCCACTGCTCTGATATTGGTTAGTTGCATTCAGTAAACATGCATGGGGCCCTGGCATGGTCCACCACCAGGAGGCGGGTTCACCGAGTTGTTCTTGAAGAATGCAGGCGGGTTTTTAAATGTTCCCTTCCACTTCCCTGATAACTGCTGAATGTTTCTCCAACTTCTGTGTATTTGCACATGCTATGCCCACTGCTGTAATGCCTTTCTGTCATTTGACCATTTGGGTAGCCTCTCCCCGTCGTTCAAGACTCGGCTTTAGCTGAGTGTGGTAGGCCCTCCTCAGCTGCAGTGGATTTTTCCAGCACATGCTCCTGTGAACCATTCCTGTGGACTCAGTGGGATGCTTTCTCTATTTTGGTGCAGTTTTTACCAGTCAGTGCTAAGACTAGGTGCTACTCTCGGCGTGCTCCTCATTAAAGGTAGTGATATAGGAGAAAAGAGAGACAGAGGAACCACTGTAGTTTGCACAGGCATGGCTGCATCTCATTTTATCAGTCTCCTGAGGTTTCATTAAAGGGAACTTATGGGCAAGGAGAGTTTAGATTCCAGCTTAGCTAGGGAAAGTCTTTTACACAAGATATCTTCTCTGAAGAAGGATTCGAGCTCTATGAGTAAGGATAGTCAAATCTGCATTGAACAGTTGATTAACAAATCATTTCTGTCCAGCTCAAAGTGGGTCATTTGCTGGTTTAGGGTGGAGTTTCTCCTGCAGTGAGTGAAGTTGGCACTCTGGAGCAGGGTGGGAGGAGTTGGAAGACAGGACACCTGCCACATGCTGCCACTTACCAGGTGAGCCAGTCCCTGGGTTTCAGCATCTCTAGGATGGCAATGGTGAGAAGTCCTTGCCAGCCTTCCCTGTAGAGCTGCTACAGATTGAGTGAGGCTCACACATAGTTTTCAAGTGTAAATGAACACATTCTCACTTTAGTGGTTAAAATGGAAGCTGAAGAATGAACTTGGGCAAATCATTTTGCTTCAAATGCTTCTGTTTTGCAATATAAGAAAGGGCCAGTGGAAACACAATTCACAAAGCTGTTCATTGTTCTTTCTAGATCACAGACACTCCTTGGTGCCAAGTTCATACCTTTTGAGTTATGTCCCTGGTAAGAACCAAGCCCCAGCCAGGGATATTGTGAACCACGGAACCACTGAAGCTGTGTAATGAATCCTGTAAGTTTCGACTTCAGTTACATGAGTTATGTTAGGTGTTTGTTGCCCTTGGTATCTTGATCAGGAATATTCCCTTGTGAAAGTACTGCTTGGGTTTGACTTGCTGATGTCAGCAATGTAAATATGACTTAATTGATTAATAGGCATTAATGACTAGTAATTACGGCATA
Organism: Colobus angolensis palliatus; assembly: GCF_000951035.1. Lineage (NCBI taxonomy): Eukaryota > Metazoa > Chordata > Mammalia > Primates > Cercopithecidae > Colobus > Colobus angolensis. The sequence continues at coordinate 905,240 of NW_012115155.1, read as the reverse complement.
ACCTGTTAGCTGGAAATAACTCACAAAACAAGCACGTTGTTATTTAGTCTGTAAGTGGAGGGACAGCCTTGCTTCTGCTGATTGTTCTCCTGGCCTTTGGGCACAGTCCCATTGGAGAGTCAGTTGCCTTTTGCAATGTGGGTTATAAATAAAATAAAATACATATATTAATATATTACTTAGCATCCATTTACTGCCCTTTCCTCCACTGAGAAAACTGAGCTTTGTCAATATGAAATTAGCCCTTAATCTCTTATCTGAAGGTCATCTACAGAGGAGAAAGCCCTCTCCCGAGGTTGTTATAGGTAGTCTACTTCAGGAGGCTTCACTGTCTGTAAAATTCTGGGCTTCTATTGCATTCATCCTTCTTTGATGATCGAAAACTTTCCTCTGCTGCTAACACTCAGGAACAATGCAATAAGTAACTTCCAATTAAAGTTTTCCATATGTGGCAAAAATTGTAATGAATGAATAAGTAAAGACCGCATAATGAAAGCCTATTAGCCAAGTGAATATACTCTTTTAAGTCAAATTTCTATACCACTTTTGTATTATCTCCCATCAGAAGAGAACGTGCAATTACCAATTTTATCTTATCTCAGCTTATTATTAAAGAGTAGTAAAGGAAACTTCATTCCAGGAACCATAATGTGATTTTTGATTAATAGGGGGCTCTTATGTGACAAGAATATTTCTCTTAGGCAAAGTATGCACATGGATTCCTGCCTGAGCTGGCTTGGAAGCTACATCTCCGGTGGAAGGACTGTTCAACAATAGAACATATGTTCTACATGGGAGGTCAGATTCTTAATGTACTCCAAAGCACCAGAAGGGTAGGAAGAAGTTGACTCGGACTTTGTAGACACATATTTTAATTTAGTTGGTTCCAATTATATCAAATGTGACATTGATTTGCGTGTAATAGGTGAGATGAGCAGCCCAAAACTTAGGTCTTCCAGCCTCTGCTGGAAGGAAGCCTTAGTCTTTGAAATCGTCTCTTTGTCTGCTCCAGTCTCTGGTGGGAGTCTCAGCATATTCTGGACACACAACGGATACTCGTGATTCAGGAGACCCAAACATCAGCAGTCTCTCCCACCCCAGCTGTACACGGGGAATGGTTTGAATTTGCATTCCAATCTCTCAAGCCAACTTTTCTCGGAGAGCTGTTCTAAGGAAGGTTACGTGTGATCTTGCTCCTTGGCTGTGGGTGACCTGTGTTAAAGCCTGTAACCTGGGGAAATGTTCGGTAGTGGACAAGGAGGGAGCTGCTAAAGTTGACCTGTAGTTAGTGGTCTCGTCTCAGGGTGAGAAGATAGCACTTTGATGAGCTGCTAGGGTGGCATTCAGTTCTGTAAGGAAAATCCATTTTCTATCATTTAGATCATTCAAATGCCTACGATAGCACATGCCCCTTGATCAGAAAATTTCCTTCTAGAATTTTATCATACAGGAAGTAATTGGGCAAGCATGAAAAGTATCTGTATAAGGATGTTCCTTGATGCACTGTTTACAATAGCAAAAAACTGGAATGAACTAATAATAGTGGGGAGAGGAGGCTGCTGGCTAGATACTCCATGGTATATCTCAACTAGGCATTCTGCCCAGCCCGTCAAAGACAATGCCACAGAAGATTATCTCATATCATAGAAAAATGGTTATGATAGGATGAGTGGAAAATCAGGTTACAAAATAAAATATGCCATATGATTCTATTTTAGAAAAAACAAGACTTAGGGCTATATACCAAAATAATAAACATCGATTTTTATAGGGTAGCCAGATTATCAGTTGTTTTAGGTTCTTTATTTCTCTTTTGCTTATTTCTATATTGTCATTTTTAAAAATAGTCAATATGGAGTACATATGTAATTTTTAAAAAGCAATACAATGTTATTGTGTGAAGTCCTTTTAAATTGAACCTTTAGAACATCAAAGCTCCCAGTTGCAGGCCAGCCAGGCTTGCCTCCTGGCAGAGCTGGGGCTAGCTTGGGAAGTGGGATTTTGGGGGTCCCAGGCCCTTTCTGAATCACTGCTCACTGCTTCCCAATGCTCTGCTCAGCACGCTTTTCCCGGCTGACAGGCAGGTGCCCCGTCGGAGAGAGAAACACCTCTCACTGCTGTTTTTAGTCACTACCCCTGGTGGGACATGGGGCCTATGGGTCATCTGGCTGCCCAAGTCACCCCTGTGGTCAGGGTAATTCATGCCTGGGACAGGATATGATGGGAAGCGCAGACAGATAATGTGAGAAGAAGGGTCTGTGAGGAGGCAGAGCAGGGCAAAGAGAGCCTCAGACCCTGAGGGGCGGGCATGAGGACGGCTGGGCTTCTTCCCAACTTTGCCACGCAATTTAGTGTCTTCCAGAAACAGAAGACGCCATGGCCGCAAAAGGGAAAAGGCCTGGCTCCTGCCCTGGGTGGCACCATCCACCGCCCACTGCAGACCAGGGCTTGGAGGAGGAGGGATAAATGCAGCTGGCTC
>NW_012115155.1:862499-901141 GCF_000951035.1 Colobus angolensis palliatus | reverse complement strand
GATTCCTAGAAGTGGAATTCCTGGGTCAAAAGCACATGCATTTTAAATTTAGATAGCTATTGCCACACTGCGCTTCATGAGAACTGCGATCATTTGTCCTCCCCACAGCACTACTGGACATGGTTAGTATCCATTTTTGACCAGTGTGTGTAAGCCACACAGAGTGGCGGCAGGCCGGAGTTTGCCCAAAGGGTGCCAGTTAGTAAATTCTATTCCAGTTTCTGCTGAAACTTGTAGCAAACAAATGGTTTTGTTCTCAGCATCCCTACCTTCAGGAAACTGCCTCAGACTTCTTGTTGGTGTATACCCCTCTTCCCACCAGAGGTGGGCACGAGGCCAGTCCTGACCACAGAGATGATTGGTTTAGGGCTGGGCATGTGAGCTAAGCTAGAGCAGTCAGAGACCTTCCTATGACTTTTACTGGGTCCCTTGCGAGATTAATCACCCTTGCTCTACCACCACAAGCCATAGGGAAAATGTGGGTTTGGGGCTTCCAGCGGCAGATTGGGCCTTATTGGCAGAAAATTTCCCTGGAAGGGCTGCAAGGCAAGTCCAACAGGCCAAATCCAAGTCCCATCCTCTAGCTCCTAGATCCCTAGGATCCAGCATGGCCTGAAGCTAATTTACTCTGGGCTTCCAGATTATGTGATATAATAAATTTCCTTTGGGGCTTAATTTGGGTCTGTGCAACTGAAGAAATCCTGACTAATAGAGTGCTTTACATGCATGATTTCTTTCAATTCTGATAACAACCTTATAAGACAGGATTTCATTTTCATTTCAGAGATGAGGGAACACTCAATGAGTGTAAGAAATTTTCCAAAGATCACAAAATCAGGAGCAGAGCTGGATTAGATTCAGGCTGTTGAGCTCTAACGCCCGTGCTTTCATCGTGTTTCTGCACTGCTTCCAATACCACCAACTTGTTTGGTCAAATGCATTCTTTTTGCTCTCTTTATGTTCTGACTTCCGCTCATACCCGTGTATTCAAATCATACTTTTGTTGCTACAAGGTGCAGGTTCAAGAAGTCTGCCTGTTGGAGGGGGTTTGGAGAGAAGTCCATGTTGCATAAGGGAGGCCAGCTGGCAAGATGTGGCAGGAGAGGATGTCCCACAGCCTCCACTTGAGGGAGGGGCAGATGGAGATGCAACCTGGGAAGGTGGTGGGCACAGAACTATTGATGAGCCTGTCCCATTACTGCCAATTCCAGCTCAGGCCCTCCTCTTGTTGCCACAGGGAGAGTCACCCCCAAACACACTGCGCAGCAACAGGTTTTCTGTCTGCAGGCTCCATTCCAGTCACAAAGGAAATGTAGTTGGGCAGATTTGTTTTGACCCCATCATGTGTTTTAAAATATAATGTGTTAATAGAAGAGTTCAGGTGTGATAAAGTCAACAGATTAGGAGACTGCTGCCATTGAAAAGACAGCTTGTTACAGTTTCCAAGAGGAGTGGGCATGGGATGCTACATAGGACCACGTGGGGGTTGGTCAGGAGGCTGAGGGGCAGGTGAGAGCCATGGGTAAGGGTCTTTACTGTGGTTCCTGCAAGAAGTAGTGGGCAACACAGGGTAAGCAGGGTTGGCATGGGCTAGCTTGAATAATTCAACCAGCTGTGGAGCAGAGGGGCCATCCTGGATGCCTGGTACTGGGCCCTGGGGTGACTGGGGCAGGGGATGGTCACCCAGGGTGTGAGAGCTGATAGGAGGTTGCTGGGGTGTGGCTTTGGATTGGTTGGTGTGTATCTAAAAGGTATGCTTGAAGGAGCACTGTTTATGCTCTTTAGGAATCGACCAACCCTTGGAGGGCTGTCCCTCCAGGATCAGCAAGTCCGCAGACATCAAAGCATCAGCATACAGAAAATAAGAGACGCGATTAACACACAATGTTTCCTGGAATAGGGCTGTGGATGGTGGCTTGGTCAGCTAAAAAACAGTGTCCATCCCAGTATGTGCCATTTTGGTCCCACAATTCTAATTTTATGAGGAAATAATTCAGCGAATGATTAGTGATGTGTATATAAGGATATTTATCAACACAGTGTTTATAATAAGAAAGGAAATAAAACCCCTACACCTTCAACAGTGGACATGTGGTTAAATAATCGACCATTTATTCCATATGATGAATCATCACATAGTAATTGAGAGTGTTGATGTAGAGGCCTATTGATTGATATGAATACATGGTCAGAATATGTTATTGAATGAAAAAAAGGGTTATAGTGAATAAATATGTATAACCCTGATTTTGTTTAAAAATATATGCATGTTATTTATCTAAATGTTCACGTTTACTTTACAGGAAGTATCTTTCTTTTTAATCTGTATTTTCTACTTCTATTATACAACAAATTTTTATTACTTGTGTAATATGTAAGATATGTTTAATAAAAAAATCTAAAATGTATTCACTCTGTCTGCTGAGTTTGGCATTCCCAGTTTTCTTCCAGTGAGCCCCAGGGGCCACACCAGTGCCTGAGGGATGTCTGGGCTTAGAGCAATGGGCAGGACCTCCTATGACCCTCCCTATTCCACTTCTGTTGTCTTTTCATCTTTCCATCATCCATTTTTCATCTCTCTATATAGCGAGACAGTCCCAGATTATGAAGCGTTCACTTGCACAAATTCCACCTTATGAAAATAGTTCCGTGCAGGAAAGAAATAACATCTACACAAATTCACACTTTTCCCCTGTTGATCTCTGGGACAGTGTGAATTCTCAGAGGATCTGCTCATGTTTCCTCCATCTACCCTGTGTTTCACCCTTTTATCATGTTCTGGTCATGACTGGAAAACCACTATCCAAGCCAGCACTGGAAGTTTGTTCGATGTTCACGGAAGGAATAGGACAGTGTATTCAGTGCAAACTTTGTGATTCCTTGGATTTAAGAGATAAAAGTGGTGGTGTGGCTGCTACTGCTGATATGAAATCGATAGAAATGTATTCTGAAGCACTTCTATTAGGTCCAACAGAATAAAATTGCCACCCTACTACCATTTTTGACCTACAACATGATGATTTATATAAGCTAGGCAAGGCCTCTATGAACTGAATAATGAAATAAGTAAGAGAATGTCTGTTTGGGACTTTTGCACAATATTTTGTTTGAAGAAGGTTCTGAGGCTCAAAAATATATGAAACACATTGGAACAGGACAACTCAGTTGGTTTTTTATATTTAAAATATTGTACCCTCCTTCACCCCTGCGCCTGACTCACACTCCCTGGTGGCCTGTCCTCCCTCATATCAGGACAGGGGAAGGTCCTCAAGACCCATCCCTGGCCTTCTGGAAATGGCTGTGGGTCCTCACCACCTGCCAGATCCCAGAGCTCAACCATAAGCTCCCTGATTTCAACCTTGACCCTTGTTTCAGGCTCCCCAAATTAGTTGTTCTTCTACCTTCTCTTGGACATCTGGACCAAATCCTGCCCTTTTATAAACTGTGGTCATGTCGTTCCTTTGGCCCAGTGTATGTGAAATGAAGCCACCCTACAGATTCAGTTCAAATATGGCCTTATGGAAAGCCAACCCCCTTTTGGTCACACAGCTCTTCCCCACCTGCTTCCAGGGAGAAGGAGGCGGACACAAATAGATTCACAGTGCTGGGGCTCTGAGAACTGCTGCCCAGTCATGGGCCAGCTAGGGCTCCATGTGACTCTGCTCAGGAGGTTTCCAGAGGCTGTGGGTTGGGGGATGTTCTGTGCAAGGTGGGAGGGCTTAGCAATATTTATCATCCTTACCATCAGCATCATCATGGTCTGTTTTGAAGGAGGCAGAAGAGGTGTAGGTATAAAGACAGTGTAATGAAGAACTAGAAGAAAGGCCCCCAGGTAGAAGCACAAGGGTTATCCAAGGATGAAATCACCCACCAAGCAACATGTTGGTTTATGAAGGAGCCTCCATACAAACCAACTCCAAAGCCTGTGGAAGCAGCACCTGCCACCAGCCTGGACACCTAGAACACTGGAAGAGGAAGAGGTGGAGGGAAACACAGAGGTTGAGATGTCCAAGTGTTAGAATGAAAGAAGCTAAGACAGAGGTGCCAGGGGGGTGATGAGGAAAGAATGCGAGTCTTAAAGAGAATGGAGATTGTAAGAAAGAGAAGGGGAGTGATGATGCTAGCAAGGAAGGGGGAAACAGATTTGGGGAAGAGAGAGCTTTGTGCTGTGGATTTTCTGAGGTGCCTGCAGAGGTAGGTGACTCCCTTACTTGCATGCTTCGCGAGACCTGCCCAGGCAGATCCTGTCTCCTCCTGGAAGGCTCTGCGGGAAAAGCTGTGCTGTGATTAAGATCTTTTAATTAAGAAAGCCGTTTGCACAGGATGCAACAAGAGGCTGATGGAGAGTTTGCTCAAATTGGATTTTTTTTGGGTTAACTAGAAAAATAATAAGAGGAACTCTGCTTTGTGTAAGTAATAGGGATATGTCATTTTGAAGGGTGCCACGTGAGCTACCTGTGAATGAATTCATCTGCTCATTCATTCATTCATTCCCTGTTCATATTTAGTATCACTACTACTCTAACCCCTGAAAAATAAACATTTATTAAATACTTACTATATACCAGGCATTGTGCTCATTGCTTTACATGAATTATCTCCTTCATCCCATACAATAACCCCACAAGACACATGCTGTTACTCTTTCTTTTCTATAGATGAGAAAACCTCAGGCCTTGTTTGTATGGAAGGCATCTCTTCCTCCCTTGTAAAGAAAGCTAATCAGGAGAGGAGAAACAAGATGAGCCCCAATTTTCTTCCTTTTAAAACCATTTCCCTCTCTCTTTCTCCTTTGTTTTCTAAGGCCTCCAGCATGTCCTTTCTGACTGTGCACATCTGTCTCAAACTCCTGCCTTAGTTGTCCCCAGGGACAAATTGTAGAAAGTACAGAGGCCCCACAATGGCTGACTTTCAGGTCCTGAACCTGGACAGGTGAGAAGGTACTCACATTGGTCACCTCATCTCTTCTTTCCTTTAGTGTCCATGCAGCCCTGGATCTGTAGACACAAAAGACAGTCCCTGAGCACTAGGACTGAAACTGAGTCAAAGTTCTGGCCTCTCCCACAAATGCCCTTGAAGCTGACTTTGTTCTTATAACTGACTTTTTGCTTCGTTCTCTCCACTGTGGTTCTGAGTGGCAAAGTGGCCTTGTTCCTTGTCCCAAGTCACCTAATACTATCCAGGATTGACCCAAGGACAGTTTCTGAGCTAAACACTCTTTGACTGGAAACCTATCTACCTGGCTGTACCCCAGAACAAATTCCCTGACTTTGTCTTCCTCTGGTCTACAGTCAGAAGGTCGGATCTTGCAGCAAGACCCATTCCCTGTGTCCTGTGTGCAGTCCGGCATCTCTTGCTTTGGGAAAATGCTTTGATATGATTTGGCTGTGTTCACCACCCAAATCTCATCTTGAATTGTATCTCCCATAATTGTCATGAGAGGGACTCAGTGGGAGATAATTAAATCATGGGGGTGGGTCTTTCCCATGTTGTTCTCATGATAGTGAATATGTCTCATGAGATCTGATGGTTTTATAAAGGGGAGTTCCCCTGCACATACTTTTTTGCCCTCTGCCACGTAAGACATGACTTTGATCCTCGCTGACCTTCCACCACGATTGTGAGGCCTCCCCAGTCATATGGAACTGTGAGTCAATGAAATCTCTTTCCTTTATAAATTATCCAGTCTCAAGTATGTCTTTATTAGCAGCAGCACGAGAACAGACTAATACACTAAATTGGTACTGGCAGAGTGAGGTGCTGTGGTAAAGACACCAAAAAATGTGGCACTGACGTTGGAACTGGGTAACAGGCGGAGGTTGGAACAGTTTGGAGGGCTCAGAAGAAGACAGGAAAATGTAGCAAAGTTTGAAACTTCCTGGAGACTTGTTGAATGGCTTTGACCAAAATGTTGATAGTGACATAGACAACAAAGTCTAGGCTGACGTGGTCTTAGATGGAGATGAGGAACTTGGGGACTGGAGCAAAGGTGACTCTTGCTGTGCTTTAGCAAAGACACTGGTGGGGTTTTGCCCCTGCACTAGAGATCCGTGGAACTTTGATCTTTAGAGAGATGATTCGGGGTATCTGGTGGAAGAAATTTCTAAGCAGCAAAGCATTCAGTAGGAAGCAGAGCATAAATGTTTGGAAAATTTGCATTCTGACCATGAGGTAGAAAAGAAAAACCCATTTTCTGGGGAGAAATTTAAGCCAGCTGCAGAAATTTGCATAAGTAACAAGGAATAGAACATTAATCACCAAGACAATGGGAAAATGTCTCCAGGGCTGTCAGAGACCTTCATGGTAGCCTCTCCCATCACAGGCCTGGAGGCCTAGGAGGAACAAATGGTTTCATGGGCTAGGCTCCCGTGCTGTGTGCAAATTAGGGACTTGGTACCCTGCATGTCCCAGCTGTTCCAGCTGTGGCTAAAAGGGGCCAAAGTAGAGCTCAGACCATGGCTTCAGAGGGTGCAAGCCCCAAACCTTGGCAGTTTTCACATGGTATTGAGCCTGTAGTTGCACTGAAGTAAAAAATTGAGGTTTGGAAACTTCTAGATTTCAGAGGATGTATGGAAATGCTTGGATGTCCAGGCAGGGCCCTGATGGAGAACCTCTGCTAAGGTAGTGCAGAAGGGAAATGTTGGGTGCAAGATCCCACACAGAGTTCCTGCTGGGGCACCACCTAATGGAGCTGTGGGAGGAGGGCCATTGTCCTCTAGACTCCAGAGGGGTAGATCCACTGACAGCTTGGACCATGCACCTAGAAAAGCAGAAGACACTCAATACCAGCCCAGGAAAGCAGCTGGGAGGGGGATTATACCCTGCAAAGCCACAGAGGCAGAGCTGCCAAAGGTTGTGGGAGACCACCTCTTGCATCAGAGTACCCTGGCTGTGAGAGATGGAGTCAAAGGAGACCATTTTGGAGCTTTAAAATTTGACTGCCCCACTGGATTTCAGACTTGCATGGGGCCTGTAGCTCCTTCATTTTCGTCGATTTCTCCCATTTGCAAAGGGTGTGTTTACCCAATGCCTCTACCCACATACTATCTAGGAAGTAACTAACTTGCTTTTGATTTTACAGGCTCATAGGCAGAAGGGACTTGCCTTGTCTCAGATGAGACTTCGGTCTGTGGACTTTTGAGTTAATGTTGAAATGAGTTAAGACTTTGGGGGATTGTTGGGAAGGCACGACTGGTGTTGAAATGTGAGGACATGAGATTTGGGAAGGGCCAAGGGCAGAATGATATGGGTTTGGCTGTGCCCCCACCCAAATCTCATCTTGCATGGTAGCTCCCATAATTCCCATGTGTCATGGGGGGGACCTGGTGGGAGGTAACTGAATCATGGGGATAGGTCTTTCCCATGTTATTCTTGTGATAGTGATTAAGTCTCATGAGATCTGATTATTTTATGGGGGGCGTGGTTCCCCTGCACACATTCTCTTGCCCTCTGCCATGTAAGACATGACTTTTCTCCTCATTCACCTTCCACCATGATTGTTAGGCCTCCCCAGCCATGTGGAACTGTGAGTCAATTGAACCTCTTTCCTTCATAAAATACCCAGGCTTGAGTATGTCTTTATTAGCAGCAGCATGAGAACAGACTAATACACCCTTCTTCCACTGTTCCACAATATTCCTGTTCTGTTGGTGGGTTTTGGGCTGGGTAGGCTCTGGCCACCACTCCCTTACTTCCCACTCCCTAACCATGGCCCAGGCTGACCCAAGGACTGCATCTTTTTGGCCTAGTGATGGGTTTGGAAAGAGCACATGACCCAGGCTAGGCTAGAGTCCTCCCGGGGCTTCATGACAGTCCTGGTAGGAATGGGAATGGTTCTCTCTAGTACCACCAGAGTTGTAGCAGCACTGAGAGCCTTTCTGAGAGAAAAGCCAGGCCAGCCAAGCACTCTGAGAGAGGCCAAGTCCTGAATACAGCATTTTGACCTATAGGTACCACTGTACCTGAAGGGAGTATGCCCCTTGGACTTTTCAGTTTTGTCTTACTTTACTTAAATAAGTCTGAATTTAGTCTTTGACACTTGCAGTTGAAAGAGTCTTCTTGCCTGTTCCACTGTTTTTTGTTTTGTTTTGTTTTGTTTTGTGAGACACTCTTCATTTCTTATACCCAGCTCCAAGTTTTGGCAGAAGATACAGAAGAGTAGTTGTAGGCATGAGTCTGTAATTTGTCCTCAGTCTACGGATGGCTTTTGTTTGTTTTTTGTTTGAAAAAAAAATTTTTTTTTTTGAGATGGAGTCTTGCTCTATCACCAAGCTGGAGTGCAGAGGCACGATCTTGGCTCACTTCAATCTCCACCTCCCAGGTTCAAGTGATTCTCCTGCCTCAGCCTCCTGAGTAGCTGGGACTACAGGCACACATCACCACACCCAGCTAATTTTTGTATTTTTAGTGGAGACGGGGTTTCACCATGTTGGCCAAGATGGTCTCAATTTCTTGACCTTGTGATCCACCCACATCAGCCTCCCAAAGTGCTGGGATTACAGGCATGAGCCTGGCTGTTTGAAATATTTCTATTTTGCTTTTACAACTGAATGGTAGTTTACACCTGGCTGTGTGCCGATTTTTTTAATGAAAAATTTTGAACATGTATAAAAATAGAATAATATAGTAAAATCTCATGTCCCTGAGTATTTTTAAAGATTTCTATTAGCACAGAATTTTTCAATGCGTTTGAGAAATATTTGTTGGGCTCTTGCCATGTGGTAGGCATTATTCCAGGTGCTGGAGATACAGCAGAGATGGGACCAAGTGCTTCATCTGCTGAGTGTGCATTCTAGTGGGGGAAGACAGATGTGAGCAAGTTTATAAATGCACAGACAAGATAATTTCAGATAATGATAAATAGTAGGGAGAAAATAAATTATGGCATCGAGAGAACGGTGAGTAAAACCTTTTTTTAGGAGAGGGTATCTGTGCTGAGAGCTGAAAGGTAAGTCCCTGCTGTTTGAAGACCTAGTAGGAGGGTTCCTCACAGTCTGAGAAGTGTGTGCAAAGTCCCCAGTGAAAAAGAAGGCATATGGTTTAAGTCCAGGTAAGATGTGCTCAATGTGGAAACCAAACAGGAGCCAGGACCAAGGTCTTGGGCCAAGGCAGCCATGTTTGGTGGCATAGATTGTGCACTGCGCAGTTCCAGGGAAAGCCACTCAGACAGATCAGGTGGCAGTAATTTTTTTTTTGTAAAGGGCCAGACTGCAAATATTTTAGGCTTTGTGGATCAGGTGATCTCTGTCACGACTACTCAATTCTGTGGTAACACCAAAGAAGCTGCAAATGATATGTAAATAAATGGGTGTGGCTATGTTCCAATAAAATTTTATTTATGGGGCTGATGTAGTTACTCAAGCCTGTAATCCCAGTATTTTGGGAGGTACAGATGGAAGTGTTGTTTGAGCCCAGGAGTTCAAGGCTGCAGCGAGCCATGGTCATGCCATTGTACTGGAGCCTGAGCAAAAGAGCGAAACCTCGTCTCAACAACTACAGCATTAAAACAAACTATGGACATCAAACTTGAATTTCATAAATTATAATTAGAAGTAGTTGAGATAAATTTTCTTTTGTTTTTAAAAAATCATTTGAAAAATCTAAGGCCCTTTCTTAGCTGGTGGGCTGTACAAAAGGCAGTAGGCTGCATTTGATCCATGTGGGTCATAGCCACGCCCATTCATTTACATATCACCTTCAGGTGCTCCATGCATTGGGTGGCAGCTGCAAGCCAGGCACTGAGCCACAAAGCTGAGCAAGATGCCCCCCTTACTTAAAGGAAGCTTCCAGATGGTTCATTCCTCAAGGACCAGCCAAAGCCTGCTCTGGCAGTGAGGTATCCCAGATCCCATTGCCTAACAGTGCTTTCCGTGTTTACCCCCATAATATGTCTTTGCTTGAGCTATGTAGCCAGTCGTGAGTGTATGCCTCGGGAACCCCATTTTTGATTCTCCAGCTGTGCCTTGCTGAGTGTGCCGCTATTCTGTACCTGTTGAACTGTTTTTGAAGGAGTTCAATCTTGAAAAAGGCAGGTCTCACTTGATAGGTGGGGTTTAGGGAGGAAGAGGAAAGGAGTGGGGAGTTGAGAGGGGGTGTGCCCAGGTACTCAGAATTAACTTAATTGGGATTAATTGCTGGTAATTCCACTGTCTTGTTTGTCTGCATTGGGCCACCTCATAAATGGCTTTTTGCATGTTTTTACAATGAAAGGTTTGCCATTTACAGAAAGAAGTACTTAGCTACTCAGCTACAATCACTGCCTCCTTCCCTGGCTACACTCTGCAGTCACCTCTCAATTACCTCTGCAGGCATTAATCTCTTGGTGATTTCTCATCCTTGGTCTTGTTCTCTCACTTCATAGAGTGTATTTGATTTGGGGAAAGAAAAATACCACCTTAATCAAAGCCACTGTGATCTCTTGCTTGGATTATTGCAGTAGCTTGCTAACTGGTCTCCTTGCCTTTGACCAAAATCTACTCTCAACTCGGAAGTTACTATGACCCTATCAGCAGGCCTAAGTCAGCTCAAAAGATGCCTCTGCTCACCTCTCCAACACTTCCTTTCCCAATTTGAATAAAAGTCTACGTTCTTGGAATGACTCAAAAGATTCCATAAGGAGGGATTCTTAAACTTGGTGTGCCCTGGAGCCCTCTGGAAGTCTGATGAAGCCCATGTATTCCCTTCTCAGGATGTTTTAAAATGCACGAAATAAAACACACAGAATTTCAAAGGAAACCAACCATCTTAGTCTGCTTCAACCACTTCAACAAAATATCACAGACCGGGTGACAAACAAAATAAATTTATTTCTCACATTTCTGGAGGCTAGAAGTCTGAGATCAGCCTGCCAGTATGGTGAAGTTCTGGTTTGGGCTTTCTTCCTGGCTTGCAGACAGCTGTCTTGCTGTATTCTTTCATGGCCTCTGCTCTCTCCCTCCTCTTAAAAGGGCACTAATCCTAGGAAGAGAGCCCCACCTTCATGTCTTAATTACCTCCCAAAAACCCCATCTCCAAAAACCACCATGCTGTGGATTAGGGCTGCAACATATAAATTTTGGGAGACACAAACATTCCATCCATAGCACTGATTATATTGGAACGTAGTTATCAAGCTATTAAAAAACAAAAGTTGGATATAGTAATATATGCATTTTGTTATTAATGTAGTATGCAACTAAAATAGTTAAAAATCAGTGTGTTAAGGTATATTTTAAAAGACCGATTAGGGTGAAAGTTATAGCTGCTTGTTTGAACAAAAACATTCAACCATGGGGTGGTTTGGGGCAAGGCAACATGTATGTCATACTGGATATGAAAATACAGTTGTGATTCTTTTCCCAGCTCAGTCCATGGGTCCCCTGCATGCTCTCCAGGCACCCTTCCCGGTATGGTGTAACCTTCCCTCTTACCTCTTATACCTCATCTTCTAGTCTCCTCAAGACACACTGCTGTTGATGCTGTGTCTCCATTAATACAGGCACGTTTCTGCCCCAGGACCTTTGAGTCTGTGCTTGTCTCTACCTAAACTACTCTTCCTGCCAGCATCTGTGTGGCTCCCTCCCTCACTTCTTTCAGATCTTTCCTCAAATCCCACCTTTGAGAAGGCCTCAGTGAGGCCGTCTTAGAATGTCTCCCACCAATGTAGGGCTCCCATCCTCCCTCCCTGCTTTATCTTTTTTGTATTGCCAACTAATCTTTTCTAATATCTTCCTTAACTATTGCCTCTATTTTTGTGTCTCTCCACTAGGACATGAGATACTTTTCAGTGGCGATTTATCAGTTTTGTCCACTGCTGTATTCCCAGTGCCTAAAATAGAGTAGGCAATCAATAAATATTTATTGACTGGATGCACAAATTTACATGAATATTGTTCTGAGCAAAACGTAATCAGAGGTATGTCTGTTGTTTAACTTCTTCCCAGATTTTGGTGTACTGAATCCTATTCAGTACAACATTGAAAATATCCTCATAAGTGCTAATAAAGCCTCCTGTAAGAATCCAGTGAACTTGAGAGAAACACCTACCTAAGGGTAATATTTGCTTTTTGAGGGAATAAATGAGGGGCAGGAATGGTGAAGTGGGTCAATCCAGGGCCAATGTCTGGCTGTTCAATCCTGGCAAAAAAACTTATCTCTCTGAACCTCATTTTTTCATCTGTAGGAGGAGAATAAATTGACTGACCTCAAAGGGTCACATTGAACCTTAAACGAGACAATCCATGAACAGTGCAAAATCAAGCACAAGAAATGAATGATGGCTGTTGGCAGTACTTGTAATAAGTCACAAGAGAAGAAAGCAAAGAGTTCCAGGAAGTTTTCTGCTCTGCAGGAGACTTGGAGGTCCTGGGGAAAAGCCACATTCGAGCTGAAGAGAACATACTGTGCTGGAGTCACCCTCCAGGTCTCCCCCCATCTGGTGCGCCAGCCTTTTCCACCAGAGGACTTGGTGCTCGGAGCCTGTGCATGACCCTGGCTGCCTGTGGATGCCTCTGGCTCTCAGAAAAGGCCATGTAAATCAGAGCTGAAGGGAAGGGATGGAGGAAACTCAGACCAGGCCATGATTCAAAAGGCAGCAGGAAATGAATATATTTGTTGGAACACAGGTCCAAAAGGACTTGAAGCGTCTGGAGTGAGTCATCAGGTATGCTGAATGCATATGTAGTTCCTGGCTCACAGACTGGGCTGATGGCTACTGGGAGATCAAGTTATGAATAATATGGTATATGTTCCCGCCAACAGAAATTATTTTTAGATTCGCTTCTGTTTCACATTATTCATTGCCCACTTTCCATTTATTAATAAAGATGATTGGAAGTTGACTGACTATAAATACATTATATATTATTTTATGCATCCATTCACCAAATTTGCTAATCACTAACTATATGCAAGGACTGAGTTAGGCACTGGAGATACTAAGATGGACAATATCTGAAAAGTTCACAAAAATAATCTCATGCTATTCTCAGATCAACTCATGAGGGAGGTAGCAGCTACCTTCAGTGAATAGTGGATTTGTTGATTGATTGATTGATTCATGTATTACATCATCCAAAATACTTACTGAGCACCTACAAGGTGCCAGGTGCTGTGCTATATGCTGAGAAGTTGATAATAAGACCAAAGCCATACAATCTATGGGAGAGACAGAACATAAATAAGGAAGCACATAATTATGTACCATAATGTCAGGAAGTGATGGGTGTCATGAAGAACAATGAAGTTGGGCTGGAGATGGGAGCCAGAGAGATATTGCTAGACAGAAGGTGGTTTTGAGCAGAGAGACCTGAACAAAGCGCGAGAATGGCTGGGTCCTTCAGTGGAGGACAAAGGACTTCTCTGGACTTTTCTCTGAAAACGATACCACAGAAAAATGAAATGACTTTGCCAGTATCACACAACCAGTTGACTGCCCAGCTGTGGTACTGCTCTGGCCTCAAGATGGTAACCTGTATCACCCAGTTTTAAAAATACTGCTCCCTGCCTTCAAGGAAGCCTGCAGTTGGGTCATCAAATACAGCCTAGAGCCAGCTGAGGACTCCAGGAAGAGCATGTGATGAATCCCACAGCAAAGCGTGCATGAATGCATGAATGCATGCCTCGGATATGTAGACACGTGCACGTTGGCTGCTGCACAGAACAGACTGAACAGAGGTAATGAAACCATAAGTTAAGACCCTGTTTGTTTACAGTTCTTTTCATAAGGGGAGTCATTTATCTCTGCTCTTTCATTCTGCAAATTAGCATATGAAAGTGTTTGCTGAGTTTCCTACCTTGAGTGAGAGAATGCAAAGCTTAATAAAAGAAAATGTTTATCATCGGAAATTCTTTCTTAAATAAAAGCAGTAGCAGTTTTCAACTGAAATTGTCTTCAGAAATAGGACTAGAAACTTTTGTCCCTTGTGAAAATTTGTTCTTTGTTCTGCCTTACCAGATGCATAAGCTGGAAAAGTGTATTGAGGAGGTGGCCTCTGAGGAGATGAGTGTTGACAAGGTCCCCACGCCCCACTCCGGCCTGAGTGAGAGCTGTTCCCAAAAAGTAGGGGCAGTGAGACCCTTAGGACAGGGTAAGGGGCCCAAACACATCTTTGTGTTTCTTTGCATGTTTAAAGATTTATTTGATGCTTGAGAGCACAGAGAGATGCCCACGATGTTTTCTTTTTCTCCCTTTAAATCTTGTTTTACCTCTTCTACATTTAAAATCAATGCGCATTTACTATAGGAAGTTAGAAAACACAGAAAAGTAGACAGAGTAAAAATTTTCACTTATAATCTCACCACCCAGAGAAAACAACAAAATTGGTTTTCTTTCTGATCTTTTTTCATTGTTGATATCTGATTGCATTTATAACTGAATTTCCCATGTTTTAATTAAAAATACTATATTACATATGTATATCTTCATACCATAAAAACATCTCCATAAGCATCACAGAGTTTAAAAAATGTTTACCTCTATTTTGAAAATACTACGGGTTTATTGTGGAAACTTTGAAGTATGCAAAAAAAATTATTTTATGGACCAAAGGATACTATAAACAGAGTGAACAGAGAGCCCATAGAATGGAAAAAATATTTGGAAATCATATATCCAATAAGGGATTAAAATCCAGAACGTATGAAAGAACTCCTACAATTCCACAGCAAAAAACAATCCATTTAGAAAAATGGGCAGAAGACCTGAATAGGCATTTCTTCAAAGAAGACAGACAAACGGCCAGTAAGTACATGAAAAGATGCTCAATATCACTAATTATTAGGGAAATGCAAATAAAACCACAATGAGATACTGCTTCATACTCATTAGGATGGCTATTATTCAAAAAGCAAGAAATGACAAGTGTTGGTGAGGATAGAAGAAATTAGAACCCTTGTGCACAGCTAGTAGGAGTGTAAAATGGTATAGCTGCTGTGGAAAACTATGAGGCAGTTCCTCAAGACATTTAAAGATAGAATTACCATCTGATCCAGGAATTCCATTTATGGGTCCATATTTAAAAGAATTGAAAGCAGAGTCTTCAAGAGATATTTGCATATCTATGTTCATAGTAGCATTATTTACAATAACCAAAAAGTGGAGGCAGTCCAAATGTTTGTCAACAGAAGAATGGACAAAGAAAATATAATATGTATATATAGGAATTTTTTTTTTTTTTGAGATAGGGCCTCGCTCTGTTGCCCAGGCTGGAGTGCAGTGGTGTAATCATGGCTCCCTGCAGGCTTGACCTACCCAAAGGCTCAAGCAATCATCCCATCTCAACGCACCACCACACCTGGCTAATTTTTTCTGATTTTGCTGTAGCGACGCGGTCTCACTCTGTTGCCTAGACTGGTCTTGAACTCCTAGGCTCAAGTGATCCACCTGCCTTGGCCTCCCAAAGTGCTGGGGTTACAGGCATGATGGAATATTATTCTGACACACGTTACAACATGGAATAACTTCGAGAACATTATTCTAAGTGAAGTAAAGCCAATCACAAAAGGACATAAACTGTATGATTCCACTTAGGTGAAGTAGGGAGAGTAGTTAAATTTATAGAAAGAAAGTAGAATGGTGGTTGCCAGGGTTTGGCAAAGGGAGGAACGGAGCATTAGTATTTAATGGGTACAGAGTTTCAGTAATCCCCAGAATCCCCACGTTTCAAAAGTGGGAGCAGGTGGAGGTGATTGAATCATGGAGGTGATTTCCCCCATGCTGTTCTTGTGATAATGAGTGAGTCTCAAGAGATCTGATGGTTTTATGAGAGTCTAGCATTTCCCCTACTTGCGTTCATTCTCTCTCCTGCTGCTCTGTGAAGATGTAGGAGATGGCTGCAAATTAAGCATCTCCAGAACTTTCTCCATGATTGTAAGTTTCCTGAGGCCTCCGCAGCCATGCAGAACTATGGGTCAATTAAATTTCTCTTTTCTTTACAAATTACCCAGTCTTGAATATTTCTTCATAGCAGCATAAGAATGGACTAATACATGGTACATTCTATGTGTTGTGTATGTTACCCCAATTCAAAAAAAAAATTAAAGCCAATAAAAATCACCTGGTTAGGCACAGTGACTCATGCCTGGAGTCCCAGTACTTTGGGAGGCCAAGGTGGGAGGATCCCTTGAGGCCAGGAGTTTCAGACTGGTGGCCTGGTCAACATAGTGAGACCCCATCTCCACAACAAACAAAAAAAATTAGCAAGGCATGGTGGTGCAAGTCTGTAGTCCTAGCTACTCAGGAGGCTGAAGCAGGAAGATCACTTGAGCCCAGGAGTTTGAGGTTACAGTGAGCTATGATTACACCACTGTGCTGCAGCCTGGGCAACAGAGTGATGGAGTAAGACCCTGTCTCTAAAAAGAAGCAAAACAAACAAACAAACAAACAAACAAACAGAAAAAGCCCTGTGTTTTTCTACTACCTGGAGATGACCTCTACCAACATTGTGATATTTTCCCTTCTCATCTTTTCTACATCTATCTATATGCATATCTAGCTAGCTAATTACATAGATAGATGTTTATATATCTCTATGGATATATTTCAATCTTATATAGTTGAACTCATACTAACTATATATATGACTTTATATATTTAGAAAGCATTGTTATGCTTAATATTTACTAGTGTTAGTAAAAACACCTCTGTAAACATAATTTAAAGTGGTTCCTTTTCATTCCATCATGACTTCTTTTTGTAAAGAAGTGAAACATTTATAAAGAAATGAAATCATTGATATGTTTTCACCTATATTCTGTTGTTCAACATTTGTTATTTCTATTTTTTAACTACTATAAATAACTCTACAATGGACATCTTTGCTTATAAGACATTTTCCCCTGAATTTCATATTAATTCCTTGGTTTAGCTTCTCCAGTATGGAATTACTGGGTCAGAGGATATGAATATTTTTAAAGCTCTTAAGTAAAATTATAAGATTCTCCTCTCCTACCCTCCCTTCCTTCCTTTATTCTTCTAGTTTTTTTCTTCTTTCTGGGGATTCTGGCAGATAGAACTCTAACAGAGTACTCAAAATTTCTGACTTTTGGGTGCAAATCATTTTTCAGTTATTCAACCAAACACTAATCTAGGTCTTACTGAGGAGAGATTTTTGCAAATACATTTAAAATCCCAAATCAGTTACCCTAATAGGAAGATCGTCTGGGTGGACCTGACCTAGTCATATGACCCTTTAAATCTGAGTCTAGAAGTCTGAGATGGCGGCAGTCAGAGATCTGAAGCACAGAGAGAATTTGACTCAAGGGAAGTACTTCATTGCTGGTTTAAAGACAAAAGAGGGGTCATGCGGTGAAGGGGAGGCTGTGTGGTAAAGAATGTGGACAGCTTTGAGGAGCTGACAGCAGCCCCCAGTTGACAGGCAGCAAAGACATTCAGACTGCAGTCCTACAACCACAATGACTTGAACTTGAATAACTTGAATGAGCTTGGAAACAAGCCCCAGAACCTCCAGAGAGAACTCATCCAGCTGACACCTTGATTTCAGTCTTGGCAATGGCCTGAGTAGAAAGTCCACTCATGTGCTGAACTTCCGACCCACAGAACTCTGAGCTAGACAATGGGGAAGGTTTTATGTCATCAAGTTTCTGGTAACCTGTTATCCACAATAGGAAACAAATACAGGAATGTACAGGATTTTTGTTTATAAAGAGAGTGTGTGTGTGTGTGTGTGCACGCGTGTGTGTGTTATGCATAGCTAGTTCTTTAATGTTATATTTCACATTGGGCTATTCTGATTTTATGGGTCAGTTATCTCATTTGTCTGCCAAGTTCTTTGCAGAAGCACTTTACATATATTTCTTTGTTTAGTAGCTTCATTTAGTCTATTACTAGCCCCATTTTCCAGATGAGGAAACTGAGGCATGGAGTTTACTTCCCCATGATAACACAGATAGTGCGTGTCATGGCAAGTGAGAGATCGTGTTGGAACCCAGACCTGTGCGTGCCAATAACCCCCTTTCTTCCGTACCACACAGCACTTTTGAATAACTTCATGGCTAGATGACGATTTGGGTAATGGACTTACTTATGAATCCAATGAGACTACAGGAGATGGTTGCAAGAAAAAACAAGGAGTCTAAAAGTAGTCTCTTCCAAGGCCAAAGTTGTGCACCTCTTCTGTTGGAGAGCAGCAGCCTTCTGATCTCAGCCTTTTGTGACTTTCCTATTTATTTCTTTGCTGTTGGTCCTACCCATGGCTCTGGAGGTGACCTGATTCTGCACATGCCTGGTCAGAAATAAGGTCCACCAGGGCAGGGGTTAGGTCTTATTCTTTTCTTGAATCTATAGCAGTTCCTCACCAGCAGGGCCTAGCATGATATCCTATAGTGACTGATGGCCAGCAAAATTGTATTGAAGAAAACAGGGCAATGGCCTCTTCTAGAATCCTTAAAAACGGTTGTTTTTTCCCCCCTACTTGTGAGGAAGTGCCATCTTCCTTAAGAAAATCACACTTCACCACCTTCAAGGTGACCTCTCTAACTAACCTGCAGCTCTAGTTTTGTTTTGGAATCAACATCCTGAAGACCTCAGGGAGCACTGTTACTCCATTGTCATTCTGGCCAAAGAAAGAGCAAGCCAGTCTTCCCTCTATATCTCATAACCTAGATGAGATGCAATGGAACATTTGAACAAATCTGTTCTAAGTATTAGGGGATGGCAACAAGGAAACAACCACACACAGAACCATGCATACTCTTCATCTGAGTCAAAGCATATCACTGTTCTGCAATTTGTGATCAAGCCTAGAATTTCTGCCCACTCTCTGTGAGCACACACAAGGCCCTAGACACCTTGGCATCCAGGCCAAGACGGAAGGGCTGATTCCTACATCCTGAATCTTGCTCACTTAGGGCCCATTTTTATTACCAGGTTTTCTACCCAAGAACCACTGCCTTTTCCTGTGATTCCGTGAATGCCCCCCACCAACCCTACCCAAAGGATATACACCACTTCCCATACATTGATGTGCAGCTGTCTTTTCAGCTTGCATGGCATAAGAATTTCCCTACAGAATCCACCAACCCCGTAAGAAGTAGGCTCATTCAGTAGAAAGGGAGGGGTTGCATCCTTGCAGTCAGCCTCAAGTCGATTGGCAAGCTTCAGTTTTCCAGAGCGAAGGGCTAGAGAAAAGCTATTCAGGTGGTGTGGAGGGCAGTTGACTGGGAGTGTTTTTATGGTTTCTGAGATGGGAGTGAAGTCCTGGGCTAGGAGTTCTTCAGATACTAGAGAATGAGACTGGAGAGAAGGACCACACTGCCGGACCCCCGACTCCAATGCCTGTGTTGTCTCAGCAATGGAGCACAAGGCTTTGGGGAGGGTGGGAGGAAACTATAGCCTCAGCATTTCTGAGTGAGGGAGGAGAAAGAGGCAGAAGGGAAGATTTGGCAACGCACAGGCAGAAAGCAGAGTGGGTAAGAGAGACTTGCCCAGTGGAGCTGATTTGGAACCTTCCCTTTGTTTACGGAGCATGAGTTCTGGAGATACACAATTGAGCTGGGGATCCCTGGTGTGTGCAGGGGTTTGTCTAACATCTTGATCTACTTTTCTAAACATTTTGGAAGGAGAAAATCCCCAAGTTCCAGGGCCAAGCCATTTCCCTCCTCTATTTGTTAAACCCATCTGCAGTTCAAGGGAAATCAGATTCATGTGTTTTTAATTCATTTACACTTAACTGATTAAAATATTGCTTTGTAAGAGCTATTTGATGTCCAGGAAGCCATTTGCATCTCTTAAATAAATCTTTAAAGTCCCTTTTTCTTAGAAACAGGAAATTGCATTTTGCCAAATGCAAATTAACTTGCACCTTATAAAGTTCAAGTTGAGCTCAAAACATACACTGCATGAGGGTCGGGTGCGTTTCACACTTGGCAAGCTAACTCAAGGTTTAATCTAAACCAAAAGAGAGCAATTGGAAGCTCCAAGGGCATTCCAAAGGATGGCATTGCTGCAATCTGCCAGTGGAAAGTCGAATTCATATTCAGCTGTGCTGTGATTTGGAGGCTGATTAAAAGCACTCCCTCCATCTGCCCAGTCTTCTCAATCTTCTTTGCCCCAGGCTAGGTCAAGAAGACAAAACATGGTCCCTGCATTGTCTCCCACCACTTTAGTCAAGACAACTGGGGGAAGTTAGGGTGGGGTCCAAAGAGCTGAACCTTTTGGTTTCAGATTTTATTGACTTTTTTTGTTCCCTATGAACACCAAAACTGGGAGACATTATCCCTGCAATGCCGAGCTTTGGACTCACTCAGACACACTCCTCTCTTCTCACATTCCACCTAGGCATAGTTTTCCTTACCCCAAACTTTTCAGATCCACTGTCCTGTCTTTGTGCACTGTCAGGATGAGGCAGGGCAGGCCGGGACTATTAGCTTCCTTTCACACAGGAGAAAAGAAGGGTCAGGAAGAGTGAGGTGATTAGGTCAGTACTGGAACCAGGTTATTTCCTTCAGAGACCCAGAGAAAACCAACCCTCGGTCCATTATTCACACCAGGTAGAGAGAAAAGCCTCCCGGAATGGCTGGCCCGGGAAAATAAAATGCTAGAGAACGAAACAACAGTACCAGAGGTTTGTCTGTTGTTCTGCTGAGTCTTATAAATGTATCTTGAGGGATCACCCTATGCTTGGTCTTGTATGAAGTCCAGGAAATGCAGTCATGAATAGCATGTGGCCTCAGCCCTCAAGAGACCCATGGCCCAATGGGGAGATACATGCCTGAATGAATAACTAGAACAGATGTGGTTAGTATCACTAAGGCATGCAT
Organism: Colobus angolensis palliatus; assembly: GCF_000951035.1. Lineage (NCBI taxonomy): Eukaryota > Metazoa > Chordata > Mammalia > Primates > Cercopithecidae > Colobus > Colobus angolensis. The sequence continues at coordinate 880,384 of NW_012115155.1, read as the reverse complement.
GGATTATTTGAGAGGAACATAGTAGAGGCACTTAGCTCAGCCTGGGGGTTCTGGGAACTTTCTGGGGGAGAAGCTACCTGCCAGAGTCTTTAGGATGATTAAGAGATCACCAGGAAAAGAAATGAGGGAAGGGCATTCCCGACAGACAGAACAAGAAGAGTGGGGCATGGAGATTTAGAAACAGCACGGTGGAAGTAGGGGATTGTACTTTGGAATTATTAGAGCAAAATATTACAAGGAAGACATAAGTGGGGAGCTTGGACTTAATCCAGAGGCTAGGAGTTCTCAGCTTTTTCCCAATGGGCTCTTCAAATCTGATGAAATTTATGGACCTTCTCTTAAGAAAACTGCATGTTTCCTTATGCACACAAAATTATTACTGTAATCTGATGGGACTCTCCCATCTTCTGAAGCCCAGGCTAAGAACACTTGCTTAGGCAATAGGGAGTCACCGACAAGTGTTAAGAAGGAAAATGGCATGATTAGACTTGCATTTCAGAGCTCTAGCCTACCTGTGAAGTAGAGAACAGATTGGAATGAAAGTAAGACTGGAGCTAAGAGGACTAGTTAGAAAGCTGATGCAACCAACACTCAAGGTGAGAGATGGTGGAGCTCTCAAACAGTACAGATGCCTCCTTGGAAAGAAGCCAGAGCAATGGACGTGGTCTTGGTTGCAGAGTAAATCTTTTTCAAGATGAAGAACCTGCTTCTCAGGACAAGTCTGGAAGGACATCTGATGTCACCAGCAGAAACAGCGAGAGCTGGAGGTGACATCACGCTTCCCAAATATGCAAGAGGAAAAGGCAAAAGAGATGAAGACAGGGTAAAGTTAATTTTCTGAAGTTAAAATTTTAACTTTTTTTCTAATTTTTCCAATAAATGGTGGTATGCTTGGGTTTACTCCCGGCTCCAACTTTTGGGAGAAATGCTTAGCATTGTTGTGCTAGTTAGATGATATCTGTACAACTTTTGTATATGTATATATATGTGTATATACACACACATATATAATGACATATATAGCTCTCATTACTTAAAAAGTAGTTTTGACTTGAGATTTTAACATACATTTTATAATGTTAAAATAATCATTTAAACTTCCAGTCGTTTTGGGGGAGGGGAAAATTTTTTCATGTTGGTGTGTGAAGGCCTTGAAAATGTACCCTTGAGTCTCCTGCTGCTGAGAACATAATTGAGGACAGGCCCTAAATGCTACCCTTTGGAATCTCCCATCCTGTTTTTGTAGAGGCCATGCTGCTCCCAGTCAATGACTGTGCATGGTGGGGTATTAAGGCAGCCCTAGTCCGGTGAGACAACAATCCAAATGAAAGAATTCACATTATTGCGTTGATTGAATCCTCAAACCCCATTTAAGTTTGACAGTTGTCTTATGGCAAAAGGACTCAGCCCCAAAGCACAGTGTCATTGAGTTGTCATGTCTTTTTAGCGCCCTTCCGTTTGGAACAGTTCCTCAGTCTTCCCTTGACTTTCATGGTCTTGATTCTTTTGAAATGTGCAGTCCATTATTGTGTAGAATGACCTGCAATTTGGACTTGCTGGATACTGCTTTAGTTATACTACTTTGGCAGGAATATCACAGAAGTAATCCTGCTTGTATAATTTTCCTGCCATCCTATCAGAGAGGTACAATATTAAATAATCCTATCACTGGTGATGTTAACTTTGATCACTTGATTGAGACAGTATCTGCCAAATTTCTCCACTTTACATTTTTGCCTTTTGTGGTTAATATGTATTTTGTGGAGACGTTCTTTAAGTGTGTATAATTATTCCATTCCTCATCAAAATTTTAATGTATTCATTCATGTATTTATAGAGTATGAATCATACATTTTTATTTTATTGAATAGTTTCCTTTCATTTTTTCCCCCTATGCTCAAATTATCCTAAATTTGGCTACTGGGAACACCTTCAATCTACCTTCTCTGTCCTTTGATATGACCTGTCTTGGTCTGTTAGGGTTGCTGCAACAAAATACTTTAGACTGGGTAGTTTATAAACAATAGAAATTTATTTCTCACAGTTCTAAAGGTTGGGAAGTCCAAGATCAAGGTGCCAGCAGATTTGGTGTCTGGTGAGAGCTTGCTGTTGGCTTCTCAGATGGCACCTTCTATCTGTACCCTTACAAGGTGGAAGGGGAAAACAAGCTCCATCAGGCCTGTTTTATAAGGTTACTGATCCCAAAGGCCCCCAAATCACCCCCCAGATGCCTCACCTCTTAATACCATCACAGTGAGGATTAAGTTTCAACATATAAATTTTGGGGGGACACATTCAGATCATAGCAGACCACATCAATCTCTGAGCAATTTTTTGGTTTCTGGCAGAAAGGGATGTTCCAGGTTCCTTGTTATTCCCCTGCCTCAGTACTGAAGTCAATAATTTCTCTAAGGAGCACTGCTTGTTTTCGATAGAGAATGATATTTAGAAGCCAAGATTGAGGGCCTGGGTGTGCTCATTATTACTGTGCTCTTTTGGTCTCTAAGCAGACAGAATTTTGAGAATGCATGTATATTTATTTTTTCAGACCATGAGTTCACCTCCAATTTCAATTTAACACCTTCTTGGACAGCGGGAAATCTCTCTCCAGTTATCCTTAAAGTATTAAATACATCCTTCTCTATGCAACCTATCTCCTGTCATTTCTGTTTCCATATTTCCACCCCATAGTATGGACACTCTCAACCACACTTGAACTCTGGCTTCTACACTGTGCACTTCCCCTGCATAGATGTCATCCTCAACCCTCTCAGACTCCAGCACTTCATATGGGTCCAGTGAAGTCACCTCCCCTTCATGAGAATGTCTTCTTCACACAGCTCAGGCCCCTCCTTCAAGGACAATAAATTAGTTTCTTGTGGTTGTTATAACAAATTACCACAAGCCTAGTGAACCAAAACAACACATATTTATGATCCTACAGCCTGGAAGTCAGGAGTCTAGAATGGACCTGCAGGGTTGCAGTCCTTCTGTAGGTTCTAGGTGAGAACCCATTTATTTGCTTTTTTAGCTTCTGGAGTCTGTATACATTCCTTGGTTCATGGCTCCTTTCTCCATTTTCAGAGCTGGTAGTGTAGCACTTTCTCTCTTTTATGACCACTGACCACTACTTCTGTTCTCACATCTTCTGTCTATGTATCTGATTCTTCTGCCTCCCTTTTATAAAGGCCTTTGTGATTACACTGGGCCCACCCAGATAATCCACCATAATCTCTCCATTTCATGTTCCTTAACTTGACCACATCTGCACAGTCTATTGTACATGTAGTAAGGTAACATATTCACTGGTGTGAGGATTAGGGTGTGAACATCTTTGTGGGAGTTGTTATTCAGCCTACCATAGGCCTTGTTCAGTCTTATTTAGGGTTTTTGGAGTGAATTATTCAGAAAAAGAAAGGAAGAGAAAACAAGGGGGAAGAATAAGAAGAAAAGTGAACTGCCTCAACTGTATTTCATAGACAACACTGAGGCTTTGAGAGATTTCATAATTACCCAAGACTTTATAGTTTGCATGTGTCAGGGCCAGGACCCAAATCCAGATGGCTCAATTTCTAAGACATGAGGATTCATTTTTTCACTTATTGTGTTCTAGATTGTCACTTTTTCAAATTGCATTCCCTTCACTTGATCACAGACTATCTGAAAGCTGGGTTTTCTCTATCATGTTCAAAGATCCTTCTTGCATTCCAAGGGGTTCATCTGGAGGTTAAGCATAGTGATCCCCCATCATTTGGTTTTATTGTTGTTGTATTGCATCAACTGACAACATCATTTTCTCTATGGTTTCTGGAGAAATGGAGAAAAACCTGTTTCTAATTATCAACACTCTACTTTCTCCTGTTGACCTTACCAACAGCCTTACAGGAGATGGAAGTGACATCCATCATTATCTTATTAATCAAACTATGATTTCCTTCCTTCTTTCCTTCTCCTCTCTCTCCTTCTTTATCTCTCTCTTTTCCTCTTTTTTTTTTTTACCTCTGTGGGGGCAGAAGTGAGGTTGAACTATTGAGATAATACGTGGTCCAGGTTATGTGTCTACTTCATTGTAGACATAGTACCAGCAAAATCTTCAGGACATATATGAGTCAAAGTAAGCAAAGTACCAGCTTCCTTAGTGCCTCCGTGGGGTCAGTGTGAACCCAGCCCACCAGCCACAGCAAGGATATCGATGCCATCAGAGCATCATCAGCCCTTATATTCTGTGGATACAGGTCTCATCTGCTGTCCCGGAATTCCAAAGTCTTTTCAGAATTAGGGAAATCTCTTTGGCTGGGACAAGCTCTTCTGTTACTTGGATTCACCAGGAGGTGAATGACTAAGATAAGAAAAGAGAAGAACGGCATGCAAAATCTTTTCCAGATAATGTATAGAAAAAAAAAAGATGCCCTTTCCCAATAAATATTCAAGTTCTTAATTTTTCCCCACTGTGTAAGTGCCCTTGATATTGTGGGGGATTCCAGTGTATTTGTAATTCATTTGTTTATCCACTCACCCATTCATTCGGTGAAGTTTATAGATGGTTCATTGTTCACCAGGTGCTGTGTGTAGTACCTGGGGCTCAGAGACATATTAGATGCAAGCTCTTATATCGAGGAGCTTACAGGGCTTGGCCACAGGGAAACCATGGTGGGCTATTGGAATGCCCAGTGTTTCTTCATATTTTGAGCTGAACTCAGAATTCCTGGTACACGGTTGTTGCTCACTAAATGTTTGTTGACTGAAAAGACACAGTTACTGCCCTTGAGGACCTAGAGCCTGGAGAAATAGTCAAGTGAGAGAGGTGAGCCAGAGAATGAAGACCTCTCAAGAGAATCTTGATAAGTCCAATTTTTTAAAACTCTCCCTGCCACCCCTGCTACCAATCTCAAAAGGCACTCACTTATTAACAACAACAACAACAACAACAATGTGCAAAGTACAGACATAACTAAAGAAGAAAACAAAAACTCGCTCATAATCCCAACACCTAGAGAAGATCACAGATAGAGACTCCAACATGAAAGTACCAGTGTTATCTTGGAAAGATGGTGAACTTGATTAGATGTTCATGGAACACCTGGGCTGCTTTGGACCCAGCCACCAGAAGCTGTTTGGAATCTTTTATGAGGATGAATGGGAAGCATGACACTGAAAAGCAAGCAGATTTCAGATGGGGCTGAGCTGCCTGGTTGTGTATGGGTGTCCCTGGGGTTCAGGGGTTGAGTACAGATCCCAGCTCTGGGTTTCCTGCTCTTGAAGGGGAGGTCTCTCTGAAGGGACTGCTGGAGAGGCTGGACCAGGGTGGCTTTCCCTAGCCTGACCCCTACTTCCTGGAGACCCTGGTATCCTGTGTTCTAGCCCTCAGTTCTGTGTTTGGGATCTGTTCTGATAAAATCTGATATAATGCCAGGACACTTCTCGGTTTTCCAAAATTAGATTCTGAACAGAAGAACTCAATGATCTGCTGAAGTCAGAGATGGCCCGGTGGACAGGTTTCTTGTCTACATCATAAAAATGGGAGGGGAAGAAAAGAGAACCAACATTTGTTGACTGAGCACTCCTCTAAGCAGTTCTTTGTACACTGTTGAGTTTTGAGTTCACAATACTCTGCATTATTGCTCTTATTATGTCTATTTTCACAGATGGTAATAGAGGTTCAGAGAGGTTGTGACTTATCTAAGGTAGCATAGCCAGTACATGGCAGAATCGGGATTTGAAGCTAAGTCCCCTGATGCTCATCTCACAGAGAGTATGTTGCAGGTTCAACCACGCACATGACAGCATGCAAAAAGGAACCAGGACTAGATTCCCATGCTCAATTGCTGATCATTTGGCCTTCAATTCATGGGCTCCTTATATTGGTCTCTGCTCACTTTCTTCTGGGCCTCTCCAAATTTATGAAGGTTCCTGCTCCCTCTCCTAGCTCAAGCGTCCTGCTTTCAGCCTGACACCCCTTCCTGACATCTTGCTTTCCTCCTCCTGGCTCCTTCACCGCCACTTCCACATTGGGGTAAAGCCTAGATCTGATGTCCCTTATCAGCTGAGCCCCAGAGGGCCAACAGTCCAGATCATAGCCAAAGGGCAGAGGTTTTCAAATGTATTTTACCCAGAGACCTTTATCCAAATGGAAGCTGACCAAATGGAAGCTGACATGGAAGCTCAGCATGTGAAATGGAAAAATATGAGCGTTCACTCTGGTGGGAGTGAGCTGAGGACCTGCAGTATGGCCTGTTCCTACTTCCTTCCCACTCTCCCCTCTTCCAAACAGCAGGCCCTGATGAGGTTCACGGACCTTTAGGCCTCAACAGAGTCCTTTACAGTCACTGCCATAGCGAACACAGGACTCTGTGTTCTCCAGACAGAACTGTGCACTCGGCACTATGCTAGGCCATCCAAGGAAGTGTGAGCAGAAGGGTGGGGCTGGGGGACACCCAGGCTGGATGTGTGTGAGGGCCCTGCACTGGTCTGTAAGGGAAATTACTTCCTCTTCTCTGGCATTTTTTCCCCACTTTATTTCTTTAAGGTTCTTATACTCCTGACAAACCACAAGCCTGGTGGCCACTAGGGGCAACCCCAGACATTCCCCCAGCTCCATCCCTTTCCATCTGGATGAACCTGCCTCTGCATGATGCCAACTGTACCTAGGTCCTAGCCCTCTGACCTTGAACATTGAACTTGCTTTCCCTGGCTTGATTTTAGATGCTTTGTTCTTTCTCACCCCTGCCAGTCTCCAAATCTGGCGGTCTCAAATAAGACCCTTTGTTCTATCTCCGGCTACTCGGCTTTGTATGAATAGAAATCCATTGCTTCTCAGCTTAGCTCTGAGGAATGCTGGAATTGTCCAAAAGAAGCTTTACTAAGATGCAATAGCGAAACAAAAAGGAAACAAACAAAGAAATCACAGCAGCACAAAATGACTGACGTCGGCAAACTTAAATTCCTTATTCTAATTCCTGCCACAGAATGGCTTGGCTGGCATGAATTCCAGGCATGCTGCCCGAAGAGCCTCCCTCCCTCCATCCTGAGTTGGCTTGGCCCCTGCAGAGGCTTGGTGGCATTCTTTCTCCTGGATGATTTCTTTATCTTCTTTTTGCTCTGGTCCCAGGTCATCACCCCCAGCTTTAAGCCTGGCTGTCTATAAGCAGGCAGCTGTCCTAGTCTTCATGGACCACTGTCACTGGAAGGCATCTCCTTTCTGGAACATCAAGTAGTCCTCTCTTAGTTGCTTCTGATCTGCAGTTGTCTCTTCTCCACCTCCACACCCCACCTCAGTGCACAGGTAGTCTCCCTGGCTCCCTGGGGTCCTCTTTTTCTCCTTCTCGCTGCTATTGCATATTACTGTAGAAGTTTGCTTGTTTAAGGAACATTGACTCACAGGCTTGATGGGCTGTTTTAACCTGCAGGATATACTTTATTTTTGTACTTTTCTATTTTATTGCTCTCCTAAACACTTAAAGTAATACATTATTATGGAATGAGGTCACACAAAAGAAACTTGAGTAAATATAAAAGAAACAGTAAATGAAAATAAAATTCAATGGCTATTTTGAAGCAGGCAATGTTACCTTCTTGCATATATCCTTTTGTATCTTTCTCAAAGCTCAGATACATATGAAAACACACAAAGTTTTTTTTTTTCACTGTAGACCTGGGATTATTCCCTGCCTCACTTTGCAACTCGCTTTTTTCACTATCTTTTTTCATGTTGCATAATTTGTATTTTGATGGACCTCAGCTCCCCCACTTTATCCTAGGCCAGAAGTTCCAAACCATACTTGTGCAGGACATTGGGTTTTCTTAAGTTGAACCAAGATGCTGAATTGTTGACATCCAGTAATAATGGTCCTTGGTTCAGTTTGCAGAAAGTTAAATAAGTAAATATAATTTTTAGCACTTTGACTTTCTGCCATGACTTTTTATTAAAACATTGACTCTACCACCATTTGGGCTAACTAGGCTCTAACACCAAATGATTTCAAAGTTACTACAAAATTATACTTAGTTATCTTCAGTTTAATCTGCCAGTATTTCCCAAGATCTTGCCAAGAGCCCAGCAACCTCGAGGGATCCTGGTACTTTCCTACGTTTGGGACACATTGTGGGTCTGGGAAGTGGTTTTGGCATGAACCCACAGTTGGCACCTTATCTATCAGTCAGGGAGTGTGCCGAGCCAGAGAGGAACAAGGTGATAAGTACAACTGAGAAGCACCAGGGGTTCATGGAACTCTGTTGAGGGACTTTTCCAGAAAAACAGAAGGCAGATGGGGGAAGCCTTTCTCCACCTGCAGGAAAGAAGTGAGTGCAGTGGAAGGGGTAGCAGGACATCAGGACACCAGCTCAGGGAGCCTCTGTTGGGCAGCAGAGGGCCTGGGCCCGGCGGGAGCATTCAAGTTGGTATCTTAGAGGGATTGGTGGTGGAGGTCCAGGAAGCGGGCTGGATGGAAGTAGAAACACCAGAACATTGGTGATTTCCTTGGGGCCTCACAGAAAGATACTGGAGAGGGTGGAACTTTGGGAGGAGGTTGGGGCTCTGCGAGGGTGACTCATTTTTACCTATGTGCAATAGGTGGGTTTAGGGGTTTGTGTCAGGAACGGAAGATCTGACTCAGAGGTGTGTAAGCCAAAAGGGAATGTACTGGCACATATCCTTGAAGTATGAAGAACACTTATATTTGCTGCCTATGGGAGCTCAAATAGTGTTGCCAGAACCTGGCTTTCTTGTCCCCATCTCTCAGTTCCCCTCTCATCCCTGTCGACTCCATTCTCACCTAGGATGGGCTCTCCCTCGGCTTCAGAGGTGGCTGACTGGGCCCCAGACATCACATCTCCTCAACTTCGGGACCAGCAGGAGGGGCACTGGTCCCATCCCCGCATGAGTTACCACCTCCAGGGAACAGAATCCACTGATTGGCTTCTGTCTGGGTCATGTGCTCCTTTCCTGGAAACTGGGGTGGGTATTACATTCCAAACTGCCAGCCTGGGCAGAGTGACTCCTTGAGAAAAACAGAGGAAACCTAAGAAGTGTGCAGGAGAAGAGAGGTGTTGGCAGGCCAAAACCAATACCTGGAAGTTTTAGATAAATGTTGGGTAAGCTGAATGCTTAAATATCTGTGAGAAACTCATGAAGAAGAGAAAACTGAAGGAGGATAAGGTGACCATTTTTGTAGACATAGAGATTTTCACAAATAAGCTGGAAAAGGTTGATTTTAGTGGCTCAATAGGGCAGAGTGACCCAGGCCTGCCACAAGCCCCTATCTCTCTGAGTGGGAATCAGTATTTCCTATGCTAAGATCCCATATCCCAGCCATACTCACCAATGAGCTAAAATATTTCTGCATAATGCATAATCACGATTTTCTTGCTAGAGACAAAATGAAAGGAAATGGTATAATGCTTAGCAAGGGGTTGGACAACAGGGGTTGGACAACAGGAATAGTTTTCAGATGTGAAGACTTAAAAGAAACAGAAAACAGGTGGCTGAGCCTTGTGTGCGAGTGCGTGCATGTGTGCAAACATGTCTTCATGTGTGTCTGGCCGTGTGTTTAACCCTCAGAAAAATGGTGAGGGTGGAGGCATTTTTCGATTGGCTTGAATGCCTTCTGACCTAGAGATAGAGAAAGGAGCCATGGAACAGTCCTTTTTTTTTTTTTTTTTTTTTTGACTTAGGTAATTGAAAAAGGTGTATGCCTTCTCTCATGGCCCAGAGTATAATCTTTATTGGGGCTGGACTTCTTGCTGCCCAATAGCCTGGCACTTACTCCTTCCCCCAGTTTCTTCTTCCTGAAACAAAGCCCACAAAACCTGCACGGACCTCTCAGAGCTCTGACAGGAGCTGTTGTAGGGTGGAGGGAAGGAATTGGAATGGCCCATCACCCTACAAATCTTCTCACCTATCCACAGGTTTGGGTCTGGGGTAGGAGAAAGAAAAGAAAAGCCCAGGAAAGAAGTAGAAGGGATGGTGGGGCGAGAAAGGGTAGGGCAGGAAGATGTGTGTGTGTGTGTGTGTGTGTGTGTGTGTGTGTGTGTGTGTACATGGGTGCCTGTGTCCTGGAGGAGAAGTTAGCAGAGAGGGCTAGAATTAAAGTTGCCACGGAGGCCCGAAGTCAGTATCTCCCCTCTTGATCTTAAACCCGGGGCTGGCACTTGAGTGAATGATGAATTTGCCTTGAGCCTCTCAGGGTAGAGGAACCTCTTGAGGCCCTATCTGTGCAGCATGCCTGTGGGAAGGGGGAGCAGAATAGCTGGAGCAAGGAGGGGCTTGGGCCCCTTCTTCCAGGTCTGGCCTCCTACTGCAGATTTTTCTTGTGAGGCTGTGGAAGACGTCAAACACAGCTCCTCTCCCCCGTGGAAATGAGCTGCTTGGCAGTAACAGGTTTGCTATTCATCTTATCTCCTATTAGGTAACCCTTCCCGTCATCCCAGGGCTCATTCTCTCTCTCTTTCTCTGTCTCTCATACACACTTCTTAAATCCCCTATATTAAATTACTGTTGAAATGTTTCAAACTCTCAGCACCAAGATCATATGACAGAACGCATGAGGGTTTGCTTTTTAATCTTGCCCAAGAGAGAGAAATGAAAATGACTTGCAGGATTTTGACAAAATGATCAGACAAAAATTTTTTTAGCCCCTACCCTTCGAATAAATGAGAACTTGTCAAAAGCCATTATCAAATCATATAGATCAGAATTCGTCTCAGTTTTTTTTTTTGGGGGGGGGCGGTGGCTAAAAGCAATAAAGAGTTGTAACTGCATTCCAAGTTATGTTTGGATTACTGACGACTCCATGACTGAAGATTTGTCTGTCTTGAAGGCAGATGGAGTTTGAGCTGATTTATCTCCTGGAGCTGGAGGCCCCATGGATACCTCATTGAGTCATAAAATGTCACAGTGAGCTCTGCCCCTGACCACTTTGAATCACTGGGCTTGGATTTTCTGATGTGACCAGCTGAATCTTCAAGATTCAGAGAGGTGGGGGAGGAGAGGGGACTGGCTCTTTTTCCATTCCTGGTTTCTATTTGCTTGGGAAAGAAAAAAAATCTATTCTGATAAAGACCTCCTCCTGTGCTGAGCGATGCTCAGGGATTATTTCCTGCCATTGTTTCTCCATTAAATAAATAAATTGCTGCTGGTTTTGATTTTTCATCAGAGGATTTTGACAGATCTTGAATGGGTGACTTCAGGTTTAAAGTCTTATTTGGGTTAATTTAACTTTGTGGTGACTTGGGCGTGATGGTAATATTAAGTAAAAAGTTGAATTTCTTCACCGTGGGGGGAAGAAGGGAATCGGGGTTATATGTGCCCTCCTTTTCTTCTCCATTTCATTGGTTCTTTTCTAATGAAGACAGATGCCAGGTAACTCTGGTTTATCCAGCTACTCAAAGGTGTAACTGACTTCCCAATTTATTAACATTGGTGATTCATTACCATGACAATTGGGAAAAAACTGATTACCTTTGAATTTCTGATGAGGTAATCCTGCCTCTCTCCAGCCCTGGTAATGAATCATCATTTTCCCTCCCTCTTCTGACCTAATTTTCCAAATCATGTACCTGTATGAAATATTGTGTGGAGGCGTGCACCTATTTATCTTACAGGAGTCCTCTCCTTCTGAATTCAGGGGAGAAGACAACCCCTCCAACGGGGAGGGAAGATTCATGAATGTTCTGGGTCTGGAATTCACCAAAGCCCAATCCCCCACATAATCAATCTGTACTGTGACAAGTCTAGGAACAACCGTTCTCCTCTTATTGGCTGGTACTCTGGCATTTTTACCTGATGGAAATGGAGAAATCTATAAGAACAATACGATTCCACTTCCCTCTGTGAAAAGGGGGTATCTAAACCACAGCCTTAAAAGGCTGAGATTCCTCACTATAATCCTTTAAGCTTCATAATGTCTCAACCAAGAGAACTCAATGGTCTCACAATTCTTAGCTTAAATAAATGGTGCCATGGATCACCCATGGGCCTCAGAATCAGTGTGATTTGCAGTGATTTGATATTTGCAAATTGGTGGTCACTTAATTATTCAGGCTCCCCACCACCACAGGAACCTGGCCCATGGTGTGGTAAGGGTACCACACTAATTTGTTCAGGAGAATGCAGGGGTGGGGTACCACCACTCACGTTCTCTGAATCACTGTTAAATACTCTTTTATCTTTCTTCTTGCGGTGAGAAGCATTCCTAACTTGGTCTTTGTTTTAAGATCCCTGGTTAAAAATATTCTAATATTTTCCCTGTTGACAGGAGCAATTACCTCCTGTCACCCAAAGCATAGCTACACAGACCAGAGGACACATCTCCTGGACACACATACACTGGGCAAGTTGATTATCTTTAGTGCATATTTGCTAAACGTCTATTTTTCTGGGCACTGGAAACAACTAAAGAGAAATGTAACACACACCTGATGCCTCAAGAAATCTTCTTTCATTTAGGGGACCTGCATCAGTGTGGTCTGGAATGGAACGTTCCTATTGTATTTTAATATTTGTCTAGGTTCCTAGTCTCACCAGTTTTCCTGAACAGCAGGCCCAAGGAAAACGTCTTGGCTGTATGTAACTATTTAGGAAACTTAAGTGAGGAAGTGGGAGAAGTGAGTAGGGAAAAGATAAAACCAATGTTTTAGTGATGGGGGCTCAAGTCCATGGGGTAACTCCCTAGCACCATGGGGATCTTGCCTGGGAACCCAGAGGACATTGGAAGGTGAGGCATTTATCCCCCTAATCCCATCCCTTCCAGGTGAAGTATAGCCCCTGTTTTTTTGAGTTATGCCTGAGGCAACTGAGCAAACTCTATGGTGCCAGAGAAAGCCCTGCTGGGAGGAGGGAGAAGAAAAGGGGCAGAGTCAAGAGAAGGGGCAACTGAGTACCACAGCGGCTAGTAGTGGTTGAGGGGTTATGGGGCAGGGCATCAACAGCGACTACAATGACTCAAATAAAATGAGACAAGCTCCGTGAGATGCTTTGAAAACCAGACAGGCGACTCCATAGATTGGGCTGTGGGGGCCCAGAGTGGGACTTGTGGGTCTCTGTCTGTAGTTTTGGCTTGCTCCCCTTGCTTGCTCCTCTCGTAGCAAAAGTCTTCTTTCCTCTTTAGACCATCCTCTCTGGCTTGGTTGAAGGCTTTCTATTGTATGGCCTTCCATAATAACTCAGGTTAACCAACCAGAATATTTTTGGGGGGGGAATTTGCATGAATATGTGAAGAGAGAATTTGGGGCATTAGGGGTCACTTAAGTCTGAATCGATGGTGATATTTTTCTACCATGTGTGAGGTAAAACCAATACACTGGAGAGCAGAGCATTGGGGGGGAAGGGTGAGGCGGGGGTGGGGGGGGGAAGAACAGAGAGAGACAGAGAGAGAGAGAGAGAGAGGGAGGGAGAGAGGCAAAGAGGCTAAGAACTGGAATACATCATTTGCACGACAGAATTCATACCTGCAGTATCAATTACTCAGAAAGGCTTCTGTCACCCTAAAGCTGAGGGATGTTGCCTTCCTCAGTTATCCAACAATGCCATGTGGTTAAGTCTATGTTTGTACTTACATTGCAACTGTCCGAGTGCCTAGAACAGTCTGGCACTTGGATGCTGACATTTGTTGAATGGATGAAGAACCATGCTATTACTTTTCTGGTCATCCTTTCATTGGTTGTCAGAGGAGCACTTTTCTGGAGGCTGCTGGATGCTGCAGGGCTCCCCACTGCTAATTAGCACCCCTCTTCATGGTTATATTTAATATCCTTGGGGCCAGAGAACCATGCTGGGGCCCAGGGATAGCTGGATTGGGCTATCAAATGGAAACTCTTCTGAATGGCCCTTTATAGAGCTACGTTATCCAATAGGGCTTTCTGAAGAAACAGATGAAAGGGAGGGAGAATGGGGGGACCCTAAAACTTTTTGGGTCAGCTAGAGGTAGTGTAACCACTGAGAGTCGAGAGCATGAGGTTCAGGCTTTTCTGCTACAAGCATTAACTTTCAGTTAAGTGACCATCGTGGCTAAAGATTTTAACTCACTCAAGAATTATGACTCATACACTGAGGTGTAAATAGATCATGAAGAGAGGCTACAAATTTAAGTAGTTTCCAGGTTGTTCCTTGTTATTGTTGAGTACCTAGTAGGTATTTAAATATGATTAAGAGATGTGAGGCGTTCAAGAAATATTGGAAAGGAGTTCTGGAGAAAAATAATAGACTGTATACCAAGAAACTAGATGCTAAGCATGACCTTGTACTAAGAGGGGTCACATTGAAGAAGTTACTCAACATCTCTATCCTTTAATTTAGTCATCTAAATCACTTACCTAATTTTTTTCTCCATTCGTCCCTTGCTCCCTCCCTCCCTTACTACCCTTCCTCCCTCTTCCCTTTCTTTCTCCCTGCATCCCTCTTTCCCTTTCTCATTTCCTTCCTTCTTTGATTTAACAAAAATGTTCTGAGCACTCGAGACCCTGGAATTTTTTCCTCCTGTGTTAGTATTCTATTGCTGTATACCATAAACTAAGTGGATCTATTATTTCGCAGTTTGTTTAGGTTAGCAGTCTGGGTTCAACAAAGTTAGGTTTTCTACTTAGAATCTTTCCAGGCTGAAATCAAGGTGTCATCTGTGTCTGTGGCCCCATCTGAGGCTGGGGGGTTTCTTCCAAGCCCACTGGTAGTTGGCAGAATTAGTTTCTTGAAGTAGTAGGACTAAGACCCCTGCTTTCTTGCTAGTTGTCAATTAGGGGCTGCGTTTAGCTTTCAGAGGCTGCCTGACACCCATTGAGCCATGACTCTCTCTACCATGAGGCAGTTTATTTCTTTAAGGTCAACAGGAGAATCCCTCCCACTTGGAATTACTCTGATTCTCTTTTTAAGGGCTCAACTGATTAGGTCAAGCCCATGAAAGATAATATCCCTTTTGAATAACTCAAAGTCAACTGATTAGGGGGTCTTATTTGCTTTGCAAAACCTTGTCTGCCATGTAATAGGATATAATCACGGGAGGGATATGCATCATATGCACAGGTCCCACTCACATCCAAGGGGAGGGGATTATGCAGGGTGTATACGCTGAGGAGAGGGCGAGAATCTTGGAGGCCATCCTAGAATTTTGTCCACCACATTTCCTTCCCCAGCCTCTTTTGTTAGTATCCAAAAGGACTTTGTCATAAAATGGGGCTGTCTTCCTCTTGGGAGAGTGCATTCATTTTTCATGGGAAGAGAAGTGTGGCATAGGGCAGATGTTCTCAGCTAGTCTGGTTTTGGTCCCAGAGGACATTTGGCAATGTCTGGAGAGATTTTTGGGGTACCACAACTCAGGGATAGGTACTACTAGCTTCTAACGGGTAGAGGCAAGAGATGCTGCCAAACATCACAGAATGTACAGGACAGCTCCCTCTCACCCCCTCACACCCACCTCGCCGGGTTACCTGACCTATAATGTTACTAGGGTTGAGGCTGAGAAGCCCTGGCCTAGGGTATAAATAAATGGAGCTGCGATGTTAGAATGGGAGATGGAATGGGGGTGGAACAACTAGTGCATCTGCAGGAAATGAAAACTGTGTGTTTTAGAAATGGTTAAGTGAATGAACACAAGTATCTCCATGCATGACCTGAGATGCAGGATCTTTATTCCATCAGACACGGAACAGGTACAGGAAGGACCAGGATATATGCAGAGAAATCAGAAATTCTGAAACCTAGAGTCCTTTAGCATACCTGGGATTTGAGACTGGAGGGCTTGCTGCAGGGGAAAGAGAGAAAATTAGCTCTCTGAATAAGGTTACTGAGAGGTAAGAAACAAATAAAAATAACTTATTGTGATACAATGGAAACACACCCTACTCCAACTATCTTGCAATTTGCTCTAAACTCTTTTCCAGACCTTCCTTGCTAGTCTTTTGGAGTTAGAAGGGATAGTAAAGATTATCTACGGTGGGGTCACAAACTCAAGTGTCCCCAGGCATCGGGCAGGTGTTGTAAGGGAGTGTGGGGGTGCTGCTCCGGATTTCAGAATCTGGAGAGCACCCACCTTGTCTGAGGAGGGTGCCACCTCTCCAGGTCCTCAGACTGCATGAATGGGGGCTCAAGGCAGCACATCTGATTTTCCAAACGAAGCCAGAGAGTAAGACTGTTATTTCCAATCTCTTAGTTTTCAAATATTGGCGATTGATTGAATAACAATTGTGAATTACAATGCGTGGTCCAGGTCCACTCCCAGGGTAGCGGGCTGGACCTTACCCTCAGACCACCACTTTGCAGCCCCAGTTGGAGCTGGTACTGGTGACAAGAGAGACTCATTTGGGGGATTAAATTCTCACATAAAAGAAGCCCAGGGGTGGGTAGTCTCTTGAATTGTTTCACCAGGCACCCAAGCTCCTTTGTTTTGCAAGAGCCACAGTCCTTGCTCAAGGACTCATGTTTGCTTCACTGATGCCAAAATTTTACCCAAGCTCTGTTTCCATGCATTTCTGTGTGACCATGAAGTTTTTGTTTCAATGTTGATTCAAAGTGTAATATTAGGAGGACATTATAAACAGCAATGAAACTCCACGTGCAAGGAACCCAGGGTGCACACAACACAGGGGATGCAACAGCAACTTGAACTTCTGGGCCCTTTGAGCGTATGCTCAGACTGAGCCAGGACTGCCGCCCGGTTGAGCCACTCTGAGATGAATGGCAGGTAAGATGCATCCTGATTTCAGACGGATCACATTGTGGGGGAAAAAAGCAGGGCTTAAAGCCAGTAAAATGCATTTTTCTGTTTGGTACGTGGTAAATATTGACATAGAGAAAGGAAGCAGTGTCCACCTGGGTTGGATTCTGGAGACCAAACCTAACCAGAGAGTCTGGGTGCTGGAGTTCATTCTGCCACCTTGCTGTCTTTACCTGCCTCAATTTATTTTTCTCCGGCCATCTCTCAACCCCTTCTTTGAATCTTCAGTGAGGAGTCAAGGAGAAAAATAGCAGTTTTCCCAAAGACTTGTGTCCCAGCTCTGTCACCCTCACTTAGAACTGTGTGATCCTGGACTAGCTGCCTGAGCTTGAAGAGGCTTGTTTTCCTCACTTATAAAATGGTAATAACCCTTCCTTCTTCCTAGGGTTAGGCTGCAGATTAATTACATGTATGCATCCTTCCTAGCACTGTGCTTGACAGAACAGCTGCTTAGTAAATGTTAGCTTCTCTTTCCCTTTCCCTTTGCAGAACTCACTCAACTAACCCATTTGCCAACTCCTTTATCCATTGGGAATAGCCCAACAACTCACAACACAGAGGCTGTGACCTTGTGCATCCAGGTTCTTGGTCCTTTTCCAGAATCTCTTCTGCCTGCTTGGTGGAGCCTGACATTTTAGCACAGGAAGTTTGACTTTTTATCTTAATACATGTCTCTAGTTTGTCTCCTGTCTCAATGTCCTTTCTTTTGGGTAACATTGTAGAATGCCACCAGTCACTCATTCCTTGGCATGAGTGTTATTAAGTCCTTTCTAAGGGCCTAAGACAGAGGACCTAGAAGATACTGGGCACCTGTTGATGGCAGGAGGATGTGGGGAGAAGGGAGTGGGCATATGGGGGCTGGAAGCACCTCCAGCTCCCTGAGGGTATTGTGCCATTGGCAATCATCCATGGTGGAGACACAGTTTGTTTCATGACCAAATCTCCTTTTTAAAATTTATTAAATTTTCCCTTCCCCTCTTATAGTAGTTTTCTCCTGCTATCCTCAGGGTTGTATTTTGTTGTTTTCGCAACTTTCCAAAGTGACCTCTCTGTTCTTTTCAATTCAATGCATTAACCTTTGAGGACAACTTTGTTTGGATTCTGTTTGGATATAAAGTATTCATTTTCACTATTTAAAAATACTTCATAATTATACTTGTGTTTTTTTCTTCCTCTCTCTCCTTC
>NW_012115155.1:838114-862384 GCF_000951035.1 Colobus angolensis palliatus | reverse complement strand
TCTCCGCCCCTCCCCTTCTCTTTCCTCCCCTTCCTTCCCCTCCTCTTCTCTCCTCTCCTCTTCTCTTCTTTTTTTCTTTCTTATCCGTATGGTATTTCCCCCCCACATCAAAGTTCTAGGAATATCACAGAAAACAAAAAATTGCAGCATACTGATCCTACCAAATGCACAAGACCCAGATTTATGTCCTCTGACGGTAAAATCACCAGAGGCTGCATACTGAAAAAAACGAACATCTTGTGACCGCCCACATCTATCACTGAGCCAAAATGGGGACACAGAGGGTGCCAGTAGGTATATACAGTTTACCCTATGGACGCCTGTAAGGAATTTTCATTTATTTGTTATTCATTTTCATTTTCTTCATTCAACAAGTTGAAAGCCTAGCATGTCCCAGTACTATGTTAGGCAGTGACAATAGCAGCCACACTCTTTGCTCTTACAAAGCTTTCCATCTTGTAGGGAAGACAAGCATTAGACACATAACCATCTCCAAAAAGCGTGGGGGATACGGCTACCAGAGAAGGCCCACAGCTCTGTCAGAGCCTGGAACAAAGGAATCTGCTTTGTGAGTGAGTGGGTGAGCTAGATTATGAGTAAGCTCTGGGAACTTAGCTAAGACTAGAGGATGGGTAGCACTGAGCAAGGTGAAGGCACCTCATGAGGAGGAGCAGAGAGCTGGCCACTGTGGGCAAGAGACTGGGAGCTGCAGCCCAGAGCCCAGAGGGGACATCTTGTATGAGAAGCTGGAGCAGCACATGGTGTCCAGACATGCAGGTCCTGTAAGCTCCACTAATGACTTTGGTCTTTATCCTAAGATCATTGGATGGTATTGATCAGATCTGTGTTGTGAAACATTCTCCCTAGCTGTTTTGTTGGAAACGTAGTAGAAGGGGCAAGTGTGGATACAGAGAGGCCAGTCAGGAGGGCTCTGCTGGGGTTCAGAGGGAGACAAAAGCAGCTTGGGCTAGGCTGGGCGTGGTGGATATGTCAAGAATAAATGGATTCCAGGGTGGCAAGTATGTAGAAGAACCAAGACTTGATGGTTGTTGGCAGGGAGAAGAGGAGGTTTGTGGGGTCGGGGGATGGGGGCTTGGCTGACTCCAGGGCTTCTGGTCTGGGCACCTCCTGATACAGTGGGTGAGTTGGTCTGGCTGAGAGCAGGGCCAAGTGCCCACCATTGCTAGGCTCTATGGAGGTGGGTCTGCCTTGGTGTTTATCTCTCTCCATCTCCATTGTCTGGCCTTCCCTTACCGCTTTGAAATGCAGTTCTGTGGGATCTGAGTTGATGTGTGCTTCTAAATTGGAGGATTTGGTTTGAGTTGAGGTGGCTGCATTCCCACCCTTAGCAACCCCCCTGCAAAGTCAAGTGGAACCAGATGTCTAACAAGCTCCTGGCACCAAAAGGCTCATTTAAAACTGGATCAAGGGCCAGAGTGATTTGGGGGAGGGCTGGGGGTTTTGAAGTGTTGGCCACATGAGATGATGTTTAGAAAGCTTCTTGTCACATGCCATTGAGTTGCTTAAGAGAAGGGCTTCCCTTCCATTCTTATCTTTGTTATGACTGCAGCAGCAGCAGGGGAGTGGCAGGACTGCATTCATGGAAATGTCATATCCTCAGAGTGGGCAGGAACAGCCCTTCTCCGAGCAGGGCTGGACAGGGAGACAGAGTAGGGAGTAGTCCCTCACTGGAGGAGTTGGAGAAAGGAGTCGGGGGCTGCCTGTCAGGGTTGTGGTAGAGGGCATTCCTGAACTGGGCAGCGTAGGCCACACCAGGGCCCACTAGACAGTAGCAGGTGTAGCCTTCATGTGTGTATTCACCATGGATTTTATTTTCTGTACTATGGTGCTCTGACATTTTGAGGCACTGCTGACTTTGGAGGCATTGCATCTCTCAGGGTGAGCCAATTTCTAGAGATAATAAACAACTCACCAGGGGCATGCTTTGCAGATACACACCAACCAATCCAGACTCCACACTCCCAGCCACCTCCTCTAATCACTCTCATAATCCACACCACTATCCACCTCCCCTAATCAATCACTCCAGTGCTAGATACCAGACAACTAGGGACAATCCCTACACCCCAGAATCTGCTGAAATTATGCAAACTGACCAACTCTAGGCCTGCTGTCCCTGCCTTGCCTGTTCCTTCTCAAAGGCACCACAATAAAGGCTCTTCCCCTTGAGTTATTTCTTCCCCTGCCTCCTGTCTACCCCAGTGTTTCCTGGATGGCCTTGCATGGCGTGCTTCTTCCTCTTGGGAACTGTGAGTAACAAACTATCTTTCCTTTTTTTTTTTTTTTTTTTTGAGACGGAGTCTCGCTCTGTCGCCCAGGCTCGAGTGCAGTGGCCCGATCTCAGCTCACTGCAAGCTCCGCCTCCCGGGTTTACGCCATTCTCCTGCCTCAGCCTCCCGAGTAGCTGGGACTACAGGCGCCCGCCACCTCGCCCGGCTAGTTTTTTGTATTTTTTAGTAGAGATGGGGTTTCACCATGTTAGCCAGGATGGTCTCGATCTCCTGACCTCATGATCCGCCCGTCTCGACCTCCCAAAGTGCTGGGATTACAGGCTTGAGCCACCGCGCCCGGTCCAAACTATCTTTTCAATGGCAGTCGTCTCCTGGCCTGTTGACCTTAATGCAGTTCACATTTTCTATTAGTACATTATATTTTAGAACAGTAAGAAACAAGGGTTTCCTAACAAGTCATGATTCACACTCCCCTTGGGCCCCGTGTCTACTTAAAGGGGTGACCTGTGGGATAAATGGTGCATTTATTGGAACTACCAGATACAGATAGTCATTGTGGCTGTTTTCAACATGATGCCCACATTCTTTGACACTCTCTTCTTTGAGAAGTGAGGTCTGTGTCCTCTCTTCTTAAGTCTGGGTTGGCTTGTGACAGCTTTGGTCAATCGACTTTGCCAGAAGCAGATACTGCTATGCATCCTGTACAGCCTGCAGAACTGTCAACCAATTAAACCTTTTAACTTTATAAATTACCCAGTCTCAGATACTTCTTTATAACAACGCAAGAACAGCTTAATACACCTGTAAAGAAGATAAATGGGAGTGAGGTAGAAGGGAGTGACTGGGAAAATAAAGGTAGGCAAAAGGTGAGTCCACTATTAAAACCTGTGCCCTGTCTGCTCTGAATGCTGTGCTGTGCTGGGTGTGAAACGGAATTAGGGCCTGGAGATAGGATTTGACCAGAACCCCACGGTGTCATGGGAACTGTAAGATCTACTAAAGTGATGAATTGGTTTCTGAGGAAAATACTGGGAGAATAAAAGCTGGACTAAGAGTCAGGAGACCTGGATTCTGATCCTAACTTTGCCTGTAATTTGCTGTGCAACTTTGTGCAAGGTGCTTAGGCTCTCTGGACTTCATCTCTTCAATGGTGTATACCATCTCCTGACAAGGAGAGTAATGTAAGAAAAGCTGCTCTGTGCCTCTAATGTCCCCTAAGATTCTAAGACTTCCTTTTCCCCTCTCAGTTTCTTTTTGGGTTGACCAAAGAGTCTCTCTTCATAGCAGGCTGGGAAACAGGTCACGGTGTATGCATAATGCTTGTTTTTCCCATGGCTGCCCTAAGTCTTACTCCTCCTGTCCTTTTGCCCTGGTGGCACTGGGGATGCCCTCTCTGCTGTCACTGATAGCAGCTTGATATTAAGCCGCCCCTTTGTCACAGCAAGCTTTAATGCACTCTCCGTTCTTGGCACTCGGCGGTCTGGGAGTCCCTGACTGCCTGGTCCTCTATCTGAAGTCTCCACACTCTCCTCTCTTTGTCACTCCAATTCCTCCTCAAAAGCTCCGAGTTATCCCTTTCGAGCACATGTGCCCCTTCAAATCTATTTCCCCACTGACACCTTTTGCTTTGTTGGGAGCAACCTGTTGGTTTTCCCAAGAAGGCGGTACATTGTCCCCGTTGTCCCACAACCTTCCCCACCCCTTGGTCCCCCACTTCCTTCTCTAGCTTGTGTGTTGCGAGAATTCCCCAGGTGGCATTTTTCATTTTCTGCTGCTGCTGGGGCTGGTTCCTGGCTGATGTGTGCCCAAAAAAATCCTGTCCTTCTTGGCATTCTCTTTCCTTCTACTGAGTTGTCCTTTGTTGTGAACTCTGTAGACAGTGGGATTTCTCACATTGTAATTTGCAGACTTCTGTACTGCAAATTCATGTGACTCAGAATTTCAGGGCAGGAACTTTGTGATGTAATATGTGTGTGTGTGTGTGTGTGTGTGTGTGTGTGTGTGTATCTGTGTGTGTGTCTATAAGAAGGAGAGAGATATAGAGACACAGATATATAGAACTTAAGGATGAGTGTGTGGATACACGTAAAAGCATTATCTCAGAGCTCAATAGAAATAAAGGGCACAACTCTGTCACACACCTCCCTAATCCACCATATATAGAGTAAATCACTCCCTCTAACATGCTTTTGAAATGCACACCTCTGTAGTTATGTAGCCAACATGTTGTAGAGCTTTCATTTAGACCTAGGTCTTTCACTTGCTCAATAAATATTTACTGAGCACATCTAGGATCCATGTGCCTTATCTTGCTCCTGTGGGAGGCTGTCTGCTGATGCTGGTATAAGCGTACATGTTTTGATGTGTGAGCAGGTAGGAGTGTGGCTTCAGATCTCAGAGCATCACAGGAAGAAGGGGCTTGCCTGTGCCTCCCACCACACGGACTTGTACATTCTCTGCCATCACCACACATTCACATCCCTGCACAGATTGATGCTCACCCTGGATCTCTGACATGCCAGCCTCCCCAGCACAACCATCAGTTTGCTGAGAGCAAACATATCTGTATCCCAGCATCCAGCTCTGTAGCTGGTATGT
This sequence comes from Colobus angolensis palliatus, assembly GCF_000951035.1. Classification (NCBI taxonomy): domain Eukaryota; kingdom Metazoa; phylum Chordata; class Mammalia; order Primates; family Cercopithecidae; genus Colobus; species Colobus angolensis. The sequence continues at coordinate 857,534 of NW_012115155.1, read as the reverse complement.
AACGCATGATGAACAATTGATGACTTAAAGCTCATACTAAAGAGTCAAGAATTTCTTCAATTCTGTACTATTCTTTGAATTCCATAGCAAGAAAAATATTCTAGGGTGGGTGCAGTGGTTCATGCCTGTAATCATAGCAATTTGAGAAGTCAAGGTGGCAGGATTGCTTGGGTCCAGGAGTTCAAGACTAGCCTGGACAATGGAGTGAGACCCCCATCTCTACTTAAGAAAGAAAAACACTCTCTAAAAAAGTAGAAAAATATTCCAAGTGGCTTCTCTCGCCACTTTACTATGACTAATAACCTGAAACATAGGGATTTAAAGACTTAAGTACTTAGTGGTAAACAAGGCAGATTTGAACACACCCTCATTTAAATATTTTCCCTTCTAAAACTCTAAACTAAAGGAATTAAAAAAGTAAACACTCCTAAGGACAAAGAGAAAAAGAGTAGATCACAGCAGTTGAGAGATGGCAGCACATTTTTTGAAGATGCGGAGTGAACAGGTAAATAGGAATTGACTTAGCAGAGAAGAGCAAGTTGAAACCTGGCCTGTAAGGATGGGGATAGAGTTTGGGGAAACTATCATGAAGCAACCTTATTCCCACAGCAGAACCTCAGGAATTCTTTGAAATTGTAGGCAGTGGGTTCCTCTTAAGGTAAAAGTGAGGAACTTTAAGTAGTAAGACAGTTCAAAAGTCTTTAGAAAGCTCAGGTAGATCTTGCAATTTCTTCTCCCATTCCATGCAGCAGGCAACCAGCTCTGCCCTCCTCCAGCAGTGCAATGGAGGTCAATGATGAAACAATGAGTGGAAGGACCTCTAACCTAAGGACACCAGCAGTGTGAAGGGGTTGCCATGTTAAGAATAGGGAATTGAGGGCAAGTCTATGTTTTGAACAACGAGACTCCATTCCTACCCATCCCTCTTGTGCTACTGAGCTTCCTGAAAACTGGCCTCCAGAATTTGCGCTGCCCAGCAGGAGTTTGGGTTTGCTAACTAAAAAAAACTGACCAATTATTGAGGGATCCTAATAAAAAGTTGGTTCAGCACATTTTCACCTATAGTGAAGTTTTCTCCAATATACATCATTCATGCACACAGAGCTTCCAGTTGGCTTCCAATACCAGTCACATAAATACTGTTAGCAAGCCAAGGATTACCAGACATGTAAACCTCTAATATGAATACTGGACAAAAGAAAATGCAGAAGCAGCAAAATTATAAAAATTAATACAATCAGTGTAATAAAGTCGATTGTATTTATAAAACAAGAACAGGAGACTATAAAAAAGAACATCTGGAAAACAATAAGTAGCTGCTGGGAATTAAAAATGGAATCATAATGTCAAAAATGTAATAGAAAGTTTGGAATATATATTCATGAAATTTCCATGATAGGAGAAGAAATACAGAAGCAGATGAAACATAGGAGAAAGATAATCAGCCAGGATGTCCAACATTTTATTAATAGGTTTCCAAAACATTTTTTTAAAAAGGAAAATATAGTAAAGGGAAGGGAATCTTCAAAGAATCAACACTGGAAGTTTTTCTAGAACTAAAGGACGTAAGTTTCCTGATTGAGAGGGTCCATAGAATGCCCAGTACACATACACACACACTGCACCACACAACACCACACCACACAGACCACACACACACCACGTACAGCATACATCATGTACCACACACACACACACACACACACACATATACACATGCACACATACATACACACACCAGAATTAGAATATTGTGCATCAGGTCAGGATGGAATCCTAGAATTTTCCAGAGCAGGAGAAAAAAAATCAAAATCAGAATGCAGATAGCAAGTCACAGGTCAGAAAAGCCCTTTGATTATTCACCAGGATGTGGCCTCCTGGAGATGCCAGGAGTCATGAATGAGAAAGATGTAATCTGTGGATTTTTCAGTGAAGGGAAAACTGGCCAATTATAATTACTTTCTTACAGACTCACCTAAAAACCCTGCTCAGAGCAAAGGTGCTAAGAGCCCCAAAAGGTCATGCAGTGTCTTCAGTGTTTCCCCAAATAGGCTAAATTCACAGTGTGGCCGTCACAGCTCCCATGATCTCAACACTTAGTCACTCACTTGCATTAATTAAGTTTGGAGATAAAACATCTCTTTATTCTGAGGAGAATTTTAAAGTGAGTTCATAAAACAGTATTATAATTTTACTCTTTTGACTGTAACTTGTGCCCTTATCAAGTTTCAGTGTGAAAAGGTGTAGTTTGGCCTTGCCCTTGAAGCGGGGGCTGTCTCCCTGGTGACAGCAGAACTCACTCACAACAGTTGGCTGGGTGCTCCTTACAGAAAATGGATGCTGACGCCGCTGTCATCCAACCTGTCTTCTACCAACCAGCCCAGGGAGACTTGGGGAGAGCAGGAGGGCAGGGAATGCATCTGAAGGTGTCACACCTCACCAATGCAGGATCTATGTTTACCCAAGTTCACCAACTCCCCTGCCTTTGTGGTTGTTCCATCTCAAGAGTGGAACTTTGTCCCCTCCCCTTCCCTACTGAAGATAAACAGGGGCTCCCCAGGTGGTGAACCCACAGACATGGATCTGAAACTAGGCCCTGCCTTTTGCTGTGAGCACAGTGGATAACTTTGTCTGAACCTAGGTTTCTTTAGTAGCAAACAGATTCCTAAGGCCTTTTTCAAGTCCAGGCCTCTGTCAGCCCTGGGTATTTATAATGAGCATGACACAGTCTTTCTCTCAAGGGACTCCTAGGCTTGAGGCTGAATCAATCAAATAAACAAAGAATTACAACACTTACATGTGACGGGCTGGAAGGGGGAATTCTGGGGGAATGTGCGCCCCAAGGCAAGGAGCACCTGACCAGTGATGGGGGACAAGGCAGACATGTCAGAGGATAGGGGTACCCTGAGATGGAGCTCAAAGAATGAAGAGGACTTGGATGGCTTTAGCAGGATGCTTCTCTCTCTGGATTTCATATTCATTCATCTGGATGTTAATGCTTCATTTAAAGAGGTGCAGTTCCCTATGCTTGTCAACAGTTATTCCTCAGTTGCATTCAAGAGATTTACTTTATTGACACAGTACAACTTACAGTTCTCTCTTGTTCTCTGGGCCTTTGTACGTGCCATTTCCTTTCTCCGGAATGCCCTTCCTATTGAGTTTCTAATTATCCTTTCTGACTAAGCTCCAGCTAAATGTTCTTTGGGAAGGCTTCCCTTAACCCTTCATACACGTCCTATAAGCATGTTTTGAATGAATGAGTAAATGGATCAGTCTGTGACATAGGGACCCCTGGAACTTTGTGTTTGTAGGCAGTCATGCCACCTGCCACACCCAAGCTTAACATCATCTTTACCCTATTGGTTAAAGCTCTCTGAAGTTACCTGTCTGGCCCTTATCTCCACCATCAGGCTTCAGAAAAGTGAAAAGGCTGCTCCTCCAGCTCCTTCCTCTCAGCTCTGAAACCATGGAGCCCGAGAGAGCTGTACCAGCTGTAAGATGACTTGTTAGATCAGCAACTGTAAGGGACAGAAACATCTGTTGGTACTCTCTGTCACTAATCATTCTCATGGTTTTCATCCTGGCTGCTGACACCTGCAGCTGAGCCCAGAGTTCTGTGATCTGAGGTTGGTGATTGGTAAAATGCCACTTCAAGTCTATGCCTGTCAGACCACTCAATGTCTGCTGCATGGCCTGGCCCCAGGGCACGTGAACAGGCAGGCAGCTGATACAGTTGACGGTGGTCAAATCTAGGTCCAGTGTGATGAGCAGGGCTCCTCATTCTCTTAAGTTTTGAGTGATACATGAGGCTATCTCCTGACAGCATGTGTCTTTATTGCCAACTTACACTCTGACAGGCTGTGTAAAGTGACAAGGTTTTAAGGATGTCACCAGAAGAGTAGTCACACTTGATTTGTGAACAGTCAGAGAAAAGGGTTAAGATGTAAATATTGGAGAGTCTGTAATCAAAAGCAAATTTCAGTGAAACAAATCTGACAAAGGATTATAGCCATCATATATCAAAAGTTCTTACAAACCAATAAAAAAGCAATACTGCAATGGGAAAATGAACTAAAGATGTAAATAACTTTATGGAGGAAGAATTAGAAATGAACAATAAACATAGAAACATGTTCAGCTTTGCTAATAAATGCACATAGAGAAATTAGAAAATCTTAATTTTCACCTATCAAACTGGCAAAAAGCTTTAAATAATTATCCTTAGTTTTGGTGATAGTGGAATAACCTGATTACACTTTCTTTTGGGAGTGCCAACTGGCATTACCTTTCTGGAAAATAATTTTGCAGTAGGTACCTAGAAACTTCAAAACATTCCTAATGCTTGACTCATAATTTCTCTTCTAGAAATGTCTGCCAAAGAAATAGAAACTGGGACAAAGATTTATGTACAAAGATGTGTATCTGCAAAGCTATTTGGAAGCAACTCAAATGTCCCACCATAGCAGAGTGGCTAAGTAAATTGTAATGTAACTACACAGAGAAATATCATGCAATCATTAAAACAATGCCTTTGAAGAATTTCAAATGACAAGGGAAAATACTCATAAGATCATTTTAGGTGAAAGATTCTTGATAGAAAACTATCTGTACATTGTAAATTCAATTATGTAAATACTGCTCCCATTTAAATTCTATTTTTTTTATTATTATACTTTAAGTTCTAGGGTACATGTGCACAACATGCAGGTTTGTTACGTATGTATACATGTGCCATGTTGGTGTGCTGCACCCATTAACTCATCATTTACATTAGGTATATCTCCTAATGCTATCCCTTCCCCCTCCCCGCACCCCACAACAGGCCCCAGTGTGTGATGTTCCCCTTCCTGTGTCCAAGTGATCTCATTGTTCACTTCCCACCTATGAGTGAGAACATGCAGTGTTTGGTTTTCTGTTCTTGTGATAGTTTGCTGAGAATGATGGTTTCCAGCTGCCATAAAAAAGGATGAGTTTGTGTCCTTTGTAGGGACATGGATGCAGCTAAGTTCTATTTTTGGAAAAAAATGGAAGAAAAATACAAAAATACAGTGGTTATCTCTGGATCATGAGACTGTGGGTAATTTTAGTTTTCTTCTCATTTTCTAAATTTTTCAGACTTTCTACAATGCGCATATTTGTAATTTATCCACTCATTCATTTATTCACTCATTTATTCATTCAACAGATTGGTTGAGTGCTTACGGTAACTCTTCTAGGCACCAATAGTAATAATAATAATAACCCTACAAACATTCTGCTTATGGTTGAAGGTGCTGAAAGCAGACCACTGGAATTTAATCCTGGTTCTAATGCTCAGGTCCTTCCTCCCCTGTGCCTCACTTTCCTCAAGAGTAAAATAAAGGATGGTACAAGTACCTTTATCATCCTGTGCTTGTAGTGATTAAACAAATGTGTGATAGAGCTTGGCATGGTGCCCAGGGCACATAAGAGTGTCTTAACCACTGGGAAAGCCACACATACAGAGCTCCTCCTCCATTTCTCTGCTTACCCAAATCCCACCCAAAGTATGCAGAAGCAAGGGGTGAAAAGTGGGCTCCACTTCCCCATCTGTGCCCCTCCCTCTTCACACTCACAAACCCACTCCTGTCTGCAGAAGAAACCACAGGAAACAGCCTTGTTTATTTATCCTTCCAAAACATGGTTCCTCTGCATTTCCACAGGCACGTAGATGTGGAGTTCTACAACTCTGTGAGGCAGATCTGATCGTGCCCATTGTCCAATAAAGAAGTAGAGGCTCAAGGACAGCAGAGTGTCCCCTCACACTGATGATTGCAGCCAGGCCAGGAAGGCTGATTTGATCAATCTAACACTGGCGCCTGAGCCTTCTGCACTGGCCCTTCACCTCTGAACCCAAGCCTGGATGGGGTCTTTAGCTTATAAAGAACGTCAGTCCAAGGAAAAAGCAGGACGTTGGAAATCCAGGACTCGGTACTGTAAATGTCAAAGCCACTTTGTTTCCCACTGTCACTTGCATCTTTCTCAGTGGGGGTAGCCCTCCCCTTTGCCCCTGAGGTCAACTTGGTAGACCCTCAACTTTTGTCCTCAATTTTAGTTGACGAAGTACTCCCTCACTGTGATCACAAGCCCAGTCACAGTTGAGGCATTGAGTCTTCTCTTCCCGCTCAAGGACAGGGGAGGGGCTGCCTCTCTCCACACCTCCTTGCAACTCTTTTTCCAGCCATTAACTCTTATCTCCATGGATCCTGGGTGTGGGAGCAGGAAGAAGTGGAAACAAGCTATGAAGTTTTTTAGTTTCCTGAAGCCTACTGACTTCAGACTCTTTGTATTTGGCAGATGTCTGTAGCTGCCTCTGGCTTTGGTGGGCATATTGGGATTTCTTGAGAAACTCGCTTGCTGGGCCCCTCTAAACACCCCCCCAGCTTCTTCAAGTGGCTGTCCTCACAGTCTCACAAGGCTACACTCTTGGGGATGTTCTTCCTTCTTTCTTTCCTTCCTTTTTTCCTTCCTTTTTCCTTCTCTCCTTCCTTCCTTCCTTCCTTCCTTCCTTCCTTCCTTCCTTCCTTCCTTCCTCCCTTCCTTCCCTCCCTCCCTTCTTTCTTTTTTCTTTTTCTTCTTTTTTTCTTTCTTCTTTCTGTTTCTTTCCCTCCCTCCCTCCTCCTTTCTTTCTTCTTTCTGTTTCTTTCCCTCCCTCCCTCCTCCTTCCTTCCTTCCTTCCTTTCTTCCTTCCTTCCTTCCTCCCTTCTCTCTCTCTTTCTCTCTCCCTTCCCTTCCCTTCCTTTCCCTTCCCTTCCCTGCCCTGCCCTCCTCTCCCCTCCCCTCCCCTCCTCTCCTCTCTCCTCTTTCCCTTTTTGGGACCAGGTCTCACTCTGTTGCCCAGTCTGGAGTGCAGTGCTGCAATCTCAGCTCATTGAAACCTTTGCCTCCCAGGCTCAAATCGTCCTCCCACCTCAGCCTCCTGAGTAGCTGGGACTACAGGGGCATGCCACCATGCCTGGTTAATTTTTGCATTTTCTTCTATAGAGATGGGGTTTCGCCATGTTGCCCAGGCTAGTCGTGAACTCCTTGGCTCAAGGTATCTGACCTTGGCTGCCCAAAGTGTTAAGATTACAGGCGTGAGCCACAGCACCTGGCTGAGAATCCACTTCAATATGGCCCTAACATTCTCTAGTAACCCAAGATCTTCCCCCAAGATTTATTATATGTATGTATGCATGTATGTGTTTGTCTGTATGTGTATCTATATTTTTTTCTATTTTTTTTTTTGCCATGGCAAGGGAGGGCAGCACATATCTAAATCAGTCACTAACAAGGGGATAAAGCATCATAATTGTTTCAGGTATATGTATTTGCTGGGTCTCTGGCACATAAATAGAAAATATGAAAACCCAGAAAGGTGAAGCATCTGACATAAGACCTTGTGGTTACTAAGTTGTGAAGTCTGAACTGAAACTCAGGTTGTCTGATCTCCTACAGCCAGAGCTGCCTTCCTTAAATCACCCCTCTGGCTGATCTTGTTCACCAAGGCTAAGGATCATGGTTGGCTTCAGTTTAGAATCACCTCCATACCAACTCTTGCTGATTGAGGGCCACCTCAGTGTGAAGGGCTATTCACTTTGTGCATGCTATCTCTAAGAAACAATAGAGGAAAAATTAATAGTAGCTGGTGAGAAACACAGCTGGACAGTTTGAGCCTTATCTTCCAGAGAGAAATCAAAAAAAGGACCTAAATCATACCTGTAATCCCAGCACGTTGGGAGGCCAAGGCTAGCAGATCACTAGGTCAAGAGATTAAGACCATTCTGACCAACATGGTGAAACCTTGTCTCTATTAGAAATATAAAAATTAGCCAGGCATGGTGGTGGGTGCCTGTAGTCCCAGCTACTCAGGAGGCTGAGGCAGGAGAATCTCTTGAACCCAGGAGGCAGAGGTTGCAGTGAGCTGAGATTGCACCACTGCACTCCAGCCTGGTGACAGAAAGAGACTCTGTCTCAAAAACAAACAAAATCATTCATGAACAGTAGCATTATACATAATAACCAAAAAAGTGGAAACAACCCAAACGTCCATCAGCTGACGAATGAATAAAATGTGGTTTATCCATGCAATGGAATATTATTCAGCCTTAAAATGGGATGAAGTATTGATACATGCTATATAACATGAATGAATCTTGAAAACATTATGTGAAGTGAAAGTCAGACATGGAATGACAAATACTGTTTGATTTTATTTCTATGAAATATCTAGAATAGGATAATACATAAAGAAAGAAAGTAGATGAGGTCTTCCCAGGAGCTGCGGGGAGAGGAGAATAAGGGGTGACTGCCAAGGAGTTTCTCTTTGGAGTGATGGAAATGTTCTAAAATTAGATTGTGGTGATGGTTACACAGCTGTGTGAATTTACTAAAACCATTGAATTGAACACTTTTAATTCAATGGATGGATTTTATGGCTTGTGAATTATATGTCAATTTTATGGTATGCGAATTTTAAAAAACCCAAAAAACCCAAATGGTAAAGCCATGAGGATTTTTACCTGGCCTGCTTGCCAGAAGACCCAGGAAGCCAATTACAGTGAGCGTGTGCTTGTGGTTCTAACAATCCATCCCTTCTCAATCTCTGTGTTAGGACTGAGGCCTATTAGCTCCATATTGGAAGTCTAATCTCCCGGTGAAGATGTGAGAATAAGTAATTTACTTTCAGTCAATCAAATGTGTTAAAAAGGAACTCTCGAGGCAGCCGACAGGAGGAGGGATTATTTTGTTTTTCTAGTGTTATTGAAGGCCCCGCAGAGCAACTGGCCGCCTTTTGCCAGCTGGGTGAGGCCTCACAGCAGGCAGCCCAGTGGGCTGGAATCCTCAGCAAATCATCCTGACTGTCGGAACCATGAAATCCAGCCAGACCCCAAAATGGTGACCCCGCAGTCCCCAGCGCCCTCCAAAGCCCTCTGGATAGGCTGGCTTCCATTTCTGACCCAGGCTGGTCACTAAGGAATGCCAAACATCCCCGTGCCTGGCAGCCACAAGGCTACCAGGTGTCTTGGGCCAGCACAAAGGTTTAGCGGTAGGGAGGTGTTTCTTCTGCTTTTTGGGCCTGCTGCTCATGGAAGTTTTCCCCAAGCCTCCCACCTCCAACCCTCTCCTATTTCCTCATGAAGCTGGTTCAAAAGTTTGGACAAAGCCACGGCTCTCTCTATAGCGTGGGGGAGACCGATGGGCCCATCTCTTTGGGGGTATCATTTCTTAGGGAAACGTTCGGGCTAATTGGAGACAGGTGTCCCCAGGTGCTAACATGCAGACTTTCCCTGGAGAAGTGGGTGCAAAGTGAAACCACATGGGCTACTTACAAATAAGTGAGGTGCGAGCGGCAGGCCCTTGTACCTTCTCCTTCCTTCTCCTGCCCCCGCTCCTCTCCCTGCAGGCCAAGGGGGGAAAGCCCCTGGACTCACACGTCCGGTGGTATGGTTGTGGTTTCCGCACAGTGCTTTGTTAGGTGGAGAAGAGGGAAGGGCAAAAGGTACCTCTGAGCCTGTTCCCAGGCAGGTCTTGAAAGTGGGGTCGTGTAGGAGGATGTGCCTTCTACCTTGTTACCAGAGCCAGAATCCTGAGAGGAGCTGAGGACGGTGAGTGGAAGTGGATCCTTTGAGAAGAGGCCCAAAGAACTGAGGCTGTTTGCTTCAGGAAGCCTGGAGACCCTTTGCACACATACTTTATAAATCCATTTGACCAGTGGGTTTGGAATTTTGAAGAAAAGTACATCCTAATACTTTCAAAATATCGAGCCCTCCATGGGTATCCAATTATGGTCTCCATTTTCTCTACAAGAAAACTGAGGCCCTGGTGTGCCAACATCATAGGGGCAGAGCCAGGATAGGAATGGATGTCTGCAGGCTCCGGAAGTCAGGGCTCTATTCTGACTATGAGTTGAGTCTATATGCCTTGAAACACAGGCGTGGAGTTCTGAGATAAGATACAGTTGACATGAGGGGAGACAAGATCTTGGGGATGCATAGCAGAGAGATGGGATGAGTGGGGTCCTTAGTGAGTTACTGATCCAGCCTGGTACCACAAATGCAATGTGTCTTATCCCAGATATGATTAAAATGTCCTAAAGGCCTTTATTGTTTAAGCTATTCTTAGGCAGGTACTCTATCACTTGCAAACATCCAAGAATTCTGTACATGTAAGATCCATGTATAGATGGTAATGAAAGTCTCTGGGGATGGAAGTGTGTGTGTGTGTGTGTGTAGATATATATATTTGAAATTGTCTTAAATATTTGTTGTGGGAATATTAGCTTCTAGTACTCCCTTATAGTAATTTAAGCTCCAACCAAACTCAACTCCCAGGGTAAATTTGGAGCTGCAATGCTGAGCTCATCACTGGCTCCTTGAGACCTGACCTTTCACCCCTGTGAATGGCACCATGGGCCAGCCAGGGGTCCACCCAGGAGAGGACCTGGGAGTCATCCTTGCCAGTTCTCTCCATCAGGGCCCCTATCCAATCTGTCTTCAGGCTCTGTACCTTCACCTTCCTCCAACTGGTCCCTTTTCTGGACTTCCACTTCCCTGATGTGGTTTTGGTAATCACTTTTCTCAGATGGATTAGGGCCCTGGCCTCAGCGGTAGTTTCCCTGACTCTGGACTTTGTGGGACCACCTTCCACTCTGCAGCTCCAGACACCTTTTGAAATAAAATCATTATCATGCCACTTCCTTGCCTAATCTCTCTAGGCTCCCATTGCTAGTAGAAGGAAGTTGAGGCACCTGTACAAATTTACAAGACCCTCATAGCCTGGCCTCTGCCCATATCCCCAGTCCTGTCTCTCCCCCTCCCCTCCTTGTACTCATCTGCACCCAACTGGAATTATTTTTTGTTCCCTGACAGTGCCCTGTAAGTTCTCACTTTTTGAGTTTGCAAATTCTGTTCCTTCTGTAGGTAACACTCCTCCTACTCATCCTTGAGCACAGGTAACCTCTGTTTCTGGGCACTGAGTAGCATATCCTTGTTGTAACCTCTATTTGCTACCTATGCACCTGCATTTCTTCCTCACTGGACAGTAGCTCCTGAAGGGTGAGGTCTTACTCTTTTTCACATACACAAACACACATGCATACATACATATATACACATGTACACACACATACACACTACATGCATGTACACACAAATACACATCTTTAGCATCTTGGGGTGCTAACTAGGTCTCTTTGGTTGCAAATGTCAAAAACCCATCTCAAATGGGCTCGGAAAAAGGAGGGGCTTCTTGGGTGGTACTGCACACAGTGAAATAAAGAGTTGAATAGTCACCCCTAACGATGCCTGGGTGAGCATGCTCTATGTGAGGCTGGCTGACATTTTCCCTTGGTCAGCGGACCCGCTGCCTGAACGGCAGCTAGAAACAGACTCTGGAGTTTCCTAACTGCTCTTTGAGAATGAAGGCCTCATCCTGTTAACCCTGTAATAGAACTAACGTGAAAATAAAAACAGATGGCCTTTCCAGGGTTCCCACCAGCATCTCAAGTTCTGCATATCAGGGACTCTCCTTCCATGTGTTTTAGATGGGAGGTGTCCTCTCAGGGGGATTGATAAGCTGGTGTATATTGGGATGGGCAGATCCTGGGAAATCCTCTCCAATGGGCGAGAATCTCTCTCCTTGGTCCTTTGGGAGTGCTGGGAATTGGATCCATTACAGAACCACTTATTTGTGTTAAGGAATTGCTATCTCACTAGGACATTCCCTCCCTCCTATTCTTCCTTCTTTCTTATTCCCTTCCTCCCTCTCTTCCTCCCTCCCTCCTTCCCTCCCTCCCTCCCTCTTTCTCTCCTTCTTTGCCTCCCTTCCTTCCTTCCACTAGGTGTTTATTGAGGCCCTTCCCTCCCTCCCTCCCTCTTTCTCTCCTTCTTTCCCTCCCTTCCTTCCTTCCACTAGGTATTTATTGAGGCCTTTCTATATGCCAGTCTTATGCCAGTCACTGTGGTGGTAATTTGATTCAGACAAAGTCTCTGCCTCTAAGAAGCTTACAATTTAATGGGTTTGGTACTCAAGAAATGTGAAGAACCCTAGGTGGCCCCCATGCTAATGGACACAGGTAAGTGTCATTGTTAACCTGTTCTTAGTGGCTGAGAACTTAAGTGTGCTATGTACTTAACCAGAGCTAGTCAGTTTCCATACATGTCGTATTTAATTATATTGAGTAATTACTCTTCTTCCCGTTTTACAGATGAGAAAACTGAGGTTGAGATAGGGTGGTAATTTTCCTGAAGCCACACTGCCTGTCAGCTTTCTGATCACCCTTTCTGATGGCTGGCTCCCAAGGGCTGGCACTAGGTCAGCATCACCCCTCATCCCCTGGCACGAGTTGCATGTGAAGTTAGACCTGCTAAGGAAAGAGTTTCCCGGTCAAGTAACCCGGGGCAGAACTGGCTGAAAGAAAAGTTAAATAGGATTCTTTACTGTAGGGCTCCTCAGAGTTTTAAATATGTGTATTAATGAGATCCTTTTGCCTCAATATAACAGAAACTCCATGGAGTTAGCTCAAAAAAAAAAAAAAAAAAAGCAACTTACTGTAAAAGGAGCGGCTGAGTGAACACGGCGGGCGCTGGAGCTGGGTGGGGCGGGGGGCGGTGCCTGCGGCAGGGTTGCACAGGGAGAATCTGATTGGGTCTTGTCGGGTCACATGCTTCTTGTGGTACAATCAGGCACCACGTATTGCGGGGCCACTTCTTTCCCGCTGAAGCGGAAAGCGGGTTGCTCAAGAGAAAGGCTTAATGAGAGTGGCGCAGACGCCTTCCACAGTGTCCGTTTTGGAGTTTGAGTGAATGTGAGTGAATCTCCCAGAAGGGACTATGTTAACTTACATTTTCAAAACTGTTTTTGATCACGGCAGCTTCTTTTCATTGGTGCCTTATCAGACAACTTGAGAATCAGTTTCTTGGGTAGAAAAGGGAGCTGACTAGGAAGAGTGGGGCATTGCTGGGCGGGGCAGGGGGTGGCTGGCCTCGGGTAACCCAGGGTACACAGGCAGCTGGGGTGGGTGTTAACAGGGAGGAGGTGCGGGTGGGGTGGTTTATGCTCCTGCCTGTATCTGACTCTGGACTCCAGCAAGAAAAAGGTAGTCACTGGAAGCCCCGCCCCTTCATTCCTTCAACAGCAGCTAACTAAACTATTATTATGAAGATCCTTATGTGCAGGCAGTGTGCTAAGGGTTTTCCACTCATTATTTTGTTTAATATTCATAGCACCAGGACATAGGGACTTTTATACCTCCCTTTTACAGGTCAGGGAACTGACGCCCAGAGAAGTTAAGTCACTCCTCCAAGGCTCCCCAGCTAGTGAGTGACAGGATGAGGCCTGAGTGTTGAATCTTGCTCCATACTGTTCTAGAATTAGAATGTAAAGGGCTGCATCTTGAAGAATGAGCTCCCGTAAATAAGAATACTGAAGTCCCAGACTGTCAGCACCGGAAGGAAGCTCAGACATCCTCTGTTTCAGCCGTGTTGATTCTCTCTGCTTTATCTTTCCAACTAAGCTTTCATTCAAACTTTGCAGCCACCTACATATCACATAGTTCTATCTCCATGTAGAACCTTGTTCAAGTAACTTTATAAAAATCCAGGTTGCTGGGCCTCAAGCCAGGGATTCTGATTCTATAGTTCTAGGGATGGAGTTCTAAGTCCTGCCCTGTGAGTGAGTCCCTGGCACCACCGCCAGCTGTGAATTCTAGTCTGGGGATCCCTTAGACTTTGCCTTGGGGGGTATTGCTCTCATTTATGTAGTCTAGTCTGTAACCACAGGGACCTCCAGACTCTCAAGCCAGAGACACTTAAAACTAACAACTGCTGACGTTTAAATGTTCCATCCCCAGAACTACAGAATCAGAATCCCTGGGTTGGGGCTCAGCAATCTGAATCTGAGTTTTTTGTTTGTTTTTGAGACAGGGTCTCACTCTGTCACCCAGGCTGGAGTGCAGTGGCACGAATATGGCTTGGTGCAGCTTCGACCTCCCGGGCTCAAGTGATCCTCCCACCTCAACCTCCTGAGTACCTGGGACTACAGGTGCACACCACCACAGCTGGGTAATTTTTGCATTTTTAGTAGAAACAGGGATTTGCCGTGTTGCCCAGGCTGGTCTTGAGCTCATGGGCTCAAGTGATGAGCCCAGTTTAGTGTACTGAGCTGTTTTCAGCACCAGCCTTGAGCTTCTCCTCCAGTGGGAGAAATAGGGAGAGGATAAAGAGGGTGCGCCCTGAGTATAGCTCCATGGGGAGGTGTGGCCCGTGACCTCTCAGCATGACCTGCAGCTTGGCACCAGGCGCCATGAGCTAAATGTAGAACTGAAGAGCAAGTGTCTGGAAACGTAGAACAATTTCAAACTGCCGTGGCATCCAAGTGTGTGGTCAGTGGGCTCATCTTATTGAATGGGGCATTGACCAACTTGGGTATTGTGAAATTCTGTGCTGAGTGGCTGAGTTGCACATAGCATAAGTTGCACATGGCATACGGAGGTGCATATTGGCCTTTCATCACAGGTGGTGGCTGGGAAGTTTTAGGGCCTATGGGACTGTCAGGGATTGGGTTGAGTCTTGTTGTTCCATTGTGCTGCTAGGAGAATTAGGATTGGGTGTGATGGGAAATCTTTGCCTTTGCTTTTATTTGCTATAGTGAGGGATGGATGGTTGACTCTGAATTGTTAAGTCATAGGTTGTAAATTTGGGGCCCACAGGCCAACTGTGGCCCTTGAACCTCCTTGCTTAGCATGCAATTGTTGGTTCCCATGGTGTTTAGAAAAATTTGAATCAGATTTTAATATTTTCACATGAAAAACAGGATGCTGGCTGTCTTGAAAAATCAGTTTACCTGCAAGCCTGAGCCACATTCCAGCTTGTCTGCAACTGGCTGATGCTAAACAGTAGCTGCTCCTCTAAATAGGATGTGTGCCCCTGAATTTGCCTCCACCCTAATTTATTGCCCTTCTGACCTGATCTGTTACACTAATTTACATTGCCAGACTTGCCTCCTTAGGCTTTTTGACATGCCCGACTTAGGTCAATTCAGTTTAATTCATTTGAAATTTTAATCAGGCATTTGTTTTGTGCCTGGTACTAGGTGGTTATTATTATTTTAAAATCAGGTACCTATTAAAATCAGGTTCTGTGGAAGATACAAAGTAATTTTTTAACATAGTCTCTCTTGCCAAGAGCATGTAGCCTCCCTCATCAGGAGGTGGGTTGTAGATGTGGGATGCAGCAAGAGTCCCAGGCAAGAAGGTAGATGGTGGGAACAAAAGATACTTTAGAGAAAGGAACAATTAACAGTACAAATTCATTTATACGTGTATAACACTGCACCTTTTCAAAGCCTTTTTCTACACAGTGGTTGCTTTGATGAGCCCTAGTGAGAGAGACAGGGCACTTATTAGTCCCCATATTAAGGGACTATCTTAGTCCCTATATTAAGGAAGATACTGAAGCCAAGTAGTGACTTGACTGAGTTTCCCATCTAGGAAGAAGTGAAAGTCAGGCCTCTGCATTCCCATCCAGTGGTCTTTCAATCTAGTAGACAGAGCATCCAGAAAAGCAAGCCCGTGTCTTGGGGTAGATTCCACTGAAGGCAAAGAGGGCTCATGTGGTCCAGAGACTATGGTTAAATGATGATTTCAATATGTAAAAATCATCCTGCCAAGAATAATTCATCAAAGAGGGGAGCAGTTCAGGAATGGACACACCCAAACTATGTCATCACCTAGGGAATGAGTTCTCATTTTTCAACGCAGGGCACGCCTTGGTTGAGAAGTGTGAGAGAAGCCATTTGGCCTGGCTCATTTCCTGCGATGTGAGGTTGTAAATGTGATGATTGGGTGGAAGTCTTTGCTAGAAACATCTTGTGATCCTAAACCTCAGAGAAGTTGATGGAATGGATATGGTTTATGCTGAGCACCTAAGAAAATGCAGCAGGATTTGATGAGCAAAATCTCAAAGGCAGCCAGCTTCTCTCTTTTAGCCCCAGTTTTTCAAGTCACCTTTGAGCAGCTCACTTTGCCTCTCTGAGCCCAGTCTGAAAAATTACCACCAGGCTGCTGCTTCCCCTTGGGGAGGGACGACTAGCTCAGGAAACTGTTCCAGGGTCAGTTCTCTCAGTTTAGAGGCAGAGAACTCTAATAGCTGGGTAGTCACAATGCCAGAAACATGAATGGGAAGGCATACAGGATGATCCACCTAGCAAAATATGTCACATCTTAAGTGCTTACCTCAAGTGACTCTCTCTCTCCCTATAGATATATGTAATCTCAATTTAATTGCAAATAAATCTGTTGAGGATGGTGTGAATATCCCCATTTTACAGTAAAGGAAATAAAGCTTCTACAACATTAAGTATCTTGCCCAAGGGTGGACTCTAGGATACAAATGCCAGGTTATTTGATTCCAAAGTCCTTATTTCTCATCTACCATCCTCCAAACCATGTTGTGTCTCCTGATGGATGATGGAGGTTCAAGAAATTGTGTTACTTGACCATTTCTCTCTTCCACCCATGTGACACTTGGTTGGAGGAGTGAGTATAAGGCATTGCATTACAATAATTAGACTGTAATAACAATACAAAAAGCATTATAATAATTAGATTGTAACACTGAGCCATTTTTGCATCTATAGCCTTTACGTTTGTGTCTGAAATGGCCTATAGAATTGAAGATGAGCAGGAAAGGAAATAATTACAAGTTATCTGAATAAAATTTGCAACATATTACCTATAAAACTATAACTATCCAAACAGGATGACATTTACTTTATAAGTTCATGACTTTCTTACTTTAAAGTTTGCTAAAAAGAGAGCAAAGTAATTACAGTTCTCTTCTGATTGATTAAACATGACATATATGCTAATATGAAAGTAACTCTTGTCCTTTGTTACTCCATTGTCTGGCTCACAGCAATTTAGAAGGTAGCAGATATAATCATTTCAGAGCTGCCAGTCTGGACTTTTTTTATACTAAGATTAGAATCTTGGGTCTCCTTTACTTCAACCAAGAATTCATAGTCCCTCTCTGCGTTTTAAATTTTGTATAGATGTGAAATGATGCTGCAGCTATTAAAGCCTGGGTTTTTTTCCTCTTGTACATCAGAAAACGCATGTTACCACTGGAAAAAAAAATCACCTGCTAAGATTTATTTTAAAGCAATTATGTAGTTAGTAGTCTGTCAGATGGAGTATTTTTCACCGTCTGAATAAAATAATAAGTTAGACATGACTGAGAAAAAAACACACAAAATTTAGGACATCAATAAATATGCCACTTGTCAAGTTATTGGGAGATAGTATTCAATTTAAAGCAGCAATTATTTGAAAAATAGGTTACAACCACATCCATCAAAATTAGTCTGTATTTTGAGAAGGCTACAATCACTAATATGTAATTATTTTTTAAATCATAAAAATGAAAGCATTAGATGTAAAATATAATAACGGCATACATATATTGTGCTTACTGTGTAGTAAGCATTATTCCAAATACTTTACACCTATCAACTAGATTAGTTCTTGTAACAACTCTGTGAGATGGATACCATGATGAGCCGCTTTTTACAGATGTGGGAAGAGAGGCACAGAGAGGCTAAGAAACTTCCTTAAGGTTAAACACTTGTGAAATTCTAGATACCCCCTTATTTTCATATCATGCTGCTGCAATATTCCATGGGAGGAAATAACCACATTCTTGGTTAAAGAATAGATTCTTTACAGAAAAGTAATGTAGTAAGCCTCACTCTGTAACCCTGCCTCATCCTGGAACAGGATGGCCTATGGACCTTTAATCTTCCCCTGACTTTAGTGACCCCCATGAGCCCAGAGACACCTGCGATTGCAAAGAACAGAGAAACAGAGTAATAGGCCGATAGCTTGGGCCATCCATTCAGGCTCGTGGCCTGACCTGGTCCCTGGGGGTTCTCTGCTAAGTTGCATCTCTACCCCAACCTCATCTTTATTTTATTTTATTTTATTTTATTTTTATTACTTTTTTTGAGATAGAGTCTCACTCTATTACCCAGGCTGGAGTGCAGTGGTGTGATTTCCGCTCACCGCAAGCTCCGCCTCCCGGGTTCACGCCATTCTCCTGCCTCAGCCTCCCAAGTAGCTGGGACTACAGGCACCCGCCACCTCGCCCAGCTAATTTTTTTGTATGTTTAGTAGAGACGGGGTTTCACCGTATTAGGATGGTTTTGATCTCCTGATCTCGTGATCCACCCACCTCGGCCTCCCAAAGTGCTGGGATTACAGGCGTGAGCCACCGCACCTGGCCTGCCCCAATCTCTTCTTACTAGCTTTTTGGATTTTGTGCTGCCCTTGTCTAACTGGGCCTGCAGAACTTGCACATAATCATTGACTTATCTGGGGAGACAAGGTGGCTCAGTGTGTCAAACATACCCTGAAGAAGACACATCAGGGTCTGAGTCCTATATCTGCCAACTACTAGTCTCTGGGTGACTTTGAAAACATTTTTTCAGGGCTCTGTGCTTCAGTTTGCCCATCTGCAAAATGGGGATTTTCAAGGTGTTTGTGAAAATCACATGACACAATGTGTGTCATGCAGTGGGCACGGGGCACATGCTAGAGAGCTAGTTCCCCTTCCCTCTCTCCCTCCCTCCCTTTCTTCCTTCTTGACCCCTGTCCCCCTTGCTTGTCAGGCCAGCTGGACTTCCTGAAGTCAGCTGACACAGGGGTGCAGGTTGGCCCTTGAAGAGAGGTGTCCTCTGCTTCCCCTTTCTCTGCCTCCTTTTTCTCCGGCTTCTTTGTGAGCTTTAGGGCTGCATGCAATACTCAGACCCCCCTTAGAACCTGGGGCATCCTGGCCTTTGCTTTCCACTTTTCTAAGCTGCATGATCACTGCCATGCATCATTTTTGGCAAATAGGACTCAAGCAATAATAATGATTGCTACCACTTTCACTTTATCTCTATTTCATCAACTCTGCATGATTGGGATCAGGGAGGTTGAGAAATTTGCCTAAGGCTCACACAGTTGGGAGGCTGGAGTTTGAAGTTCTATACTCCTTCATTTGTTCAACCAATAGGGAGTAAGAGTGACTACGCCCCGGGTACTGGATGGGAGAGGGACAAAGACGAAAAAGATAGGCCTGCTTTGGTGGTCATAGACTCGTGGAAGAGATGGACGAGTGGTAAGTATTACAACAGGGACAAGCATAGGTTGCAGCAGCAGCAGCAGCAGCAGCACATAGGCTGGGAGTTCCGAGAAGGTGCCTGGAGGAGGCACCATGGGACTTGGGAGTTGAGTTGTGGAGACCGAACAGATTTTCAGGTGAGTGCAGGGTGGGGAAAGGCATTCTGGGTCGAGGAAAGGGGAGAGGCAGGGCCTGTGTTACCGTGTCAAGGACACCACAGGCAGCCAAGGCCGGTGTGCCACTGCAGTAGAGGAGGCACGTCT
>NW_012115155.1:803472-836910 GCF_000951035.1 Colobus angolensis palliatus | reverse complement strand
TACAAAAAAATTAGCTGTGTCTGGTGGCACATGACTATAATCCTAGCTACTCGGGAAGCTGAGGCAGGAGAATCACTTGAACCGGAAGGCAGAGATTGCAGTTATCTGAGATCGTGCCATTACACTCCAGCTGGGGCAACAGAGTAAGACTCCATCTCAAATAAATAAATAGTCCCATGGGAGAAAGCTCTCTGCAGGTATAAATCCAGGCACCTTGAGAAGCCCAAGAGGATCTTTCTGGCGTCTCCTCAATTTATGCTGTTCAGGCCAGGGCACATCCTGGCCACAGATGGGGCCAGCATTGTACTACCCACACCAGTTGCCTTCTATACTACCTTCTCTCAGACCCCTTTTAAATTTCAGATTTCACTTTTTAAGTTTTTCCCTCCACTATCACCAGCCTTTCTCACTCTTGTTTCTTTCCCCTTTTACTTCGCCTTCTTCTGATGCAGCAGTGTGACTACACTATGAGCGCTACGTCTTTCCTCTTTCATTCTCAGGCCTTGTGGGGGCTGCTTATGGTGGTTCTGTCTGCAGAAAGCTGTGGGGGCGGCCTTGGCAGACCTCTCACCCTGGCACTCACAGGCCACAATGTGAATAGCAGTGACAGCCCTTTCTGCCCCAGGTCTGTCCAGCCAACCTGTGAGTGGCAAAACTTGCAATATTGGTCAGTGTCCTGGCAGGGTGGTGGGAAGCGATACCCTGAAGGTGGGATTATCTAGGGAGAGGTGAATGAGGAGACTATTTCAAAGGTGTGGGCAGGGTAGAGAGAAGTCACAAAGGGAAGTCACCGTCACCGGGAGGTAGAAACAGAGAGGTCTGTGTGGAAAGGTCCAACAGGAGCCGTGATCTCCTCTGCTGGGTGCAGTTAATCTGTGGGACCCCTCAGGGAAATGGGTATCTCAGCCTTACTCTCTTCCCTGCCTCCCATAACCTGCTCACACTTGGCCATCTGTTTACCTTTGGCCAACACAACTGAGAGTCATGGGCAGGGGAAGTCCTTGCTGCAGGTCAGGCTTCTGGAGCACAGAACAGGGTGGAAGGATGGTGTTGCGTGGATCCAGGGGCAAAACGAAGACACCTTGTATGCTCACATGTTTGGAGTACCTAGCTTGCCATCTCAGGATGGCGCTGGAAGGTGAGGACAGGGGTCTCCATGCTACAGATGGCCACCTGAGCCTTGGAGCGGGTGAGTGCACACAGAGCCTTTCCAGGGAGGCGAGTGGCAGCGAGGTGCTCATGGCCAAACCCTCAGACTCTCGGCCCAGAAGATGCTCCACAGTTGTCCCGCAGTTGCCCCACAGCTACCTCCCCAAACATTTTCGATGCTCATCAGTCATAACAAGCTCCCTGCACCAACTTGCTCTCCCAAACGCACGATTTCTCATTTGCCAAGTGTAATTAACATGATGCATTGACTTAGGGAAGCACTAACAAGCACATATTAATTTTGAAAAGTCAGGTTCTTTCGCTGGAAATGAGTTACTGATGAACACCTACCACAGGAGTTTAAAAGTGCAGAAGCGGGAGTGGGTAATTATGGGCTGGCACAGCCCACAGGTCTGCGCTTCTGCCCCCTGGAAACACCCTGACAGTGAGTGATGGCTCCTCGCCTCCATGAGGGGGGTGCTTAGGGTCACCCCAGCATTGCCTCCCTGATGCCCAGTCCCCCTGGCTCCCCTGGGGAGCATCTTTGTTCAGCTGATTTCTCGGTGCAGTTACCTTCCATCAGAACCGGTACCTGGAGCTGTCATTTGCTTAATTGCTTCCCCTGACTTGGATATTTACACCCCCTGCCAAACCCATCCTTCTAGGGACCTAGGTCACTGGGCAGCCCTGGGCAAACCGTGGAAGCAAAACAAAGATGCTTGGATCCTTTTCTGCCGTTCACTCAGGGGCTCCCTGACAGCTGGAATTTCCTTTAGAACTCTGGTTTCATGAGCCAGATGTTTCAACAAATTCCCCTCCCTATCTATTCTCCCAGTGGGGAGAGGAAACTTCTCTACACACCTTTCTGTACTAGGGTTGGACACTAGGAAGCAAAGAGTTTTCCATCATAATGCCGTCTTGGTGTGTGGGGAAACTGTTTTGCCGTAGGGTCCCATTCCGTTCTGGGACCCTTTTCCTCGTCCTGGAAAGTCCACAGAGGAGTCGGGACTGGGGTAGGAACCAGTTCTGCCACCTTCTAGCCCTTTACCTTGGATAGGAGTGTGGGGTCCAGGGGTTGCTGCGGCTGCCCTGACATTGGTATTTCTTGGGAGATGTGAGGAAACCACTGCATACATCTGTTTACATACTGATTTTGTGGTTTCCTGGGTTATTTATAGAGCCCTGCCTGTTCTCTTCCTGACCTGTTTCCTCCTCACTTCATTCCCACTCCATGTCGCCCATGTTTTGCATCTCTCCTTGCAGACCCTTCTCCCTAAAGGATGGTGGATGCCTGTGAGGGGCCTTGTTTCAGGTCCTGTGGTCTCAGATGGTCCTCTTTATGTTGACAGGGGTCTCATGACTGAGTTCCTGCTGAATTTTTTTCTCCAGTGGAGCATTTCCCCCTTCAGCAGTAAGGAAGGCTTACTCTGCTAGTGAACCTCTTCTTCCCCGCTCATTTTCCAACCCCACCCCCAAAACTGCTTTGTACCTTGCGCCTCATAAGATCAAATTTGATGACTGAGCCTTGACCCTTCCCAGCAAGGTTTCCAATTCTGGGTTACTGGTTGGAAACTTTTTTCTTGTTACTAAAGTTAACTCCCTCCCAACTTTCTTTATCTCCTGGCTACCTAACCTAGCTTCTCTCTGTTCCACTTGGCTGTTGTGGCAATCCTTCATTGAGTGCCTCCTAATATAGTGAACCACTTAACCTTATTTTCCAAGGACTTCAAGGACTTGCTCTTCTATCTGGCCTTCTGTTAAGGCCTCTGTCCTTTGGTGGAACTTCATTAAGACTGGGTTCCAGTTCAAAACACAATTCTCAAACCTTGCAAATGGGCTTGAGCACATTTTCTCCAGACTTAACATCCTTGCATTACTGGCAGCCTCATCTCAGCTGAGGTCTGAGTCTAACCTTTCTCTCTCCACTGGGTAGGAGAGAGTGGTGCTGTGGCTTCTCCAGCCAGTGGAGCTTTGGCTCCATCTCTGAGATTCCAAGGCATGGATGCTGACATTCATTCAACTTCTCATCCGTCCTGGTTCTGAGGACATGTGGGAGTAGAATATGACCAATAATTCTTTTCAACTCCCTTGCTTTAATAGCTATCAGATGGAAACTGGTTTCTTTATTAAACTAGGCTGGATGTCACCCAGAGAACTACTGTACTGTGTGGTGGGAATTTCTATCCTGGATTCATCTTGTTGGTTGACTCCTTTTCCCCATCTCGGACCCAGTTTTAATAGGGGCATTCCCAGGAAAGGCAGCCCTCCAGGCTGGTTCCCAAATCCTCCAGCAAATAATTTGATACAGAAAGCATCTTGAGTCTTAAGTCAAATTTGGAGAGAGATTCTGATCACACCTTTGAGAGAGTGCATTTTAGTTGTGCGGAATTTCATCAATTATTTTGAAAAATAAGCAGCCACTGTGCTGAACTCACAAGACAGAGTTTGCAGCAGGTTTCTTCGCAGCCTGTGTGGCAGCGGCTTTTGTGTTCCTGCATTGTGAACACGTGGGTCTGTCTCGTCTTTCTTCTCTTTGAACAACCCACTTCTCATCTCCTGTCAGAGTTGATGGCAGCATCATGCCTACTCCACAGCGTCACCACCTGCCTCATTGCTGTCCAGGGGACACCAGTGGGGTGGAGAAGCCTAAGGGTCAACATGTTTATGCCCAACAACATCAGGGCTTTTCAGAGGGGAACATGAAAGGAGGCTGGGTGCAGTAGCTCACACCTATATTCACAGCACTTTGGGAGGCTGAGATGGGAGGACTGCTTGATCCCAGGAGTTTAAGACCAAGCTGGGCAACATAGTAAGACTCTGTCTGGTTTTTAAAAAAGTTAAAAATTAGCGGGGCATGGTTGCATGCACCTGTGGTCCCAGTTACTTGGGAGGTTGAGGCAAGAGGATCGCTTGAGCTCAGGAGTTCGAGGTTGCAGTGAGCTGTGAAGGCACCACTGCTCTCCAGCCTGGTTGATGGAGCCAGAGCCAGTCTCAAAAGAAAGAAAAGAAAGGACATCAACTTTCGTAAGCATACCATCGTGCCAGCCACAGTTTAGGAAGCTCCATATCTGTGATCTCATTTTCTCCCCACTAATATCCTTGCAGAAAAACCACTGCTGCTCCGTCTTTACCTGACCAAGCAGCGCTTCGTGGGGTTGGCATAGGTTCTCCAAAAGCAAGGTGCTGGCATTTGGGATGCAGATGTTTGTTAGAGATCAACACCTGAAAAAGGAAGACAGAAGAAACAAGGAGGAGACAATTGCAATGTAGGTCCAATGAAGCAATGGCCAAACTGCATAGTGCTTGCTCGTCAGAATTGTCTCAAGTCAGGCTGAAATGACTAGGTCCTTGTATCCATACCTAGACCAGTCACCAGATATGGTTGCCCCATGAAAGGCATGACCCCCAAAATCCTTCTGTGAAGTGGGGTCTTGGTAGTGCACTTCTCCATCTACCGTGAAGGTAGCTAAGCCAGACTCTTAAATGCTGGGCCTGGAATTCCTACCAAGGTCCGATTGCCTGAAAAAGCCATATTCTCTCCACTACATCAAACTGAGCCTTCCTTGAGGATGGAGAGTGAATCTTCCCATTGGGTTGGAAGTTATTTGACAACACACATTGTAGTTTTTCCTTCCTTTCCTCCCCAGATAGGGAGACACTCCCACTCATTTTGGGATCTCCTGATAGAGTGGTCAGCAAGGGCTTGGTAAGGCTGTCTATTAACTGAGGGACTCTGCTGAGGGTCAGCCGGATGTTTCCACTTTATAAACATAGTGCTGGACTCAGTTTGAGTTTCCAGGCTATGACACTCAAGTCCCTCCACCCACTGTGGAGCATGCCAGGAAATGCCCCCTAGCTATCTTAGTTTTCTTCCACTTTCAATCCACACCTCCACTGTTTCCCCCTCCTCCATTTTGATGTTTCTAGCTGTCTTCAGCACAGATCAGTCTGTTCGTTTTTAAAAGTCAGCCATTCCTTCCGTGGGCCACGGAATGGGACACGAACCATCAAAGTCGTTTTGTGTTTGCTGATCGATTGATTAGTCATCATCGATTGATTAGTATCAACAGATAGCCCTATTGAGAGGACACGGGGTTAATTCTCTTTCCTTTGAAGGGAATATAGGAGGAAAGATCTCCTCCTGTGGGCTTTTGTTTACCCATGTTGCAGCATGAGTGTTTTAGACTGGAATCTGTTCCGATTAGCCATTAGAAAACACAGTGATGGCTCCCTTGGGTCAGCCTCATGGATATCCGGCTTCACTGGGAGGAGGGACTCCTGATTGTTCTGCTATAACTTGGTTTGTGACCTTGGGCCTGCCACTTCTAATCTCTGGGCCTCAGTTACTTGCATTTACCTCCACAGCGCAATAGGTATGGGTAGTATACTTGCTTCCCAGGGTTGCTATAACGAAGTATCAAAAACTGAGTGGCTTAGAATAGAAGAAATGCATTGTTTCACAGTTCTGGAGGCTACAGGTCTGAGATTAGGGTGACAGTAGGGCTGGTTCCTTCTGTGGGCTGTGGTGGAGAATCCGTTCCATGCCTTTTGCCCAACTTCTGACGGCTTGGTGTTCCTTGGCTTGTAAATATGTCACCCCATGCTGCCTTCGTTATCACATGGCTTTCTCCCAGCATGCATGTCTGTGTCCAAATCTCTTTTGTAAGGACACTAGTCATATGGGTTATAGCTTACCCCAATAACTTCATTTTAACTTGATTACCTCTGTAAAGACCCTGTTTGTAACAGAGGTCACATTCTGGGATAAAGGGAGTGAGGACTCCAATATATCTTTGGAGAGGACACAATTCAATTCATACCACATAGTTAAACCACATGGCGTCTTTAAAAGGCCATCTCAGCTCTCACACTCTGGGTTTCTGTCTGTAATTGAAGCACCCCAGAAAGATGTTGGGGAGAACACAGTGGTCCCCCTTGATCATACTCCTGGAAGTCAGCAATCTGTTCCAATTAGCCATATGGCTCTGCCGTCCCAGAACCAATGGAAGTGTTTCTAAAGTAGTCATGCTCCCATAGATACATCCTTTGGAGATCACGTAATCGCCTTGGTTTCCCATTCCTCATAACGGTCTTATTGAAATCTTAAGTCATTAGAGAGGGTGAGACAATAGCAATCAGCTGGCGCTATGGTTCTCAAGTATTTTTGAGCTGGAGAAGTTTTCTCTCATACATAATTGCTTACAGAATCCTCACCAGTAAAGCAAATCAAACGCAAGCTTCTCTTACTAAGGTCAAAGTAGAGGTACTTTGAACGCTGAAGGATAAGCTGGAGACATTCTGCTGGGGGAGCTTCTGGTATTGGGGTAAAAGTTGTTTAATGATTTGTTTTTCTTTGCGGGATGTTGGTGACATCAATTGTATCAATCACTTTGAACTTTAGCACTTGACAAGGGAAGAGGGGATTTATATGATGTCAAAACACTGGCCATCATGGATGCAATTGAAAGGGTTTTTAAAAATTGGCCATCAAAGCTATTATTTTTAAAAAAGTAAAAGTAAAGGATGAAGCAAAACAAAATCACTTTTTTTAAACTTATTTTAATTTCAGGGGTACATGTTCAGGTTTGTTACATGGGTAAATTTGTGCCATGGGAGTGTGTTGTACAGATTGTTTAATCTCCCAGGTATTAAGCCTAGTACCCATTAGCTATTTTTCCTGATCCTCTCCTCCTTCCACCCTCCACCCTCTGATAGGCCCCAGTGTGTGTTGTTCCCCTATATGTGTCCATGTATTCTCATAATTCAGCTCCTGCTTATAAGTGAGAACATGTAGTATTTGGTTTTCTGTTCCTGCATTAGTTTGCTAAGAATAATAGCCTCCACTTCCATCCATATCCCTGCAAAGGATATAATCTGATTTTCTTTTATGGCTGCATAGTATTCCATGGTGTACATGCACCACATTTTCTTTATCCAGTCTATCATCGATCTGCATTTAAGTTGATTCCATGTCTTTGCTATTGGGAATAGTGCTGCAGTGAACATACATGTGCATGTGTCTTTACAATAGAATGATTTACATTCCTTTGGGTAATGGGATTGCTGAGTTGAATGGTATTTCTGTCTTTGAGGTCTTTGAGGAATCGCCACACTGTCTTCCACAGTGGTTGAACTAATTTACACTCCCAGTGACAGTGTATACATGTTCCTTTTTCTCCACAACCTTGCCAGAATCAGGTTTTTTTTTTTTGACTTTATTAATAATAGATATTCTGACTGCTATGAGGTGGTATCTCATTGTGGTTTTGATTTGCAATTCTCTAATGATCAGTGATGTTGAGTTTTTTTTCATATAATTATTGGCCACATATCTTCTTTTGAAAAGTGTCCGTTGATGTCTTTTGCAACAAAACCGTTTATATAGCATGTTGTGTTTGTGACTTAATTTGCTTTGGCTTACTTTTCCTTATGGAGTCATCTAATCAAGAATTTGGCACTTATTCTTTTATTCAACCAGCATTCTGAACATAGAGGACTGGTGAACACACAGAGAGGGTTGAACTGTGTTCTTTTATAAACTTTCTCTCTGGGGTATGATTTCCATTTTCACCTGTCTACAGCCATATCTTTGTCTATGTCTTCATCTATATTTACAGTGAAAGGGCATGTTAAAGAGCAGAATTCACTTCCCAGGGTATGTCACACACCTCTTGTGCATCCCTGCTGAGTCTCTAGGCCTCATCTACTTCTTGGTCCAGGCTTGTAAGGGCTCAGCCCAGTAGCATCTGGTCCCTGATAGGTGGTTCTCACCTCTCGAGTACAGTGCCAGTCTTCCCTATTGAGATTTTCTTGGGAACAACATCAGTGCTAATGCTCTGTGCTCATGACCGCACATGCACAAACCAGGGTGCAGAAGCAACCTTTCCATCTAAGGAAGGTGAGGTTCAGTGGATACATTTGTCCTAGCTTCCCACATTAGCAATAGTCTGGAGAGCAGCTAACGTGACTTTTAGGGGTCGCAGTCCCGTGGATAGAGCAAAGCGTCAATTGGTCCCTTCATCTTAGTGATACACCTACATATGGACTGTTTCTCCTTTCCCAAATTTATGTCCATATCCCTCCACTCCTGATCCCTTGGGTTGCAGTCTTGGTAAGGCAATAGGCCGTAAGCCTTCCCCTAGGCTTATCTTTCTGGAGAACCCAGGCTAAGACTTAAGGTGACTTAGTGGGAGAGAAGAGCTGGAGCTCTGCCCTAGTGATGCCCCCAGGTGTGTGAGTCCTTCACCTCACCTTGGTGTTCTGACCAGGTGGGGCTTTGTTTGAGTTTTTCTCGGTTGGACGTGGCAACAAAGAGGACTTACAGATCAATTCACTTGTCAAGCTGGGTTAGCAATCTCTGGACTTTCTTTTCTGGTACAGCATGGAGACCTCTGTCCTTCCTTTTTTGCAATGGTCGTCTTGGGTAAAGCAGGAGAGGAAGGAGGACTGGGCAGGGTATCAGGAGCCCTGGCCTCTGGGCTTTACTCTTCTACTAACAAGCCACGTGACCTTGGCTGAGTCATGTTGCCTCCTCACATGTCAGTTTCTTATCTGAACGATGAGGGGCTCAGCCTAGAGTATTTCTATGATCACTTCCAACTCTAAAATCTTATGATAAACTGTAATTCCTGCCACATCAGCTGCATTTGTAGGCGAGTTACCTCAATTCTTATTCAAAAGGTCAAATTGAGGCCTCTGTGAGAATTTTCATTATGATAGTTAATGCAAAAACATTTTTTATTGGTGTTTTCTAGAGGAAAAAAACAGAATTTGGTCAGAGCCACTCTTACTTGTACATCACAAGGGAAAAATAGAGACTCTCTGCTGACAACTCACTACTTTCAACTCCAGTTGTGGGTCTTTTTCTCTTACAATTTAGTCTATCACAGCTGAGGGCTGGTTTAGGGACCAGAGCTCAGAGACAACTGTAGCTGGAAGGGAAGAATGGCTCTCTCCCCTCTAACACATGTACCCACACCCCCTCAACCCCACGCCAGCACACCATTCACCTCTTTCTGCATATCCCACTCTCCCCTCCCTTTTGTGCGGGAGAGAAAGTTCTCTGTGTCTAAGGTCAAGGCCATGACCACACCCAGCACTATGACCGCAGTGGGCGGTGGGGAGAACTTCACATCCTCTTTGGGAACTCATAGAGGTCATTGCAAATCACTTTTGGTCATTGCCCAAACTGGAAAGAACATATTTTCCCCAGATTATTATTAAGAATTTTATATAATCATACACTGTCTTCTCTCTCACATATAGACATACATTTGCAAAGAGAAAAACTCATCTCTAAGTATTGGGTCATAAATTATATGAGGTACATTTCATTATAAAGCACATTTCTTTAGTTCTTTATGAATGCTCTCCATTTACCCCAGGGGGGTTGTAATGTACACTGACATCTTACTTTCTTCCAAGAAGCATTCCCTCATTTTGTTTAGTATGTGGGGCCTAGCTGGGCAAACAAATCCTACACTAGAGAATGAAGGCAATCGACTCGTATATAAATGGGAATACAATCATGCATCTATGCCTGGGCTCCAGGGAGGTCACATATAATCTTTAGAAAAAGTGGGTAAGTAAACATCAGTGAAAGAAATGTCTGATGGAGAAGGGGCTGCATAAACAGTGCAAATGCATAATTGCCATGGCCCGGAAAAAATTGGAAACCAAGTGATTCTATAGTCAGAGAGATGGGAACAAGTATTTTATAACAAGTCAGTCCTCATTATTTCTGATTTTTGATTTTGGTCCTTGACCATCTGAGTGCATCCTCCCAGCTCCCATCCAATTCTTCCTAAGGCACTTTGTTTTTCACAAAGTAAAGCACCAGGAAAAAGTGAAAAGTTGAGCAAATTAGAGACAACATTGCTGCCTCTTCATTTTCTTCAATTGACAAAGCCGGCAGCAGCAGAGTCTTTAGAGAACTGGGGTTTTTTTAATGCTTCAGTTTTACCTTGCAGATCGGAAACCAAAGCTCATAAAATTGAACTCAGATGAAGAACACTGCCGGCTTTGGAGTGCTACTAAACAATCTGCAAATTATTTAAATTAAACCAACCCGGCCCTCAACATCTGCACACAAAATGCTTAAATTCCAAGTGCAACTTTACAGGCATAAGAAAATAATAAGGGGAGTTCAATTTGTGTCAGCATGGCTCAGGAAAATAAGATATCATGTCTTGCTGTCTGCTTGATGTCAGCTTCTCAGATGCGAGCCCTAATGCCTCATCCTAGACTGTCCGCACCAGAGCCTGCCAAACAGAGAAGTTCAGCCAAAGTTCACCAAGCTACTACCAAATAGCGTTTTCCCCCCCTCCTTTTTCAATCATTAAAAACCTTCTGTTTTATATTGTGCACACGTGATTGTATCTACCTCTTAAAACATATATAACTCTATTAGCTTCTTCTATTCTCTGGGAATACTGTAAAATCTTTTCTGGGATGAGTTTGTTCTCTGGCTTACAGTTATTCAGTGTTTTAACTTTCACTGTGTATACTAGATTCTTTCTGGAACTGTTGGTTAGGATACCCAGATAAAATCTGTAATATTCAAAATGACTTGAAAATAATTCCCTTTTTTTGGAAAACAAATACATAAAGTGAAAAAGAAATAAAGCAGATATTGATCAATTACTCTCTTGAGATGGACTCAGAAATGCATTACTAGCTCTGTTTCCATCCTTCTGACCCAAATTAGTGGTTTAATCAGAGTATGCCAGAGAATCTGCCCTAAAACTAGCATCCACCCCTCGGAAATATCCCCAGCTCAGACCTTAGTTCTAATCTCCCCTTCAGCTGGGATATTGAGATGACTAA
This sequence comes from Colobus angolensis palliatus, assembly GCF_000951035.1. NCBI lineage: Eukaryota > Metazoa > Chordata > Mammalia > Primates > Cercopithecidae > Colobus > Colobus angolensis. The sequence goes on along the minus strand of NW_012115155.1, from coordinate 825,936 downwards.
CAGGGCAATTGCATAGGCCATTTTTCTCATTTTCCTTGTTTAGTCTTGATTTACTTTAAATGGCTCACAACTCTCATTCCTCCCAGTGAAATTGTGCACCCACACTTTTAATCATGAAAAACCAACACTTTAATGCTGCTGGATGATATATCAATTTAGGGTCCTGGGATTGTCAAAGAGCTAGAATTTCACTAATCAGCAGAAATGCAGGTTTAGTAGGTGTGTGAAGACAAAAATAAGTGCACTGGAGTCTTTGATCTACTGCATGGTCTTTACAAATACCTTTCCTATAGTGTAACGTGTCACGTTTAATCTATGCTCCACCTTTAGCATCTTTTTTTCCAACCATAGCTTGGTCCCTTTCAAAGACCTAAACACCAGTGCTCAAAGCAGCCTTGTGGAAGGGGAGTTGTCTTGTTTCTATTTGGTGGTAGCTGTTGGGGTGGGTGTGGAAAATCCCCACCCATCAGGAAAAAGAGCCTCAGTATCCTAAAACTGTAAACTCATTAAGGCCACTGCCTTCTTACAGCCATAACTGTCTCTAAACCAGTTAAAATATGTGAAAATTCCCATTTCGGGTAAGTTACAGCTGATTAATTATTGTTATAAAAAACCTCCTTTGCATTTAGTGATGATTCAGATAACCTTCAAACTCATGCTAAATGTTTGGCCACCAATAGTTGAGTATGGCTTAAGGAAGCAATGTGATAAGCTATTACAAATAAACCTGGTCTGAATACAAACATTAAAATAAAACAAATCCTAAAATATAGATATATTCTTGCCACATAATGATCACTATTATCTTGATTTCTTTTCACCTTTCATATCATAAAATAACTCATCTTATAGGATGTCTTTAAAGAAACTTGTCTGTTGATCCATATTTCAGTTAATCTGGTATCAATTACTGAAATAGATTTGGAAATTCAATGTCTGTGCAGATGAAATGCTTTAATACCTTAGATAGTAGCTGGTTTCTGGATGCAGCCTAAAATGGCATAGTCAGAAAAGTTTAAAGTATTTTTGCTAGATTCAAAGACGAGCAAGATTAAAAATTCCCAAATGTGTATTCTGGAATCCTTCCAAAACATTCCATCTTTATTCATTATTGGATATTGTCTTGATTAAAATTCCTGTTGGTTTGTTCTATGGTTAAGTAGTAATCTTGTATCTTAGCATTTGGAATGTATCAGTATCATGTGACGTGCACAGAGCCCAAATGAATATAGAGAGATCTCTTTCACAAGTCAACAAGGAGAACTTAGAGCGTTTGGATTTCAGCAGAGCTGTTTGGGGGGAGAAGGGGGGTTATTTGTTCAGCACATTCTTTCCAACAAGTGAGTCAGAAAGAGCTGTTCAAAAGCAAAATGATTTTTCCTACAACACCAGTGGTCCTGAATCAAGGCAGATTTCTCTGGAGGAAATAAGAATTTTTTCTTTTTTTCCCTTTCTTTATCTCTTTTTGTTCTATTTCTAGCATTTGGTGCCCTTTATTGCTAACTTCACCCAGTAACATGTGAAAAATGTACTCGACAATGCAAAGCAGATGACGCGGTCACCATCTTCTGAGTCACCATCGTTTTCTCTGCATTCCTGCAGAGCCCTTTCAAAACTAGAGAATGATTTGGTTAGGAGCCACGGAGAAGGGAAATGAACATGAAAAAGTTGGCCTGATTATGCAGCCACACAGATGCTTTCGTGGCTTGTCCCCTGCTACAACCTGCGTGACACTGGGCATCCCCAGGGACTCCAGGCCAGGTCCTAGAATCTGGACAGATCTAGGGGGCGTGGGAGGCCACGTGACTTTGGCAGACTTGGCTGGCTTTTTGTTTTGTTTTAGCTCATAATGGCCACTTGCAAGTAAGCCCTGTGGCAGAGAGGGAAGGGAGAGGATGCTGGCATAGGTCAGGGCCCCTTGAGGTGATGTAATTTGTCACCACCTCTCCTGTGCTGGAAATGCATCTGTCACTTAGGAAGTCAGGAGAACTGACTCAGAACCACACTTAGGGTAAACCCAACTTTGGGGCAAGCTGTCGGGGACACCAAGTCACTTCCAAGTCCTCCCTCATGTTCGATGGGGGTACCACATGGGACTGGATAAGAACATGACCCCAGTGACCAGGTCCTCTGGAGCAAAGAGTCAGATTGCTATAGTGGCCGCAAAGGAGTCCACGGCAGCTGCTTGCTACCTTTCTGTGCATCAGAGAGCATGCCTCCCTGGGATCTGATCTTTGCCTTAGGGAAAGTGAGTGGACCAGAGAGCGTCTGGTAAGGCCAAGTCACAGGATGAGTCTTCTGGCTTTTACCAATGAACTCGCTTACCCTCCACATGTGGAAATACTGACCAAAGCCAAGAAGATGTCCAATTTGTTGAATGCAAGCTCTCTGATGACCAAAGCTTTGTTTATTTTGTTCACCACCATATGACCAGTTCTCAGAACAGTGGCTGCACACAAATATTTGTGAATGAATGCACAATATCACATGAAGATTCTGAATCAAAAATCAATTCATGCAATAGTCAAGTGGTTTTTGAGCACAATTATCCTAGAAAAACAATCATTATTTTAACAAATGAAATTTTAAGAAGACTGGAGCAAGGGAAGGGAGAAAACTAACAATTGTCGATCCCTTACTGGGCAAAAAGAAATTTCTTGTGTGCTGGATGAATAGTTATTGTCCCATTTTTAGAGTTAGAAAACTGACGCTTGGCCGGGCGCGGTGGCTCAAGCCTGTAATCCCAGCACTTTGGGAGGCCGAGACGGGCGGATCACGAGGTCAGGAGATCGAGACCATCCTGGCGAACACGGTGAAACCCCCTCTCTACTAAAAAAATACAAAAAAAAAACGAGCCGGGCGAGGTGGCGGGCGCCTGTAGTCCCAGCTACTCTGGAGGCTGAGGCAGGAGAATGGCGTGAACCCGGGAGGCGGAGCTTGCAGTGAGTTGAGATCCGGCCACTGCACTGCAGTGCGGGCGACAGAGCGAGACTCTGCCTCAAAAAAAAAAAAAAAGAAAACTGAGGCTTGGAGAAGTTAAATCATTTGCCTAAGGTTATGTGGCTAATGAGTGGCAGAACTGTGGTCCAGACTTAGGAATCCCATGTTGGAGTGATTTTAAAGACTTAATTATTGTAGTACTTTATTATTACAGATCACTGCAATAGCATTTTGAGATTTGAGACACGTGACGCTGGAAAAAATTTAATTAATTAATCTTCATGGGACGTTTTTAGAGTTTTGAGATTCAAACCAGATTAAGTAGGTAAAAGTGCTTTTTTAGACTGCTTAGGTCGACACTAAAAAATTTGTGCTGTATCCGGATCCCATGTAAAGGTATTAGTTTTTTCTAGCCAAGAGCTTACAGAAGCAAGAAATCAATCAACATGGTTTCAACCCCAGAGGGTGAAGTGGGAGAGTGAGATGGATGTTTGATCACAGAGAGCTCAGGCTTTAGTACCAACCCCATTGTGAAGCGACTGTGTGATCTTGGGTAAGTCACTTTACCTCTTATGATTTCAGGTTTATGTGTGGTCAAATAAGGGACTACCTCTTGCTTTGCTTACTGCTCAGATATTATTGGAATCAAAAGAAATAGTTGAATTAAAATACTTTGCAAAATCTATACACTCCAATTGATAAAACTTTCACGTTTGTGATGAAATTGTCCTTTATTCTATAATGGGAGTTGAGTCTTTCCGCATCTATGTATCTAATTTGATTAATATAATTTGCATATTAAATGATAACATACTTTTCTCACTTATAATTTCACTCAACTTTTTATTAAGTTAAATAAAACTTAATGTTGACATCTGTGACTATTTTCCTGATTTTAAAAAAGTTTTAGATCAATAAAGATTTACTGTTTTCCTCTAAGACAAGTTTTAGTACCTGAATTTACCTCAGACGGTATAGAGAATTGTGACATTTCCCTCTGTACGTACATTTTTAGGGTTGGCCCAAAGTATGAAATATAATTATGGTGCTCTCTTGTCTGATACTAGACAAGTCTGAGGAGGCCTGGAGTACATTCCTTGAGCTCATGAGTAATTATAGTGTTGATGATAATCAGCTACTTTATAAGATCTCAAGCTGCTGGGATTCTGGTTTTTCTGTAATGCATACATGCCCCATGAATTTAATTATCACAGTTTTGGTGCCTGACAAATATGCTTCACTTATAAACCTTATATTTATGTTCAGATGGAACTGGAGTGTGCCTGTTATAACCGCTACACCCCAGACATTCAAGAAAATAGTCCTTCAAATTCAGAATGGCTTTTCAGTTTAATGACCCATGTATTTGATATTATTTTCTTGGTTGGAAAATTATTTCTCAGGTTCTGTTTTCTCCACCTCCTTTCTTCTCCCTTCCTGCCTCTCTCTAAATTTTATAACGCTGTGCTTCCTTTTAAAAGATTAGGTAAGAGGGAACACGTGTGTGAAAGTTGTGGCCAACTCCTGTGTGCTGGGGGCTGGTGAGATGAAGGCCAAAGGCCAAATGACTTCAGCACCTGACAAGTGTGTGAATCTCATTATGGCCATTGAGCCTGGTGGACTTAATAAAAAAAAAAAAATCAGTGGACTTGCAGGAGGCATGGTCAACATTTGGTGAGAAAGCAGGTCTTCAGTATAATTGCTAAGGCCTTCAAAATTATTTTTGTCTCACAGTTGAAAATTTCCCGTCTATCCCATATATTTAGTTATTCATAGAGTTTGAAGAAGATTTGAGATTATCTTGTCTATTCTCTTCATTATATAAATGAGTAGCATGAGCTCAGGAAGGAGAAAGAGAGTTTCCCAAGGCCTTATCATCAACCAGATTGTGTGACTGTATTCCAGTCTTCCTATTTCACACCTGCTGTCCTAGCACCAACCTGCATATGCATATATCCAGTGAGGACTTTTGAACATTTGTTCTGTACTTGGTGGTAAGCTGCTTGGTCTTTAAAGCATAGCGTTGGTCTTCACGGAATTTGTTAGCAAACTGGGGAGTCACACAGACACAAGATCCTCATTATAGTAAATGACAGCTTATAGTTCAGAGGTGATGTGAGTGGAGCAGTGGACCAGTTCTTCAGGATGTCAGAGTGTGCGGAAGCTGGGGAAGGCTGGTTCACTTAGAGGATGTGAATGGAAGAGGTAGAACTTAAAGCAGGTTTTGAAGGTGCAGAGGTTTGAAATTCCAGGAAGGGAGTAGGACTTGAGAAAGGCTCAGAAGCCTTAAGGAACAGCATGTGAGGAGGGTTTAGGGTGAAGAAAGAGCAGCATCACAGTCCATGTATGGAAAGTGTGGGGATGGAGTGGCCCAAAGGGAAGGAGCACAATGCAGATGGCCTTTAATGCCAGCCTAAGGTGTCTATGTCCTCATGCAGGGGATGGAGCTCTACTGAAGATTTAAAATAGGAGAGTGAGGAGATAAAATAAAGCTAACTTGGTTGGAAGAAGGACTGGAGGGAGTTATGATCAGAAACAGAGCACCAGTTGGGACATTTTGAAGAAGAGTCCCAGGATGAGATGATGATGTGGATTGCAGTGCAGCAGGTGTCCAGGGAGCCCCTCAACTCTGCAGGGGCTGCCTGGAAGGGAGTGAAGTCTACAATGCCAACTCCTGGAATGACTAATATTTTTGCTTTCAAAGATCTTGAGAGGTTTACCCTTGTTGTCCATGTGGCTTCTCCATGAGGGCCAGTGAGAGATGATTCTCCACCAGTTAGAGGGGCAAAGCTTGAGGCAAGGAAAAAGAGGTGCTTGCGCCCCCTGCCAACCAGGATGTCTCATGTTTACACCAAAGTGCCCATTGGCTGGGTAGAGTCTGACTCAACCTCTTCCTAACTCCAAGGCTTTGGCTAAGCTACTAACATATTCTGAACCTCAGTATTTTCATCTGCACTTTACAGGTATAATAATGCTTGCCCTAGCTACTGTGTTGTAAGGATCCAATGAGAACTTAGATGTGAACCATAAATGAACCATCATGATTATTGTGTCACAGAGCTCTTGCTGCTGGGGTGGTGGAATATCTGATTCAGGGAATAACCACATAAGAGTAAGGACAGATTTTCTTCTAAGAAAGATACCTCAGAATACCAGGAAGGGAGCAAGGCTTAAGGGTTGCCCCATAGGGTAGGAGAACAGAGCAGATGTCTTGTGCCTTGCCATTGGGAGCATTCTTTGACATTGGATTTTCACTTTTTTGTTTTGTTTTGTCTTCCATTTAAGAAGACATGGAAATCAAAGTAGTTTGAGGATTCTGTTCAGACTGATTACTGTGAGCCATCCTAAACCAGAACCGATCAGACTGCTGCTAGAGACTTTACAACTTGGGTGGTCCCATTCAAAGCTGAAAAATCAGCAAAAGGGCAGAAGATGGGGTGAGGGTTGTCAGATACTTATCCCTGAATGAAAGGGTGAGGTTTTAAAACTATATTTTTAATATACTTTCTAAACTTGATGACAACTCTGGCTTAAGCCATGGCCATTTCTAAAGTTCTCTGAGCAGCGTTTCCCTTGGAGATTGGCTTGATTATTGGTTTAGGTCTTGACTCCTTTCTAAATGTATATAATCAGTTCATCCAGAACTCCATAAAATCCCTCTTCCCAAAGGAAGAAGTCTTTGCTGGAAGCTGTATTGGACTGGAGCGAGAGACAGACTGGGGATTCTGTGTCAGGGAACTTCCAGCCTAATTGGACAAAGGAAAACATTTGGAACATACTTATGAGCACCAACAGGTCTAAAGGGTGAGAGACAAAAATGTGTGTGGAAGGGACATTTATTGAGTGCTTGCTATGTGCCAGAACTTACTTTTAAATTTGGGACAGAGGAGGCTAGGGACAGAAGACCAGTTAGGAAACAACAGTAGAAGTCCCTTGAATTAAGGCAGGGGCAGTAGGGAGTGATACAATTTGGGAAATAGTTTATTGCAAAAGTGAAAAGAAGTGACCCTTCAGAAAATGGTGCCCATAGCTTTTGGTCCTCATGAACCCAGCATCTGGTGCTTATGAAATGCTCAAGCTTGTTGTCCTGGAATTCTTGTTGATTAATTGCTTGGTTCACTATACATTCTGAGGAAAAATTTCACTGTTTATTCTATTCAGAAATCTGGAGCAAAATGTAGCCACAAGGATGTTTATCACAATATGAGTTTTAATTGAAGTATGGGAAAAATATGTCAAAATAGGGGATGGCTCTTATGTTGGATGGAATGTTTGCAATTATTAAGAATTGTTTTTTCAATGGGTATTTCATTACGGTTAATTCTCTTGACATAATGTTAACTGTAAAAATAATACAAACTAGGCTGTGTGTGTTGGCTCCTGCATGTAATCTCAGGACTTTGAAAGGCCGAGGAGTGTGGATCACTTGAGGTCAGGAGTTCAAGACCAATCTGGCAACAGGATGGAACCTCGTCTCTAGGAAAAAATACAAAAATTAGCTGGGCATGGGGCACATGCCTATAATCCTAGCTACTCAGGAGGCTGAGGCAGGAGAATCGCTTGAGCGTGGGAGGTGGAAGTTGCAGTGAGCCATAATTATGCCTCTACATTCCAGCCGGGGCAATAGAGTGAGTGAGACTCCATTTCTAAATAAATACATAATAATGCAATTACATATAAATGGTATTCTCCTGATTCATACCATTAAATACTTTTTAATATTCTGTGTTAAAAAATATACACAGACAATAAATAAGAAAATACATCAGCATGTTAATCATAATTATCTTGAGTTTTAAGAGTACAACCATCATTTATTTTCTTCTTTCAACATTTTTATATTTTCCTAATCTTATACTATAGAGAGGTAAAACTTTTCAAATCAGAAGAATAAAAATTATTGTGGAATACAAAAAAAAAAAAAATTCCCAAGACGAAACCACTTAAAGGTTCAGAAGATTATGCTCAAGTGTTAGTATTGCTTATGATGTAGGCAAATCACTTAACCTCTATGGTCCACAGTTTCCTCATCTGTAAAATGGCCTTGATGACATCTGCTTGTGAATTATCAGGCTACGGTAAATGTCAAACAAAATAAGGGATGTGAAAATGCTGTGTTACTAATAAGTTGCTTCACGAATGTGCAAGATCCTGGTTGTTACTATATTTGCTCCCCTTAATGGGATACAAAAGTGGATGCTAGAGGTTCCCCCAGGTAGGTGTGGGCAGCTGGCAACCTAATCTGGAGGAGGAGAGAAGGAGCTTCTCCCAGCTTAAAGCCATTTTGTTTGAATGGGGACAACCAAGTCTGGCCAAAGAAAATTTCACTGTGCTGAAGAGAAAAGGAATAAAGCTATTCTGGGAAAGATCAAGAAATTGGAGTAAGAGGGCCCCAGAAAGTGTAAACCTGCTGGGATTACACTTCTTATTTTCAGTCTGTCTGTAAGACTGAGTTCTCCTTCCAGCACTGTGACTTCAGTCTTCAGTAACCTTGAACCAACCCTGACTCCCTCTGGACCCCTGGTTCCTGTGGAGCCAATGAAGGCTTTTAAGGGTTGGTCTCTAAACTGTTTTTCTTCAACGCCTGTTCTCATATTCTATGGGTTCTTTAATCAGCATTATAATAAAGAATCAATGTGAACTATTCAAATGAAAGAAGATGAAGGATATGAAGAGAACTCACACAAAAGGGAGTGGGGTGGGAGGAGAGTGGGCAAGCCAAGGGATGTACATTACAACCAACAAACATATTTTCTGCCTGTATTAAATGAAGGTGCTGATGATTCATGCTGAGGGTTCAAAAACATTGCTCATAGTTCTTGCCTGCCTCAGAAGACATGAGAAAGACATGCTCGATTTCTGATTGGCAAGAATGCATCCAGGGAGTGAGCGCCCATGAGATCTGAGCAGGCAGGTGAGGGCTGGACTGATTAGGGAAGGTCTTAGACGTCAGGGAGCTGGGTAAGGTCTCTCAAGCTGGAGAGAGCAGGAAGCACAGGAATGAACATATGTTTAGGGAACAAGAAGTAGACAACTTCCTTCAGTTGGGAAGTTTCTCATTATCTTAAGAAATCACTTAAATCAATTTCTGTTTCTTCAGTTGTGCAAATGAGGCTAATACTACTTCTTAGGCTGTTGGGATGACTAAATGAGGGAAAAGAGATAAAGTTACAGGAATATAGTAACTATTGAAAAAGATATTAATTTCTTTTCCTCTTTTTTTTCCCTCTTTTTTTTCTCTACTAGGTGGATGATGTCTAGTCTGCAACTAGACATGATTGCAAATTGATGACCCATGAGCCAGACTTTTGTTTAGATCACAGAATTCCGGCTTACACTATGTTTTAAAAACATTTTGAATTACTTGGCGACACTTGAAAATTAGGAGATTTCACATAAATATCCACGTTTCTGGCTTCTCTTGAAAAATCAGATATAGCCACTGGAGGCCTATGTTACCACTTGGCACCTTCTGGCTGGCGCTGAGTCAGGGCTGCTGCTGTGGGTGGGACCTGCATTCCCCACTTCTCCACAGTCCCCACAATTCCCTACTGAGCCCCTGCACTGAGGCAAGTGTCAGTTGCAATTCATCATTGTTTGAACTATTTTGTTTTTATTCTTAAATTGAGTTAAAAGTTGAGTGAAATTTCTTTTTATAGCAAAGGCAGAAAAATGAAAGGTTGGCCAAGAATGTCATAAGTTTCCAAAACAAAGAGAAAAGGAAAGGAAGAGGGCATATTTCTTTGGGGAAGTGAAGAGAATTCCTGTATATTTCATATCCAGGCAGCGCATGACTGTATCAAAAGAATACACTTGGCTTACTTCACTTGTTTATGTTACCTGCCTAGCCTTAGTAGCCATTTGACTTTATTGTTGTCAGCCTACACTACTTGCTCTTATCAGTATAGGCTTGTGGAAAGTATCAACCCCTCTCTATAATTTTCTCCCAGCCATGAAAAGGAAATTCAGGCAGAACTGAAGGGAACCACACAGACACCAATGGTGGTTGACATGAAGTCCGTCGAGCTGGCTACTGAACAAGGCAAGAGGCCTTGATGAATCTATATTAATTTTCTATGCAAGCATATACTCTGGGCCTTGAGGTAGTTAGTCCTTCAAGAGCTTTCTGGTAACCATGCCCGAAGACCACAGGTAAATAAGCAGTTGAAGTGATAAGTCACTGGAACTAAGGAAAAGTATGGTTTAGAAAGGCACTGGCCAGCAGAAATATAGTGTGAGCCACATGTAATTTGTATTTTTCTGGCAGCTACATTGTAAAAAGTTTTTTAAAACCAATGAATTTAATTTTAATATTTTATTTTACCCAATATACCTGAAATACTGTCATTTTAACATTTTAATATGTAATCAATATAAGAAATAAATGAGGTAGCAGTACATTCTTTTTATTCTGAAGTAGGTCTTTGGCATTTGGTGTGTATTTCACATTTATAGCACATTCCAGCTTAGGCTGGCCATGTTTCAAGTGTGCAGTAGTCCCTGGTGGCTAGTGGCCACCTGATTGGACAGTGCGGATTTCAAAGATAGATGGCAGCATCAGCATTATGGAAACTTTATTGGCTTCTAGTCTTTGCTGATAGCTGGCTCTGATTGGTCAGGCCTTGATTTCCCCCCTCTCAGGTACCCTAGAGCTGTATATTAGTCAGTGACCACCGGCTTAAGAGAGGTCTTACATTATTGTCTGTAAGATTGTCTAGAGCTTTCTTCCTGACTTTAACAGTGAACAACTTGAAGATAACCCCATATTTTTTCCCTTTCTTATAAACTCTACTGGATGCAGGATGTATGGGACACCACATAGCAGGTGCTTACTATATTTTTCTTGACTGACTATGCTTTTCTTTCAAAGAGAGTTTGAGTTCTTCCATAGTAGAAAATTCACAAAGTTGAGGTTTCTGTTTTGATACATGATATTGGCTTTTACTCCTCCAAGATCAATATCCAGTTGAATCTGACTTTGAATATCAACAGACATTCATTCGTTGGCTCACAGGTTCATTAACCACATGTCAGGCATATTGCTAGGTACCAGGAATTCCACATTTCACAAAAGCATATTTATTACTCAGTAAGTGTTACTTGATATAAAAAAAACATGCTGTTCAGTGTGACAGATCCAGTAATAAACGTAGGGTGAGAAAGAGTGAAACAGTGAGGGAATAAATGGAGAAGTGGCCCGTTTGTGTAGAGAGGTTAGGGAAGGCTTCACAGAGGAGGTGATGTTTGAGCAGGGCCCTGAGGAATGAGTATTCAGCAGGCAGGACGAAGGGCATGAACTTACACTTGTGTGGTCAGCACATGCAAAACTCTGGAAGAGGGTCCCCAAATAAGGGCTGATGGCCAAAGCAGATGGCCCAGCTGTGTCTTTCCACTGTGGGTTCATAGGTGAGCCTGCAGTCCCCTAAGTTTGATATTCGCTTAGACTTCTGTTTTATCCTGACTTTATCAAGATGCTGCAAGGTGTGAAATGCTTAACCCTATGACCAACTTCAGAAGGCTTTCATTTCCTTGGCTACCTCACAAAAATTTAGACAACTTTACTTGTTTTTACACAAGGACCTTTTGGACCCCATCTAAAAGCCATTTCTGTAAAAGTATCTTAAATGGACTTCTGAAGAACCTTCAAAATTAACTACCATTAAACCGTAACCAAAATGTACATGTGGATTTGAGATGTGTCAACATGTGTTTTGCATCTTTCACTTGTGAAATTTATGTATCTTTCATGGCCTTTGGACAGACCCCATGTGTTTCACATATGGCTGGTACATTTCTTATTAGGAATGGTATAAAGAGGGTCAGGAGAATCAGACTACTGTATTGGTAAACATAAGGTTTGAGATCCACTGTTAAAAAATGGCTTTCAAAACACTCACTTTAATGGGAAGAACATTTATCTTGAGAACATAGAATTTTATGGCTGGAAGGGATCTTAGAGAGAACCTGGTTCAACCCAGTCATTTTACACGTAGAAATGGAGACTGTGAGGGGTTAAGTGACTCACATAGTTCTCAGATATTAGTGGCAGATTAAGGATGATTTCCAGCCCAGTGCTTTTTTTCTGTTTTTTTTTTTTTTTTTTTTTCACCCTGCTTTGCTCATGATTCTCATTAGAAAAGCATTATCATTTTCCAGTTTAAAATGATTTCTGGATAGCAGTTCTGGAAAGTTCTCCAGATTCCAGCTATGAAGACATAAGATGAAAATTTGTGGGAATAGAGGCATGCATTTTTGACTCAGAATTGTAGCCCCAGGGTCTAGCACAGTGCTTGGCTCATTGTAATTTCTTAATTAGTATTCAGAGAATGAATGGACCACAACACAAAGATGATAGCCAATGTACTATCAGAATCTGTGAGAGTACCCACAAATATTACAAGACCTATAAAACTAAAATGAGAACTGCAGTTGGGGGCCAACATATGCCTTGCCAATGAAAACAAAGGAACCCTGATCTCCTGTAGACTATGTTTCTACCCAGGGTGCTATTCAAAATATTTAATGACAATAACCACACAGTCGCCAGCCCTCAAAGTAGAGGTTGCTGTGAACAATCAGAACTGGAACCCACCACCTAAACACCAGCCCTATCTCTTCTCCTGTTTGACTGTTCTTTGAGATGTCAGAATGTGGTTTTCCTTCTCTCCTACCCAATAATTTTCCTTTCCATGTCTCCTGAGAGAATAAAACTGCAATAAAACTTCAGAGAAGGAAGGAAATATGGATAATGGATGTTCATATTATTACATGGAAGAAGTAATTTCAGAGACTAAAGCTCTGCAGGTAGGAAGAACTAGTAGCATTGCATGCTGGACTTAATTTGGGCATGCTTCATTATTTCAGAGTCTTAATGAGCCCGGAAATAGAAAAATGGCATTTCTGCAGTATGGCTGTACTAGGCGAGCATCTGCTATACCCATGGAGCTCTGGATAGCTGTGCATATTTTCCTGCCTTCTTACTATGTAATATATACCTGGGAAGGGGTTTTATCAAAATCAAGGTTGTCAGCAAGTGAGGTGAAGGGAATTACACACACCACACCTGCTAGCAAACACTAAGTCTGGATGCATCTCTTTTAATTTTAAGACTGGAAAACAGGAAAAACCCAACATGGAACATATTAAAAGAGTGCATAACAAGTGATGTGGAATAAAACATTGAGAAACTTCTGGAAATCCTCTGAAGGATGCATGAAGTTTTGGCTTCCGTGAAACAGGAACAAAAATTATGAGGAGGAAATAGCCTGAAATGGTAATAATGAGAATGCAAAAGAAATTAAACATACAGTTGAAGAATTTAATCCTCAATGAAGACAGAAAATATCAAAACTGACAATGCAGAAGACTGAAGCAATGATATTGATGACAACTTGGCTTTAGCCCAGTGAAACTGATTTTGGACTTCTGACCTCCACAACTACAAAATAGCAAACTTGTATGTAGTTATTAAAAATTGAGGTAAAATTCACATAACAGTTAATGGCTTCAGAGTATAATTAAGTGGCATTTAGTGTATTCACAATATCATCTCCAGTTTCAAAACTTTTTCATCACTCCAGAGGAAAATCCCTTGCCCATAAAATAACTTCCCCATCTTACTGTCTTCTACCCCTTGCATCCCCTAGCAACCACTAATCTGCTTTCTCTGCATAAATTTGTCTATTCTGGAATGTTTCATATAAAAGTATTGATACACTATGTGGCCTTTTGTGTCTGGCTTCTTTCACTTAACATAAGGTTTCTGAGGCTTATCTATGTTATACCATGTGTCAGTACTTTCTTTCTTTTCATAGTTGAATAATATTCCATTATATGTTTATATGAAAATTTGTTGATCCATTCATCCATTGATAGATACTGGAGTTGTTTCCATCTTTTGGCTCTTATGAATAACACTGCCATAAACATTTATGTATAAGTTTTCCTGTGAACGTATTTTTATTTCTCTTGGACACATACTCTAGGAGTAGAATTGCTGGAGCATACAATAACTATGATCCATATGCTTATGGTTAACTATCTGTTTACTTTTGAGGAACTGCCAAGTTGTATTCCATAGTGGCAGCATTATTTTACATTCGGCCAGCAATGTACAAGAGTTCAAATTTCTCCACATCTTTGCCAACACATGCTATTTTTTTTTCAGTTTTTTGGATTATCTTTGTGTGTGCTTGTTGGCCATTTGGAGCAATGTCTATTCAAATTCTGTTCATTTTAAGTTGGGTTGTTTATCTTTTTGTTGGTGCACTGTAAGAGTTCTTTATGTCATTTGGGTATTAACCCCTTATCAGATACGTGATTTGCAAATATTTTCTCTTAATCTGTAGTTTGCCTTTCACTCTGTTAATTGTGTCCTTTGATGTACAATTTTTTTCATTTTTGTGATGTCCAATTTATCTACTTTTTTCTTTCATTGTTTGTGCTTTGGGTATAAAAATCTAAGAATCCATTGCCAAATTTGAAGTCATAAAGATTTATTTCTATGTTTTATTCTAATAATTGTATAGTTTTAACTCATATTTATATACTTCAGGGACAACAGGACTCACTGGTCAAAGCTTGGAAGTAAACCTTGCTTCCAGGGTCAGGAACAAAGTTTAGGCTGTCTCTGACAGTTCTTCCTTAAGTCAAGATGTTATCTTTCTTAGGAAGGACATGAACAAGGCTGGGCTGTTTCAGGTAGTTCCTGCTTCTCTCATGATACTGCCATTTCTAGCACATTGTACATTTATTCTGAGAACTACAGACATGAGGGAAATAAGGGGGAAAACCAGGTTGGCTATCTGGGGACTATCTAGAGTTAATTTTTGTACATGGAGCAGGAGGAGTCCAGTGGCATTCTTTGGCATGGCATTATCTAGTTACCCCATCACCAGTTGAAGAGATTATTCTATTCATGAATGGTCTTGGTGCCCTGGTAAAAAAATCAACCAGTCGTAGCTGTTTGGTTTGTTTCTGAACATTAATTCTATTTCATTGGTCTATATGTCTAGCCTTATGCTAATATCACATGGTTTTAGTCACTGTATTTTGTTAGTAAGTTTTGAAATCAAGAAGTGTGATTCCTCCAACTTTGTTTTTCTTTTTTAATATTGTTTTGATTATTCAGGATTCCTTGCAATTCCTTATAAATTTGAAAATTAACTTTTTTATTTTTGCAAAAATGGCCTTTGGAATTTTGATGGGGTTGCATCAATCTGCAAATATGGTTATTTTATCATTATTAAGTCTTCCATGAAATTCATATACATTTCCATTTATTTAGGTCTTTTAAAATTTCTTTCAGAAGTGATTTGTAGTTTTTAATTTACAAGTCTTTTACCTTCTTGGTTAAATTTATTCCTAGGTATATTATTCTTTTGGATGCTATTGTAAAGGGAATTATTTTCTTAATTTTCTTTTTGGATCATTCATTGCTAATATATAGAAAAACAATGGATTCTTGCAGCCTTGCTGATTTTGTTGATTACCTCTAGTATTTTGTGTGTACATGTCTTCTTTTGGATTTTTTATATGTAGAATCATGTCATCTACAGGTAGAGATCATTTTGCTTCTTTCTTTCAAATTTGGATTCCTTTTATTTCTTTTTCCTGCCTAATTGCTCTGGCTGGAGCTTCTAGTAAAATGATGAGTAGCAGTGGTGAGAATGAGCATCCTTGTCTTATTTCTGATCTTAGGGGAAATACTTCAGTCTTTCACAATTAAGCATGATGTTTGTTGTGGGGTTTTGATATATGCCCTTTATCAAATGGAAGAAATTCCTTCCCATTGCTAGTTTGTGGAAACATTTTTAAAAATCACAAAATGGTGTTCAGTTTTGTGAAATGTTTTTTTCTGCATCTACTGAGATGATTATGTTTTTTCCCTTTAGTCTAACATGTTGTGTTACATTTATTAATTTTTTATTTATTAAAAAATTTTTTTTTAGTTTTTTAGCAATAGGGTGTCATTCGTCACCCAGGCTAGAGTGTAGTGGCCTGACCATAACTCACTGCAGCCTTAAACTCCCTAACTCAAGTGATCCTTCCACTTTAGGCTTCTAAGTATCTGGAACTACAGGTACTGCCACCATACCTAATTTTAAAAAAAGGTTTTTTGGAGACAGGGTCTTGCTATGTTGCCCAGGCTGTTCTCAAACTGGAGGCCAGCTTCAAGCAATCCTCCTGCCTCAGCCTCCTAAGTAGCTGGGATTACAGGAGCACATCATCACACCTGGCTTGATTAACCTGTCCTTATGTTGAACCTACCTCATATTTCTGGAGTAAGTCCTATTTGGTCATATGTATAATTCTTTTAATGAGCTGTTCAATTAATTTGCTAATATTTTCTTGAGTCCTAGATTTTTCATTTAGGGGAGGTTTTTAAATGCTAATTTTGATTACTCATTCAATGTCTTTGCTTATCATAGGTGCTTTGAGATTTTCTATTTCTTCTTGCATCTGTATTGGTAATTTGTGTGTTTCTAGGAACTTGTTATTTCCTCTAGTTTATGTAATTTTTTGGTCCCTAATTGTTTATAATATTCTAATTCTTTTAGTTTCTGTAAGGTTAGTAGTAATATCCTCACTCTAATTTTTGATTTTAGTTATTTATGTCTTCTTTTTTTTCTCAGTCAGTCTAGCTAAAAGTTTGCCAAATTTTTATCTTTTCAAAGAACTAGCTTTTGTTTTTACTTTTTAAAATTCTCTCTATTATTTGCCTTTTCTCCATTTCATTTATATATGCTCTAATATTTACTATTTTCATCCTTCTGCTGGCTTGGGATTTAACTTTTTCTTCTTTTTTCTAATTATTTCAGGTGTAAAGTTAGATTTGTTGATTTGAGATCTTTCTTTTTTAATGTGGGCATTTACAGCTATAAATTTCCCTCTGAGCACTGTTTTTGCTGCATCTCACATATTTTCGTATGTTGCACTTTCATTTTTATTCATCTCAAAGAATCTTTTAATTTTCCTAGTATTTCCTGTTTGACTCATTTGTTGTTTGAGTATAGTTTAATTTTCACATGCTTGTGGAATTTTCCAGTTTTTCTTCTGTTATTGATTTCTGGCTTCATTCTATTGTGGTCAGAGAAAATGCTTTTTATGATTGTCTTTTTAAATTAATTGAGAATTGTTTTATGGCTTAACATACAGTTTATCCTGGAGAATGTTCCATGTGCACTGCAAAAGAATGTGTTTTCTGCTGTTGTTGGGAGAGTGTTCTGTATATGTGTTAGACATAGTCAGTTTATGATGTCTTAAGTCCTCTATTTCTTTTTTGATCATTTGTCTAGATGTTCTGTCCATTATTGGAGTATTAAAGTCTTTAAAATCCTATTGGAAGAAAAAGAGGAATTACAACCCAAAAGCACAATAATACTAGCTTTGTTTATCTATGTATTTATCTTTATCAGATCTTTATTTCTTTATGACATTGAGTTACTTTAGTGTCCTTTCATTTCAACCTATACGACTACTTCTAGCTTTTCTTATAGAACAGGCTTACTAGCAATAAACATGTTTAGTTTTGTTTATCTGTCTTAATGACTCCTTTTAAAAATTTTCTAAAATTGACAAGAATTATATATATTTTTATATACACGATGTTTCAAAAAGTATATACCTGTGTAATACCTAAATAAAACTAATTAATACATGCATTAGCTTACATACTTATCTTTTTTGTAATGAAAACACTTAAAATTACTTTAAGTGATTTTCAAGAATACAATACATTGTTATTATCAATAATCACTATGTTGTACAATAGATCTCTTCAACTTGTTTCTCCTCTCTTTCATTTTTGAAGGATAGTTTTGTCAGAATTCTTTGTTGACAGTATTTTTTTCTTATAGCACTTTAAGTATATCATCCCATTTCTTTCTAGCCTCCATGATTTCTGACAATAAATTTCACTGTTAATCTTATTGAAAATTATTTGAACAATATGAATCTCTTCTCTCTTGTGCCTTTCAAGGTTTTCTCTTTGTCTTTGACAGTTTATTACAATGTGTATTGGTGTCACTCTCTTTGGGTTTATTCTACTTAGAGTTGTTGAAGTTCTCTGAAATGTATATTCATGTCTCCCATGAATTTGGAAAGTTTTCAGCCATTATTTCTTTAAATATCTTATCATTTCCTTTCTCTATCCCTTCTCCTTCTGGGAGTCTCAAAACCCATATATTAGTGTACTTGATGGGTCTCATAGGCTTTATTTTCTTCATTCTTTTTTCTTTCTACTTCACATATGAGACAGTTTTAACCACCCTATATTCAATTTTGTTGATTCTTCTGTTTGCTCAAATCTGTTGTTGATCCTCTATAACAGTTTTTTATTTCAACTACTGTACTTTTACACTTAGGAATTTCTATTTGACTTTTTAAATAGAAATTTCTCACTTGTTCATATATTGTTTTTCTAATTTTTTTTAGTTCTTGTCCATGTTTTTTTTTTTTTTCCAATTCTTTCAGCATATTTAACACAATTAATTTAAAGTCTTTGTCTAGCATATTTAATGTCTGGGCTTCCCCTGGGATATCTTCTGTTGGTTCCTTTTTCTTATTTCTTTGTATGTTTTGAATTTTTTGCTGAGAACTGGACATTTTGAATATTGTAATGTGGTAACTCTGGAAATAAGACCCTCCTTTCCAGAGATTGCTGATGTTGCTTGTTAGGGAGTACAATTGCACATGTATTTAGTGACTTTTCCAAACCATTTTTGAAAAGACAGTATTTCCTGTCATGTGTGGTCACTGAAGCCTCTTTTCCATGACCTCTGCAGTCAGCCAGTGACATGATCTAATAAGAAAAGAGAAAATAAATTTAAAACATGTTCTGTATTTTAAAATTCCTGAATAGACACTGACCAGGAAGCTTCTCAGCCCATGGGGGTTGGAATAATGGCCGATTACTGTGCCAGTTCTTCAGCAAGCCATCAGGCAGATTGAAACCCACAGCACTGCTTCTTAGAGATCAAGGTTTTTATTGCTCAACTTGGCATCAATAAGCTGCACTAGAGATGCCAGCACTAGAGGATGGTGGCTGGCACTAGAGATGCCAGCCACCATCCTCATATCTCATTGTGCTTTGGCCTGATTGTCTTTCTTCTTCTTTTTCTAAATTATGCCAGGCTGTCACTTACTCCTCTGTCCTGGAAGTTCTTCCCCAGATCTACACGACTGGCCCTTTTTGAGAATTCAACTGACTGCTCAGATACTATCTTCTCAAAGAGGTTTTCCCAATTATCCAAGGTAATGACACTCTAGTTCTTTTATTCCATTATTCTGGGATTTTTTGTTGTGGTGGTGGTGGTGGTTGTTCCTTCACTGCAGTAATCATTAGCTGGATTATTTTGTTAATTTAATGCTTATTACAAATATATTGTCCATCTTCTCCACAAGAATGTAAACTCCGTGAAGTCAGGATTTTGTCAATCTTGTTAACTGTTTTATCCCTAGTACCTGGTCTATAGTATACTGTCAGTGTATATTTATTGAATAAATAAATGAATTAATGCAATCAGGTTTAAGTAGCTTTTATAAATCTCCTTGCAAAACTGAAAGAAAATGTCAAGAATGATTGTGTCTAAACTCAAGACTACATAAAAGATTGGAAAGCGGAAGTGGGGCACAAATTCAAAGCAGTAAATACATATTTTGTTTTTTCTGAATCAGGGACTCAAAGGAGTAAAAATATTAATACAGATGCTTGACTGTTTTTATTGAAAACACTAAAGTGTATGTTTGACTTATGATATTTTCAACTGGCAATGGGTTTATACTGACCTAACCTCATCATAAAAAAGGAGCGTGCCGAATGCTATATTTTAATAACTTTCAACATCAGCTACTAATTGGTTTATTTTAGTTTTTATTATGTAGTTATGGTATTATTCTGTTATTTAAAACCAAGCTAAAGTGATATAGCTTTCACACCATTGTAAAATTGAAAAATTGTAAGTTGAAGCTTTGTAAGTCAGGGACTATCTAAAATTAGAAACACATATGGTGAAAAAATCATCTGAAAAACAGTTAAAGGTAACCATTGATATAAATAAAAATAGCATGTATACCATTTATGATATACTAATGACATATTACATAATCCTAATAACAAAAGTTTTTTTAAAAAAAGTTAAAAAAATATAATCCTAATAAAAAAAGGGAAAGAGTAAAGGGAATGCATAAGCAGAAGCTGAAATGTCTGTAACAGCAGATGACAAAGCAAATCATTTTGACTATAAAAATAAATGACCTACCTTCTATTAAAAATGAAATATCACAAATAAAATTAAAAAAGGGAAAAGATTTACCAGGGAAATGTAAACCAAAGGAAATCAGGGTGGCAATATAAATTTTACACAATGTAGACTGCAGGGCAAATTGTGTTACATGCGATATAAAGAGTTCTTTTATAGTGCTAGAAGGTGAAATTTACAATGAAAATATAAAAGTAATATATACCAGTATATACCACATGACTGTCATGAACTATAAAAAGCAAAAATGAGAGATATAGTAGAGGAACACAAGTTTCTAACTGTGAGAAATGCTGCTTCTAGTATTCAGGAGTTACTCTGCAGTACAAATAAATATATTAAGAGTCTTTACAATTTAAAAGACCACATTAATTTGTATAATAAATGCTTTTATACCTTACCAGTAGATTGCATCTTCTTTTTAGACGTGTATAAAACACATCAAATTGATCATACAATAGGCCCTTTAAAACAAAAATAAATTAAAACCTTCTCAAAGGCAAACATTTTGCAGCTACAGCATAGAAAAACTAAAAAGGTAAGAGTAATGGGGAACACACAGAGAAAGAAATATGCAACTAAAACCCTAAGTTAGCAGCTAAAAAAACCCCACACATCTAAATAATTATTTATTCAAAAAGGAAATCAAAGCATGAACAATCTTTTTAGAAAATAATAAATATGAGAATATTGCATTTCAAAACGAATATAACATGACCAGTTTTCTTTATAATGATGAAAGGTGAACTCTACAATGAAAGTATGAAGTATGTACCAGATTATGAATGACATGACTGTCATTTATGGCCTTAAATAACATAATAATAACATAATTACATAATAAAACTAAGCTAAATCAATCAGTAGTCAAAGTCAAAAGTTATTAAGATCTAACAAGTAAAACAGCACAGGAAAGAAAGACTATAGGATTAAGAATGAATAAAAAACACAGAAAGTAAATATAATAGCTTGTGCTTTACAAAGAAGACAAGTTTCTCATAAATATAAATAACACAAATAAAATAAAAGAAAAGAAAGGTGATAAATCAAAGGATACATACTTTTTAAAAAGATTAAGCAAATATGTTTATATTTCTTTGTCAACAAATCTCAAAGAAAATGATAATTTTTTTCAGAAAAATGTAAAAGGCCAACTTTAAAGAAAGGGAAAATCAAAAGAGCTCAATAAACATGAAAATAATTTATTAAAATACTATTTCTTAAACAATGGGACAAGAAACTTTTACTTGATACTTCAGTCTTTGAAGGACCATAATTCTCATGCTATATAAACAATTCCTGAGGGGAAAAAAAAATAGGAAAGCTAAGTAATTCATTTTATGAAACTAGCGAATATATAAAAACCTTGTAAATATAATACATAAAAGAACCACAAAATAATATCGTAAGTGATTATATTTTAAAATGCCACATTAAAGTTGAACAAACCAAATTCAACAACATAATAAAATAAAAAGCACATTTCTCCTTGAAGTAGTAGAGCCCATTCTTAATGGTTTAATATTCAGGACATCTATCTCCATTCTAAAATGTACCTTTCTTTTTCATGTTTCAACATCTCTGAAATTACAGTGTATTTTATAATCAAGGAAACATGACAGAATAGTATTACTTGTGCTAATCTCACTAGATGTTAAGAGGTCTGTAGACAAACACCGACTTCTGCTTTAAAAATACTTAGGAAGCCATGAATCATAGGATACTTTTTAATATTTTAAGAATACTATGCTCATACCAACATTTTATATCAGTTAATAATAAACTACAAAAAACATTTCCATTAAATATCAGAAATAAAACAAGAATGCCCACTCACACTGTAAGAATAATAGAACAAACGAAAGTAGTGGAATGACGATCTGATAGGAGGAGGCATACTTACCACCTTTTGCACATGGTGTGATTACATGGCTAGAAAACCCTAGATAATGCATGAACAATCTTTTAGATTAATAAGAAAGTTCAGGCTGGGCGCGGTGGCTCACGCCTGTAATCCTAGCACTTTGGGAGGCCGAGGCGGGTGGATCACGAGGTCAGGGTATCCACACCATCCTGGCTAACACGGTGAAACCCCGTCTCTACTGAAAATACAAAAAAATTATCCGGGTGCGGTGGTGGGCGCCTGTAGTCCCAGCTACTTAGGAGGCTCAGGCAGGAGAATGGCGGGAACCCGGGAGGCGGAGCTTGCAGTGAGCTGAGATGGCACCACTGCACTCCAGCCTGAACGACAGAGTGAGACTCC